>NW_027437572.1:0-300000 GCF_965140245.1 Athene noctua | reverse complement strand
GTTTTCGCCGGTAAACGCGTTTTCGGCCGAAAACGTGTACGTTTGCACTTCCCGGCCACAGGGAAGCTTCTAGACGGGAATTCTCTGCCTGGTTCTACCCGCTGCCCGGAACGCTACGCAGGGCAAAAGCGATTCTCGTCCTCCGTGCTTGCTTTTTCTCAGAAAGAGCCGTGGTGTGCTTTTTCGCCGGAAAACGTGTTTTCGGCGAAAACGTGTACGTTTGCACTTCCCGGCCACAAGGAAGCTGCTAGCCGGGAATTCTCTGCCTGGTTCTACCCGCTGCCCGGAACGCTACGCAGGGCAAAAGCGATTCTCGTCCTCCGTGCTTGCTTTTTCTCAGAAAGAGCCGTGGTGTGCGTTTTCGCCAGAAAACGCGTTTTCGGCCGAAAACGTGTACGTTTGCACTACCCCGCCACAGGGAAGCTGCTAGCCGGGAATTCTCTGCCTGGTTGTACCCGCTACCCGGAACGCTACGCAGGGCAAAAGCGATTCTCGTCCTCCGTGCTTGCTTTTTCTCAGAAAGAGCCGTGGTGTGCGTTTTCGCCGGAAAACGCGTTTTCGGCCGAAAACGTGTACGTTTGCACTTCCCGGCCACAGGGAAGCTGCTAGCCGGGAATTCTCTGCCTGGTTCTACCCGCTGCCCGGAACGCTACGCAGGGCAAAAGCGATTCTCGTCCTCCGTGCTTGCTTTTTCTCAGAAAGAGCCGTGGTGTGCGTTTTCGCCGGAAAACGCGTTTTCAGCCGAAAACGTGTACGTTTGCACTTCCCCGCCACAGGGAAGCTGCTAGCCGGGAATTCTCTGCCTGGTTCTACCCGCTGCCAGGAACGCTACGCAGGGCAAAAGCGATTCTCGTCCTCCGTGCTTGCTTTTTCTCAGAAAGAGCCATGGTGTGCTTTTTCGCCGGAAAACGCGTTTTCGGCCGAAAACGTGTACGTTTGCACTTCCCGGCCACAGGGAAGCTGCTAGCCGGCAATTCGCTGCCTATTTCTACCCGCTGCTCAGAACGCTACGCAGGGAAAAAGCGATTCTCGTCCTCCGTGCTTGCTTTTTCTCAGAAAGAGCCGTGGTGTGCGTTTTCGCGGGAAAACGCGTTTTCGGCCGAAAACGTGTACGTTTGCACTTCCCGGCCACAGGGAAGCTGCTAGCCGGGAATTCTCTGCCTGGTTCTACCCGCTGCCCGGAACGCTACGCAGGGCAAAAGCGATTCTCGTCCTCCGTGCTTGCTTTTTCTCAGAAAGAGCCGTGGTGTGCGTTTTCGCCAGAAAACGCGTTTTCGGCCGAAAACGTGTACGTTTGCACTTCCCGGCCACAGGGAAGCTGCTAGCCGGGAATTCTCTGCCTGGTTCTACCCGCTGCCCGGAACGCTACGCAGGGCAAAAGCGATTCTCGTCCTCCGTGCTTGCTTTTTCTCAGAAAGAGCCGTGGTGTGCGTTTTCGCCAGAAAACGCGTTTTCGGCCGAAAACGTGTACGTTTGCACTACCCCGCCACAGGGAAGCTGCTAGCCGGGAATTCTCTGCCTGGTTCTACCCGCTACCCGGAACGCTACGCAGGGCAAAAGCGATTCTCGTCCTCCGTGCTTGCTTTTTCTCAGAAAGAGCCGTGGTGTGCGTTTTCGCCGGAAAACGCGTTTTCGGCCGAAAACGTGTACGTTTGCACTTCCCGGCCACAGGGAAGCTGCTAGCCGGGAATTCTCTGCCTGGTTCTACCCGCTGCCCGGAACGCTACGCAGGGCAAAAGCGATTCTCGTCCTCCGTGCTTGCTTTTTCTCAGAAAGAGCCGTGGTGTGCGTTTTCGCCGGAAAACGCGTTTTCGGCCGAAAACGTGTACTTTTGCACTTCCCCGCCACAGGGAAGCTGCTAGCCGGGAATTCTCTGCCTGGTTCTACCCGCTGCCCGGAACGCTAGGCAGGGCAAAAGCGATTCTCGTCCTCCGTGCTTGCTTTTTCTCAGAAAGAGCCATGGTGTGCTTTTTCGCCGGAAAACGCGTTTTCGGCCGAAAACGTGTACGTTTGCACTTCCCCGCCACAGGGAAGCTGCTAGCCGGCAATTCGCTTCCTATTTCTACCCGCTGCTCAGAACGCTACGCAGGGCAAAAGCGATTCTCGTCCTCCGTGCTTGCTTTTTCTCAGAAAGAGCCGTGGTGTGCGTTTTCGCCGGAAAACGCGTTTTCGGCCGAAAACGTGTACGTTTGCACTTCCCCGCCACAGGGAAGCTGCTAGCCGGGAATTCTCTGCCTGGTTCTACCCGCTGCCCGGAACGCTACGCAGGGCAAAAGCGATTCTCGTCCTCCGTGCTTGCTTTTTCTCAGAAAGAGCCGTGGTGTGCGTTTTCACCGGAAAACGCGTTTTCGGCCGAAAACGTGTACGTTTGCACTTCCCGGCCACAGGGAAGCTGCTAGCCGGCAATTCGCTGCCTGGTTCTACCCGCTGCCCGGAACGCTACGCAGGGCAAAAGCGATTCTCGTCCTCCGTGCTTGCTTTTTCTCAGAAAGAGCCGTGGTGTGCGTTTTCGCCGGTAAACGGGTTTTCGGCCGAAAACGTGTACGTTTGCACTTCCCGTCCACAGGGAAGCTGCTAGCCGGGAATTCTCTGCCTGGTTCTACCCGCTGCCCGGAACGCTACGCAGGGCAAAAGCGATTCTCGTCCTCCGTGCTTGCTTTTTCTCAGAAAGAGCCGTGGTGTGCGTTTTCGCCGGAAAACGTGTTTTCGGCGAAAACGTGTACGTTTGCACTTCCCGGCCACAGGGAAGCTGCTAGCCGGGAATTCTCTGCCTGGTTCTACCCGCTACCCGGAACGCTACGCAGGGCAAAAGCGATTCTCGTCCTCCGTGCTTGCTTTTTCTCAGAAAGAGCCGTGGTGTGCGTTTTCGCCGGAAAACGCGTTTTCGGCCGAAAACGTGTACGTTTGCACTTCCCGGCCACAGGGAAGCTGCTAGCCGGGAATTCTCTGCCTGGTTCTACCCGCTGCCCGGAACGCTACGCAGGGCAAAAGCGATTCTCGTCCTCCGTGCTTTCTTTTTCTCAGAAAGAGCCGTGGTGTGCGTTTTTGCGGGAAAACGCGTTTTCGGCCGAAAACGTGTACGTTTGCACTTCCCCGCCACAGGGAAGCTGCTAGCCGGGAATTCTCTGCCTGGTTCTACCCGCTGCCAGGAACGCTACGCAGGGCAAAAGCGATTCTCGTCCTCCGTGCTTGCTTTTTCTCAGAAAGAGCCATGGTGTGCTTTTTCGCCGGAAAACGCGTTTTCGGCCGAAAACGTGTACGTTTGCACTTCCCGGCCACAGGGAAGCTGCTAGCCGGCAATTCGCTTCCTATTTCTACCCGCTGCTCAGAATGCTACGCAGGGCAAAAGCGATTCTCGTCCTCCGTGCTTGCTTTTTCTCAGAAAGAGCCGTGGTGTGCGTTTTCGCCGGAAAACGCGTTTTCGGCCGAAAACGTGTACGTTTGCACTTCCCGGCCACAGGGAAGCTGCTAGCCGGGAATTCTCTGCCTAGTTCTACCCGCTGCCCGGAACGCTACGCAGGGCAAAAGCGATTCTCGTCCTCCGTGCTTGCTTTTTCTCAGAAAGAGCCGTGGTGTGCGTTTTCACCGGAAAACGCGTTTTCGGCCGAAAACGTGTACGTTTGCACTTCCCGGCCACAGGGAAGCTGCTAGCCGGCAATTCGCTGCCTGGTTCTACCCGCTGCCCGGAACGCTACGCAGGGCAAAAGCGATTCTCGTCCTCCGTGCTTGCTTTTTCTCAGAAAGAGCCGTGGTGTGCGTTTTCGCCGGTAAACGGGTTTTCGGCCGAAAACGTGTACGTTTGCACTTCCCGGCCACAGGGAAGCTGCTAGCCGGGAATACTCTGCCTGGTTCTACCCGCTGCCCGGAACGCTACGCAGGGCAAAAGCGATTCTCGTCCTCCGTGCTTGCTTTTTCTCAGAAAGAGCCGTGGTGTGCGTTTTCGCCGGAAAACGTGTTTTCGGCGAAAACGTGTACGTTTGCACTTCCCGGCCACAGGGAAGCTGCTAGCCGGGAATTCTCTGCCTGGTTCTACCCGCTGCCCGGAACGCTACGCAGGGCAAAAGCGATTCTCGTCCTCCGTGCTTGCTTTTTCTCAGAAAGAGCCGTGGTGTGCGTTTTCGCCAGAAAACGCGTTTTCGGCCGAAAACGTGTACGTTTGCACTACCCCGCCACAGGGAAGCTGCTAGCCGGGAATTCTCTGCCTGGTTCTACCCGCTACCCGGAACGCTACGCAGGGCAAAAGCGATTCTCGTCCTCCGTGCTTGCTTTTTCTCAGAAAGAGCCGTGGTGTGCGTTTTCGCCGGAAAACGCGTTTTCGGCCGAAAACGTGTACGTTTGCACTTCCCGGCCACAGGGAAGCTGCTAGCCGGGAATTCTCTGCCTGGTTCTACCCGCTGCCCGGAACGCTACGCAGGGCAAAAGCGATTCTCGTCCTCCGTGCTTGCTTTTTCTCAGAAAGAGCCGTGGTGTGCGTTTTCGCCGGAAAACGCGTTTTCGGCCGAAAACTTGTACTTTTGCACTTCCCCGCCACAGGGAAGCTGCTAGCCGGGAATTCTCTGCCTGGTTCTACCCGCTGCCCGGAACGCTACGCAGGGCAAAAGCGATTCTCGTCCTCCGTGCTTGCTTTTTCTCAGAAAGAGCCATGGTGTGCTTTTTCGCCGGAAAACGCGTTTTCGGCCGAAAACGTGTACGTTTGCACTTCCCCGCCACAGGCAAGCTGCTAGCCGGCAATTCGCTTCCTATTTCTACCCGCTGCTCAGAACGCTACGCAGGGCAAAAGCGATTCTCGTCCTCCGTGCTTGCTTTTTCTCAGAAAGAGCCGTGGTGTGCGTTTTCGCCGGAAAACGCGTTTTCGGCCGAAAACGTGTACGTTTGCACTTCCCCGCCACAGGGAAGCTGCTAGCCGGGAATTCTCTGCCTGGTTCTACCCGCTGCCCGGAACGCTACGCAGGGCAAAAGCGATTCTCGTCCTCCGTGCTTGCTTTTTCTCAGAAAGAGCCGTGGTGTGCGTTTTCACCGGAAAACGAGTTTTCGGCCGAAAACGTGTACGTTTGCACTTCCCGGCCACAGGGAAGCTGCTAGCCGGCAATTCGCTGCCTGGTTCTACCCGCTGCCCGGAACGCTACGCAGGGCAAAAGCGATTCTCGTCCTCCGTGCTTGCTTTTTCTCAGAAAGAGCCGTGGTGTGCGTTTTCGCCGGTAAACGGGTTTTCGGCCGAAAACGTGTACGTTTGCACTTCCCGTCCACAGGGAAGCTGCTAGCCGGGAATTCTCTGCCTGGTTCTACCCGCTGCCCGGAACGCTACGCAGGGCAAAAGCGATTCTCGTCCTCCGTGCTTGCTTTTTCTCAGAAAGAGCCGTGGTGTGCGTTTTAGCCGGAAAACGTGTTTTCGGCGAAAACGTGTACGTTTGCACTTCCCGGCCACAGGGAAGCTGCTAGCCGGGAATTCTCTGCCTGGTTCTACCCGCTACCCGGAACGCTACGCAGGGCAAAAGCGATTCTCGTCCTCCGTGCTTGCTTTTTCTCAGAAAGAGCCGTGGTGTGCGTTTTCGCCGGAAAACGCGTTTTCGGCCGAAAACGTGTACGTTTGCACTTCCCGGCCACAGGGAAGCTGCTAGCCGGGAATTCTCTGCCTGGTTCTACCCGCTGCTCAGAACGCTACGCAGGGCAAAAGCGATTCTCGTCCTCCGTGCTTTCTTTTTCTCAGAAAGAGCCGTGGTGTGCGTTTTTGCGGGAAAACGCGTTTTCGGCCGAAAACGTGTACGTTTGCACTTCCCCGCCACAGGGAAGCTGCTAGCCGGGAATTCTCTGCCTGGTTCTACCCGCTGCCAGGAACGCTACGCAGGGCAAAAGCGATTCTCGTCCTCCGTGCTTGCTTTTTCTCAGAAAGAGCCATGGTGTGCTTTTTCGCCGGAAAACGCGTTTTCGGCCGAAAACGTGTACGTTTGCACTTCCCGGCCACAGGGAAGCTGCTAGCCGGCAATTCGCTTCCTATTTCTACCCGCTGCTCAGAACGCTACGCAGGGCAAAAGCGATTCTCGTCCTCCGTGCTTGCTTTTTCTCAGAAAGAGCCGTGGTGTGCGTTTTCGCCGGAAAACGCGTTTTCGGCCGAAAACGTGTACGTTTGCACTTCCCGGCCACAGGGAAGCTGCTAGCCGGGAATTCTCTGCCTAGTTCTACCCGCTGCCCGGAACGCTACGCAGGGCAAAAGCGATTCTCGTCCTCCGTGCTTGCTTTTTCTCAGAAAGAGCCGTGGTGTGCGTTTTCACCGGAAAACGCGTTTTCGGCCGAAAACGTGTACGTTTGCACTTCCCGGCCACAGGGAAGCTGCTAGCCGGCAATTCGCTGCCTGGTTCTACCCGCTGCCCGGAACGCTACGCAGGGCAAAAGCGATTCTCGTCCTCCGTGCTTGCTTTTTCTCAGAAAGAGCCGTGGTGTGCGTTTTCGCCGGTAAACGGGTTTTCGGCCGAAAACGTGTACGTTTGCACTTCCCGGCCACAGGGAAGCTGCTAGCCGGGAATACTCTGCCTGGTTCTACCCGCTGCCCGGAACGCTACGCAGGGCAAAAGCGATTCTCGTCCTCCGTGCTTGCTTTTTCTCAGAAAGAGCCGTGGTGTGCGTTTTCGCCGGAAAACGTGTTTTCGGCGAAAACGTGTACGTTTGCACTTCCCGGCCACAGGGAAGCTGCTAGCCGGGAATTCTCTGCCTGGTTCTACCCGCTACCCGGAACGCTACGCAGGGCAAAAGCGATTCTCGTCCTCCGTGCTTGCTTTTTCTCAGAAAGAGCCGTGGTGTGCGTTTTCGCCGGAAAACGCGTTTTCGGCCGAAAACGTGTACGTTTGCACTTCCCGGCCACAGGGAAGCTGCTAGCCGGGAATTCTCTGCCTGGTTCTACCCGCTGCCCGGAACGCTACGCAGGGCAAAAGCGATTCTCGTCCTCCGTGCTTGCTTTTTCTCAGAAAGAGCCATGGTGTGCTTTTTCGCCGGAAAACGCGTTTTCGGCCGAAAACGTGTACGTTTGCACTTCCCGGCCACAGGGAAGCTGCTAGCCGGCAATTCGCTGCCTATTTCTACCCGCTGCTCAGAACGCTACGCAGGGAAAAAGCGATTCTCGTCCTCCGTGCTTGCTTTTTCTCAGAAAGAGCCGTGGTGTGCGTTTTCGCCGGAAAACGCGTTTTCGGCCGAAAACGTGTACGTTTGCACTTCCCGGCCACAGGGAAGCTGCTAGCCGGGAATTCTCTGCCTGGTTCTACCCGCTGCCCGGAACGCTACGCAGGGCAAAAGCGATTCTCGTCCTCCGTGCTTGCTTTTTCTCAGAAAGAGCCGTGGTGTGCGTTTTCGCCAGAAAACGCGTTTTCGGCCGAAAACGTGTACGTTTGCACTTCCCGGCCACAGGGAAGCTGCTAGCCGGGAATTCTCTGCCTGGTTCTACCCGCTGCTCAGAACGCTACGCAGGGCAAAAGCGATTCTCGTCCTCCGTGCTTGCTTTTTCTCAGAAAGAGCCGTGGTGTGCGTTTTCGCCGGAAAACGCGTTTTCGGCCGAAAACGTGTACGTTTGCACTTCCCGGCCACAGGGAAGCTGCTAGCCGGGAATTCTCTGCCTAGTTCTACCCGCTGCCCGGAACGCTACGCAGGGCAAAAGCGATTCTCGTCCTCCGTGCTTGCTTTTTCTCAGAAAGAGCCGTGGTGTGCGTTTTCACCGGAAAACGCGTTTTCGGCCGAAAACGTGTACGTTTGCACTTCCCGGCCACAGGGAAGCTGCTAGCCGGCAATTCGCTGCCTGGTTCTACCCGCTGCCCGGAACGCTACGCAGGGCAAAAGCGATTCTCGTCCTCCGTGCTTGCTTTTTCTCAGAAAGAGCCGTGGTGTGCGTTTTCGCCGGTAAACGGGTTTTCGGCCGAAAACGTGTACGTTTGCACTTCCCGGCCACAGGGAAGCTGCTAGCCGGGAATACTCTGCCTGGTTCTACCCGCTGCCCGGAACGCTACGCAGGGCAAAAGCGATTCTCGTCCTCCGTGCTTGCTTTTTCTCAGAAAGAGCCGTGGTGTGCGTTTTCGCCGGAAAACGTGTTTTCGGCGAAAACGTGTACGTTTGCACTTCCCGGCCACAGGGAAGCTGCTAGCCGGGAATTCTCTGCCTGGTTCTACCCGCTACCCGGAACGCTACGCAGGGCAAAAGCGATTCTCGTCCTCCGTGCTTGCTTTTTCTCAGAAAGAGCCGTGGTGTGCGTTTTCGCCGGAAAACGCGTTTTCGGCCGAAAACGTGTACGTTTGCACTTCCCGGCCACAGGGAAGCTGCTAGCCGGGAATTCTCTGCCTGGTTCTACCCGCTGCCCGGAACGCTACGCAGGGCAAAAGCGATTCTCGTCCTCCGTGCTTGCTTTTTCTCAGAAAGAGCCATGGTGTGCTTTTTCGCCGGAAAACGCGTTTTCGGCCGAAAACGTGTACGTTTGCACTTCCCGGCCACAGGGAAGCTGCTAGCCGGCAATTCGCTGCCTATTTCTACCCGCTGCTCAGAACGCTACGCAGGGAAAAAGCGATTCTCGTCCTCCGTGCTTGCTTTTTCTCAGAAAGAGCCGTGGTGTGCGTTTTCGCCGGAAAACGCGTTTTCGGCCGAAAACGTGTACGTTTGCACTTCCCGGCCACAGGGAAGCTGCTAGCCGGGAATTCTCTGCCTGGTTCTACCCGCTGCCCGGAACGCTACGCAGGGCAAAAGCGATTCTCGTCCTCCGTGCTTGCTTTTTCTCAGAAAGAGCCGTGGTGTGCGTTTTCGCCAGAAAACGCGTTTTCGGCCGAAAACGTGTACGTTTGCACTTCCCGGCCACAGGGAAGCTGCTAGCCGGGAATTCTCTGCCTGGTTCTACCCGCTGCCCGGAACGCTACGCAGGGCAAAAGCGATTCTCGTCCTCCGTGCTTGCTTTTTCTCAGAAAGAGCCGTGGTGTGCGTTTTCGCCAGAAAACGCGTTTTCGGCCGAAAACGTGTACGTTTGCACTACCCCGCCACAGGGAAGCTGCTAGCCGGGAATTCTCTGCCTGGTTCTACCCGCTACCCGGAACGCTACGCAGGGCAAAAGCGATTCTCGTCCTCCGTGCTTGCTTTTTCTCAGAAAGAGCCGTGGTGTGCGTTTTCGCCGGAAAACGCGTTTTCGGCCGAAAACGTGTACGTTTGCACTTCCCGGCCACAGGGAAGCTGCTAGCCGGGAATTCTCTGCCTGGTTCTACCCGCTGCCCGGAACGCTACGCAGGGCAAAAGCGATTCTCGTCCTCCGTGCTTGCTTTTTCTCAGAAAGAGCCGTGGTGTGCGTTTTCGCCGGAAAACGCGTTTTCGGCCGAAAACGTGTACTTTTGCACTTCCCCGCCACAGGGAAGCTGCTAGCCGGGAATTCTCTGCCTGGTTCTACCCGCTGCCCGGAACGCTACGCAGGGCAAAAGCGATTCTCGTCCTCCGTGCTTGCTTTTTCTCAGAAAGAGCCATGGTGTGCTTTTTCGCCGGAAAACGCGTTTTCGGCCGAAAACGTGTACGTTTGCACTTCCCCGCCACAGGGAAGCTGCTAGCCGGCAATTCGCTGCCTGGTTCTACCCGCTGCCCGGAACGCTACGCAGGGCAAAAGCGATTCTCGTCCTCCGTGCTTGCTTTTTCTCAGAAAGAGCCGTGGTGTGCGTTTTCGCCGGTAAACGGGTTTTCGGCCGAAAACGTGTACGTTTGCACTTCCCGTCCACAGGGAAGCTGCTAGCCGGGAATTCTCTGCCTGGTTCTACCCGCTGCCCGGAACGCTACGCAGGGCAAAAGCGATTCTCGTCCTCCGTGCTTGCTTTTTCTCAGAAAGAGCCGTGGTGTGCGTTTTCGCCGGAAAACGTGTTTTCGGCTAAAACGTGTACGTTTGCACTTCCCGGCCACAGGGAAGCTGCTAGCCGGGAATTCTCTGCCTGGTTCTACCCGCTACCCGGAACGCTACGCAGGGCAAAAGCGATTCTCGTCCTCCGTGCTTGCTTTTTCTCAGAAAGAGCCGTGGTGTGCGTTTTCGCCGGAAAACGCGTTTTCGGCCGAAAACGTGTACGTTTGCACTTCCCGGCCACAGGGAAGCTGCTAGCCGGGAATTCTCTGCCTGGTTCTACCCGCTGCCCTGAACGCTACGCAGGGCAAAAGCGATTCTCGTCCTCCGTGCTTTCTTTTTCTCAGAAAGAGCCGTGGTGTGCGTTTTTGCGGGAAAACGCGTTTTCGGCCGAAAACGTGTACGTTTGCACTTCCCCGCCACAGGGAAGCTGCTAGCCGGGAATTCTCTGCCTGGTTCTACCCGCTGCCAGGAACGCTACGCAGGGCAAAAGCGATTCTCGTCCTCCGTGCTTGCTTTTTCTCAGAAAGAGCCATGGTGTGCTTTTTCGCCGGAAAACGCGTTTTCGGCCGAAAACGTGTACGTTTGCACTTCCCGGCCACAGGGAAGCTGCTAGCCGGCAATTCGCTTCCTATTTCTACCCGCTGCTCAGAACGCTACGCAGGGCAAAAGCGATTCTCGTCCTCCGTGCTTGCTTTTTCTCAGAAAGAGCCGTGGTGTGCGTTTTCGCCGGAAAACGCGTTTTCGGCCGAAAACGTGTACGTTTGCACTTCCCGGCCACAGGGAAGCTGCTAGCCGGGAATTCTCTGCCTAGTTCTACCCGCTGCCCGGAACGCTACGCAGGGCAAAAGCGATTCTCGTCCTCCGTGCTTGCTTTTTCTCAGAAAGAGCCGTGGTGTGCGTTTTCACCGGAAAACGCGTTTTCGGCCGAAAACGTGTACGTTTGCACTTCCCGGCCACAGGGAAGCTGCTAGCCGGCAATTCGCTGCCTGGTTCTACCCGCTGCCCGGAACGCTACGCAGGGCAAAAGCGATTCTCGTCCTCCGTGCTTGCTTTTTCTCAGAAAGAGCCGTGGTGTGCGTTTTCGCCGGTAAACGCGTTTTCGGCCGAAAACGTGTACGTTTGCACTTCCCCGCCACAGGGAAGCTGCTAGCCGGGAATTCTCTGCCTGGTTCTACCCGCTGCCCGGAACGCTACGCAGGGCAAAAGCGATTCTCGTCCTCCGTGCTTGCTTTTTCTCAGAAAGAGCCGTGGTGTGCGTTTTCGCCGGAAAACGTGTTTTCGGCGAAAACGTGTACGTTTGCACTTCCCGGCCACAGGGAAGCTGCTAGCCGGGAATTCTCTGCCTGGTTCTACCCGCTACCCGGAACGCTACGCAGGGCAAAAGCGATTCTCGTCCTCCGTGCTTGCTTTTTCTCAGAAAGAGCCGTGGTGTGCGTTTTCGCCGGAAAACGCGTTTTCGGCCGAAAACGTGTACGTTTGCACTTCCCGGCCACAGGGAAGCTGCTAGCCGGGAATTCTCTGCCTGGTTCTACCCGCTGCCCGGAACGCTACGCAGGGCAAAAGCGATTCTCGTGCTCCGTGCTTTCTTTTTCTCAGAAAGAGCCGTGGTGTGCGTTTTTGCGGGAAAACGCGTTTTCGGCCGAAAACGTGTACGTTTGCACTTCCCGGCCACAGGGAAGCTGCTAGCCGGGAATTCTCTGCCTGGTTCTACCCGCTGCCCGGAACGCTACGCAGGGCAAAAGCGATTCTCGTCCTCCGTGCTTGCTTTTTCTCAGAAAGAGCCGTGGTGTGCGTTTTCGCCGGAAAACGCGTTTTCGGCCGAAAACGTGTACGTTTGCACTTCCCCCAACAGGGAAGCTGCTAGACGGGAATTCTCTGCCTGGTTCTACCCGCTGCCCGGAACGCTACGCAGGGCAAAAGCGATTCTCGTCCTCCGTGCTTGCTTTTTCTCAGAAAGAGCCGTGGTGTGCGTTTTCGCCGGAAAACGTGTTTTCGGCGAAAACGTGTACGTTTGCACTTCCCGGCCACAGGGAAGCTGCTAGCCGGGAATTCTCTGCCTGGTTCTACCCGCTGCCCGGAACGCTACGCAGGGCAAAAGCGATTCTCGTCCTCCGTGCTTGCTTTTTCTCAGAAAGAGCCGTGGTGTGCGTTTTCGCCGGAAAACGCGTTTTCGGCCGAAAACGTGTACGTTTGCACTTCCCGGCCACAGGGAAGCTGCTAGCCGGGAATTCTCTGCCTGGTTCTACCCGCTGCCCGGAACGCTACGCAGGGAAAAGCGATTCTCGTCCTCCGTGCTTGCTTTTTCTCAGAAAGAGCCGTGGTGTGCATTTTCGCCAGAAAACGCGTTTTCGTCCGAATACGTGTACGTTTGCACTTCCCCGCCACAGGGAAGCTGCTAGCCGGGAATTCTCTGCCTGGTTCTACCCGCTGCCCGGAACGCTACGCAGGGCAAAAGCGATTCTCGTCCTCCGTGCTTGCTTTTTCTCAGAAAGAGCCGTGGTGTTCGTTTTCGCCGGAAAACGCGTTTTCGGCCGAAAACGTGTACGTTTGCACTTCCCGGCCACAGGGAAGCTGCTAGCCGGGAATTCTCTGCCTGGTTCTACCCGCTGCCCGGAACGCTACGCAGGGCAAAAGCGATTCTCGTCCTCCGTGCTTGCTTTTTCTCAGAAAGAGCCATGGTGTGCTTTTTCGCCGGAAAACGCGTTTTCGGCCGAAAACGTGTACGTTTGCACTTCCCGGCCACAGGGAAGCTGCTAGCCGGGAATTCTCTGCTGGTTCTACCCGCTGCCCGGAACGCTACGCAGGGCAAAAGCGATTCTCGTCCTCCGTGCTTGCTTTTTCTCAGAAAGAGCCGTGGTGTGCGTTTTCGCCGGAAAACGCGTTTTCGGCCGAAAACGTGTACGTTTGCACTTCCCCGCCACAGGGAAGCTGCTAGCCGGGAATTCTCTGCCTGGTTCTACCCGCTGCCCGGAACGCTACGCATGGCAAAAGCGATTCTCGTCCTCCGTGCTTGCTTTTTCTCAGAAAGAGCCGTGGTGTGCGTTTTCGCCGGAAAACGCGTTTTCGGCCGAAAACGTGTACGTTTGCACTTCCCCGCCACAGGGAAGCTGCTAGCCGGCAATTCGCTGCCTATTTCTACCCGCTGCTCAGAACGCTACGCAGGGCAAAAGCGATTCTCGTCCTCCGTGCTTGCTTTTTCTCAGAAAGAGCCGTGGTGTGCGTTTTCGCCGGAAAACGCGTTTTCGGCCGAAAACGTGTACTTTTGCACTTCCCCGCCACAGGGAAGCTGCTAGCCGGGAATTCTCTGCCTGGTTCTACCCGCTGCCCGGAACGCTACGCAGGGCAAAAGCGATTCTCGTCCTCCGTGCTTGCTTTTTCTCAGAAAGAGCCATGGTGTGCTTTTTCGCCGGAAAACGCGTTTTCGGCCGAAAACGTGTACGTTTGCACTTCCCCGCCACAGGGAAGCTGCTAGCCGGCAATTCGCTGCCTGGTTCTACCCGCTGCCCGGAACGCTACGCAGGGCAAAAGCGATTCTCGTCCTCCGTGCTTGCTTTTTCTCAGAAAGAGCCGTGGTGTGCGTTTTCGCCGGTAAACGGGTTTTCGGCCGAAAACGTGTACGTTTGCACTTCCCGTCCACAGGGAAGCTGCTAGCCGGGAATTCTCTGCCTGGTTCTACCCGCTGCCCGGAACGCTACGCAGGGCAAAAGCGATTCTCGTCCTCCGTGCTTGCTTTTTCTCAGAAAGAGCCGTGGTGTGCGTTTTCGCCGGAAAACGTGTTTTCGGCTAAAACGTGTACGTTTGCACTTCCCGGCCACAGGGAAGCTGCTAGCCGGGAATTCTCTGCCTAGTTCTACCCGCTGCCCGGAACGCTACGCAGGGCAAAAGCGATTCTCGTCCTCCGTGCTTGCTTTTTCTCAGAAAGAGCCGTGGTGTGCGTTTTCACCGGAAAACGCGTTTTCGGCCGAAAACGTGTACGTTTGCACTTCCCGGCCACAGGGAAGCTGCTAGCCGGCAATTCGCTGCCTGGTTCTACCCGCTGCCCGGAACGCTACGCAGGGCAAAAGCGATTCTCGTCCTCCGTGCTTGCTTTTTCTCAGAAAGAGCCGTGGTGTGCGTTTTCGCCGGTAAACGCGTTTTCGGCCGAAAACGTGTACGTTTGCACTTCCCCGCCACAGGGAAGCTGCTAGCCGGGAATTCTCTGCCTGGTTCTACCCGCTGCCCGGAACGCTACGCAGGGCAAAAGCGATTCTCGTCCTCCGTGCTTGCTTTTTCTCAGAAAGAGCCGTGGTGTGCGTTTTCGCCGGAAAACGTGTTTTCGGCGAAAACGTGTACGTTTGCACTTCCCGGCCACAGGGAAGCTGCTAGCCGGGAATTCTCTGCCTGGTTCTACCCGCTACCCGGAACGCTACGCAGGGCAAAAGCGATTCTCGTCCTCCGTGCTTGCTTTTTCTCAGAAAGAGCCGTGGTGTGCGTTTTCGCCGGAAAACGCGTTTTCGGCCGAAAACGTGTACGTTTGCACTTCCCGGCCACAGGGAAGCTGCTAGCCGGGAATTCTCTGCCTGGTTCTACCCGCTGCCCGGAACGCTACGCAGGGCAAAAGCGATTCTCGTGCTCCGTGCTTTCTTTTTCTCAGAAAGAGCCGTGGTGTGCGTTTTTGCGGGAAAACGCGTTTTCGGCCGAAAACGTGTACGTTTGCACTTCCCGGCCACAGGGAAGCTGCTAGCCGGGAATTCTCTGCCTGGTTCTACCCGCTGCCCGGAACGCTACGCAGGGCAAAAGCGATTCTCGTCCTCCGTGCTTGCTTTTTCTCAGAAAGAGCCGTGGTGTGCGTTTTCGCCGGAAAACGCGTTTTCGGCCGAAAACGTGTACGTTTGCACTTCCCCCAACAGGGAAGCTGCTAGACGGGAATTCTCTGCCTGGTTCTACCCGCTGCCCGGAACGCTACGCAGGGCAAAAGCGATTCTCGTCCTCCGTGCTTGCTTTTTCTCAGAAAGAGCCGTGGTGTGCGTTTTCGCCGGAAAACGTGTTTTCGGCGAAAACGTGTACGTTTGCACTTCCCGGCCACAGGGAAGCTGCTAGCCGGGAATTCTCTGCCTGGTTCTACCCGCTGCCCGGAACGCTACGCAGGGCAAAAGCGATTCTCGTCCTCCGTGCTTGCTTTTTCTCAGAAAGAGCCGTGGTGTGCGTTTTCGCCGGAAAACGCGTTTTCGGCCGAAAACGTGTACGTTTGCACTTCCCGGCCACAGGGAAGCTGCTAGCCGGGAATTCTCTGCCTGGTTCTACCCGCTGCCCGGAACGCTACGCAGGGAAAAGCGATTCTCGTCCTCCGTGCTTGCTTTTTCTCAGAAAGAGCCGTGGTGTGCATTTTCGCCAGAAAACGCGTTTTCGTCCGAATACGTGTACGTTTGCACTTCCCCGCCACAGGGAAGCTGCTAGCCGGGAATTCTCTGCCTGGTTCTACCCGCTGCCCGGAACGCTACGCAGGGCAAAAGCGATTCTCGTCCTCCGTGCTTGCTTTTTCTCAGAAAGAGCCGTGGTGTTCGTTTTCGCCGGAAAACGCGTTTTCGGCCGAAAACGTGTACGTTTGCACTTCCCGGCCACAGGGAAGCTGCTAGCCGGGAATTCTCTGCCTGGTTCTACCCGCTGCCCGGAACGCTACGCAGGGCAAAAGCGATTCTCGTCCTCCGTGCTTGCTTTTTCTCAGAAAGAGCCATGGTGTGCTTTTTCGCCGGAAAACGCGTTTTCGGCCGAAAACGTGTACGTTTGCACTTCCCGGCCACAGGGAAGCTGCTAGCCGGGAATTCTCTGCCTGGTTCTACCCGCTGCCCGGAACGCTACGCAGGGCAAAAGCGATTCTCGTCCTCCGTGCTTGCTTTTTCTCAGAAAGAGCCGTGGTGTGCGTTTTCGCCGGAAAACGCGTTTTCGGCCGAAAACGTGTACGTTTGCACTTCCCCGCCACAGGGAAGCTGCTAGCCGGGAATTCTCTGCCTGGTTCTACCCGCTGCCCGGAACGCTACGCATGGCAAAAGCGATTCTCGTCCTCCGTGCTTGCTTTTTCTCAGAAAGAGCCGTGGTGTGCGTTTTCGCCGGAAAACGCGTTTTCGGCCGAAAACGTGTACGTTTGCACTTCCCCGCCACAGGGAAGCTGCTAGCCGGCAATTCGCTGCCTATTTCTACCCGCTGCTCAGAACGCTACGCAGGGCAAAAGCGATTCTCGTCCTCCGTGCTTGCTTTTTCTCAGAAAGAGCCGTGGTGTGCGTTTTCGCCGGAAAACGCGTTTTCGGCCGAAAACGTGTACTTTTGCACTTCCCCGCCACAGGGAAGCTGCTAGCCGGGAATTCTCTGCCTGGTTCTACCCGCTGCCCGGAACGCTACGCAGGGCAAAAGCGATTCTCGTCCTCCGTGCTTGCTTTTTCTCAGAAAGAGCCATGGTGTGCTTTTTCGCCGGAAAACGCGTTTTCGGCCGAAAACGTGTACGTTTGCACTTCCCCGCCACAGGGAAGCTGCTAGCCGGCAATTCGCTGCCTGGTTCTACCCGCTGCCCGGAACGCTACGCAGGGCAAAAGCGATTCTCGTCCTCCGTGCTTGCTTTTTCTCAGAAAGAGCCGTGGTGTGCGTTTTCGCCGGTAAACGGGTTTTCGGCCGAAAACGTGTACGTTTGCACTTCCCGTCCACAGGGAAGCTGCTAGCCGGGAATTCTCTGCCTGGTTCTACCCGCTGCCCGGAACGCTACGCAGGGCAAAAGCGATTCTCGTCCTCCGTGCTTGCTTTTTCTCAGAAAGAGCCGTGGTGTGCGTTTTCGCCGGAAAACGTGTTTTCGGCTAAAACGTGTACGTTTGCACTTCCCGGCCACAGGGAAGCTGCTAGCCGGGAATTCTCTGCCTGGTTCTACCCGCTACCCGGAACGCTACGCAGGGCAAAAGCGATTCTCGTCCTCCGTGCTTGCTTTTTCTCAGAAAGAGCCGTGGTGTGCGTTTTCGCCGGAAAACGCGTTTTCGGCCGAAAACGTGTACGTTTGCACTTCCCGGCCACAGGGAAGCTGCTAGCCGGGAATTCTCTGCCTGGTTCTACCCGCTGCCCGGAACGCTACGCAGGGCAAAAGCGATTCTCGTCCTCCGTGCTTTCTTTTTCTCAGAAAGAGCCGTGGTGTGCGTTTTTGCGGGAAAACGCGTTTTCGGCCGAAAACGTGTACGTTTGCACTTCCCCGCCACAGGGAAGCTGCTAGCCGGGAATTCTCTGCCTGGTTCTACCCGCTGCCAGGAACGCTACGCAGGGCAAAAGCGATTCTCGTCCTCCGTGCTTGCTTTTTCTCAGAAAGAGCCATGGTGTGCTTTTTCGCCGGAAAACGCGTTTTCGGCCGAAAACGTGTACGTTTGCACTTCCCGGCCACAGGGAAGCTGCTAGCCGGCAATTCGCTTCCTATTTCTACCCGCTGCTCAGAACGCTACGCAGGGCAAAAGCGATTCTCGTCCTCCGTGCTTGCTTTTTCTCAGAAAGAGCCGTGGTGTGCGTTTTCGCCGGAAAACGCGTTTTCGGCCGAAAACGTGTACGTTTGCACTTCCCGGCCACAGGGAAGCTGCTAGCCGGGAATTCTCTGCCTAGTTCTACCCGCTGCCCGGAACGCTACGCAGGGCAAAAGCGATTCTCGTCCTCCGTGCTTGCTTTTTCTCAGAAAGAGCCGTGGTGTGCGTTTTCACCGGAAAACGCGTTTTCGGCCGAAAACGTGTACGTTTGCACTTCCCGGCCACAGGGAAGCTGCTAGCCGGCAATTCGCTGCCTGGTTCTACCCGCTGCCCGGAACGCTACGCAGGGCAAAAGCGATTCTCGTCCTCCGTGCTTGCTTTTTCTCAGAAAGAGCCGTGGTGTGCGTTTTCGCCGGTAAACGCGTTTTCGGCCGAAAACGTGTACGTTTGCACTTCCCCGCCACAGGGAAGCTGCTAGCCGGGAATTCTCTGCCTGGTTCTACCCGCTGCCCGGAACGCTACGCAGGGCAAAAGCGATTCTCGTCCTCCGTGCTTGCTTTTTCTCAGAAAGAGCCGTGGTGTGCGTTTTCGCCGGAAAACGTGTTTTCGGCGAAAACGTGTACGTTTGCACTTCCCGGCCACAGGGAAGCTGCTAGCCGGGAATTCTCTGCCTGGTTCTACCCGCTACCCGGAACGCTACGCAGGGCAAAAGCGATTCTCGTCCTCCGTGCTTGCTTTTTCTCAGAAAGAGCCGTGGTGTGCGTTTTCGCCGGAAAACGCGTTTTCGGCCGAAAACGTGTACGTTTGCACTTCCCGGCCACAGGGAAGCTGCTAGCCGGGAATTCTCTGCCTGGTTCTACCCGCTGCCCGGAACGCTACGCAGGGCAAAAGCGATTCTCGTGCTCCGTGCTTTCTTTTTCTCAGAAAGAGCCGTGGTGTGCGTTTTTGCGGGAAAACGCGTTTTCGGCCGAAAACGTGTACGTTTGCACTTCCCGGCCACAGGGAAGCTGCTAGCCGGGAATTCTCTGCCTGGTTCTACCCGCTGCCCGGAACGCTACGCAGGGCAAAAGCGATTCTCGTCCTCCGTGCTTGCTTTTTCTCAGAAAGAGCCGTGGTGTGCGTTTTCGCCGGAAAACGCGTTTTCGGCCGAAAACGTGTACGTTTGCACTTCCCCCAACAGGGAAGCTGCTAGACGGGAATTCTCTGCCTGGTTCTACCCGCTGCCCGGAACGCTACGCAGGGCAAAAGCGATTCTCGTCCTCCGTGCTTGCTTTTTCTCAGAAAGAGCCGTGGTGTGCGTTTTCGCCGGAAAACGTGTTTTCGGCGAAAACGTGTACGTTTGCACTTCCCGGCCACAGGGAAGCTGCTAGCCGGGAATTCTCTGCCTGGTTCTACCCGCTGCCCGGAACGCTACGCAGGGCAAAAGCGATTCTCGTCCTCCGTGCTTGCTTTTTCTCAGAAAGAGCCGTGGTGTGCGTTTTCGCCGGAAAACGCGTTTTCGGCCGAAAACGTGTACGTTTGCACTTCCCGGCCACAGGGAAGCTGCTAGCCGGGAATTCTCTGCCTGGTTCTACCCGCTGCCCGGAACGCTACGCAGGGAAAAGCGATTCTCGTCCTCCGTGCTTGCTTTTTCTCAGAAAGAGCCGTGGTGTGCATTTTCGCCAGAAAACGCGTTTTCGTCCGAATACGTGTACGTTTGCACTTCCCCGCCACAGGGAAGCTGCTAGCCGGGAATTCTCTGCCTGGTTCTACCCGCTGCCCGGAACGCTACGCAGGGCAAAAGCGATTCTCGTCCTCCGTGCTTGCTTTTTCTCAGAAAGAGCCGTGGTGTTCGTTTTCGCCGGAAAACGCGTTTTCGGCCGAAAACGTGTACGTTTGCACTTCCCGGCCACAGGGAAGCTGCTAGCCGGGAATTCTCTGCCTGGTTCTACCCGCTGCCCGGAACGCTACGCAGGGCAAAAGCGATTCTCGTCCTCCGTGCTTGCTTTTTCTCAGAAAGAGCCATGGTGTGCTTTTTCGCCGGAAAACGCGTTTTCGGCCGAAAACGTGTACGTTTGCACTTCCCGGCCACAGGGAAGCTGCTAGCCGGGAATTCTCTGCTGGTTCTACCCGCTGCCCGGAACGCTACGCAGGGCAAAAGCGATTCTCGTCCTCCGTGCTTGCTTTTTCTCAGAAAGAGCCGTGGTGTGCGTTTTCGCCGGAAAACGCGTTTTCGGCCGAAAACGTGTACGTTTGCACTTCCCCGCCACAGGGAAGCTGCTAGCCGGGAATTCTCTGCCTGGTTCTACCCGCTGCCCGGAACGCTACGCATGGCAAAAGCGATTCTCGTCCTCCGTGCTTGCTTTTTCTCAGAAAGAGCCGTGGTGTGCGTTTTCGCCGGAAAACGCGTTTTCGGCCGAAAACGTGTACGTTTGCACTTCCCCGCCACAGGGAAGCTGCTAGCCGGCAATTCGCTGCCTATTTCTACCCGCTGCTCAGAACGCTACGCAGGGCAAAAGCGATTCTCGTCCTCCGTGCTTGCTTTTTCTCAGAAAGAGCCGTGGTGTGCGTTTTCGCCGGAAAACGCGTTTTCGGCCGAAAACGTGTACGTTTGCACTTCCCCGCCACAGGGAAGCTGCTAGCCGGGAATTCTCTGCCTGGTTCTACCCGCTGCCCGGAACGCTACGCAGGGCAAAAGCGATTCTCGTCCTCCGTGCTTGCTTTTTCTCAGAAAGAGCCATGGTGTGCTTTTTCGCCGGAAAACGCGTTTTCGGCCGAAAACGTGTACGTTTGCACTTCCCGGCCACAGGGAAGCTGCTAGCCGGCAATTCGCTGCCTATTTCTACCCGCTGCACAGAACGCTACGCAGGGCAAAAGCGATTCTCGTCCTCCGTGCTTGCTTTTTCTCAGAAAGAGCCGTGGTGTGCGTTTTCGCCGGAAAACGCGTTTTCGGCCGAAAACGTGTACGTTTGCACTTCCCGGCCACAGGGAAGCTGCTAGCCGGCAATTCTCTGCCTGGTTCTACCCGCTGCCCGGAACGCTACGCAGGGCAAAAGCGATTCTCGTCCTCCGTGCTTGCTTTTTCTCAGAAAGAGCCGTGGTGTGCGTTTTCGCCGGAAAACGCGTTTTCGGCCGAAAACGTGTACGTTTGCACTTCCCGGCCACAGGGAAGCTGCTAGCCGGCAATTCGCTGCCTGGTTCTACCCGCTGCCCGGAACGCTACGCAGGGCAAAAGCGATTCTCGTCCTCCGTGCTTGCTTTTTCTCAGAAAGAGCCGTGGTGTGCGTTTTCGCCGGAAAACGCGTTTTCGGCCGAAAACGTGTACGTTTGCACTTCCCGGCCACAGGGAAGCTGCTAGCCGGGAATTCTCTGCCTGGTTCTACCCGCTACCCGGAACACTACGCAGGGCAAAAGCGATTCTCGTCCTCCGTGCTTGCTTTATCTCAGAAAGAGCCGTGGTGTGCGTTTTCGCCGCAAAACGCGTTTTCGGCCGAAAACGTGTACGTTTGCACTTCCCGGCCACAGGGAAGCTGCTAGCCGGGAATTCTCTGCCTGGTTCTACCCGCTGCCCGGAACGCTTCGCAGGGAAAAGCGATTCTCGTCCTCCGTGCTTGCTTTTTCTCAGAAAGAGCCGTGGTGTGCGTTTTCGCCAGAAAACGCGTTTTCGGCCGAAAACGTGTACGTTTGCACTTCCCCGCCACAGGGAAGCTGCTAGCCGGGAATTCTCTGCCTGGTTCTACCCGCTGCCCGGAACGCTACGCAGGGCAAAAGCGATTCTCGTCCTCCGTGCTTGCTTTTTCTCAGAAAGAGCCGTGGTGTGCGTTTTCGCCGGAAAACGCGTTTTCGGCCGAAAACGTGTACGTTTGCACTTCCCGGCCACAGGGAAGCTGCTAGCCGGCAATTCGCTGCCTGGTTCTACCCGCTGCCCGGAACGCTACGCAGGGCAAAAGCGATTCTCGTCCTCCGTGCTTGCTTTTTCTCAGAAAGAGCCGTGGTGTGCGTTTTCGCCGGAAAACGCATTTTCGGCCGAAAACGTGTACGTTTGCACTTCCCGGCCACAGGGAAGCTGCTAGCCGGGAATTCTCTGCCTGGTTCTACCCGCTGCCCGGAACGCTACGCAGGGCAAAAGCGATTCTCGTCCTCCGTGCTTGCTTTTTCTCAGAAAGAGCCGTGGTGTGCGTTTTCGCCGGAAAACGCGTTTTCGGCGAAAACGTGTACGTTTGCACTTCCCGGCCACAGGGAAGCTGCTAGCCGGCAATTCGCTGCCTATTTCTACACACTGATCAGAACGATACGCAGGGCAAAAGCGATTCTCGTCCTCCGTGCTTTCTTTTTCTCAGAAAGAGCCGTGGTGTGCGTTTTCGCGGGAAAACGCGTTTTCGGCCGAAAACGTGTATGTTTGCACTTCCCGGCCACAGGGAAGCTGCTAGTCGGGAATTCTCTGCCTGGTTCTACCCGCTGCCCGGAACGCTACGCAGGGCAAAAGCGATTCTCGTCTTCCGTGCTTGCTTTTTCTCAGAAAGAGCCATGGTGTGCTTTTTCGCCGGAAAACGCGTTTTCGGCCGAAAACGTGTACGTTTGCACTTCCCGGCCACAGGGAAGCTGCTAGCCGGGAATTCTCTGCCTGGTTCTACCCGCTGCCCGGAACGCTACGCAGGGAAAAGCGATTCTCGTCCTCCGTGCTTGCTTTTTCTCAGAAAGAGCCGTGGTGTGCATTTTCGCCGGAAAACGCGTTTTCGGCCGAAAACGTGTACGTTTGCACTTCCCGGCCACAGGGAAGCTGCTAGCCGGGAATTCTCTGCCTGGTTCTACCCGCTGCCCGGAACGCTACGCAGGGCAAAAGCGATTCTCGTCCTCCGTGCTTGCTTTTTCTCAGAAAGAGCCGTGGTGTGCGTTTTCGCCGGAAAACGCGTTTTCGGCCGAAAACGTGTACGTTTGCACTTCCCCGCCACAGGGAAGCTGCTAGCCGGGAATTCTCTGCCTGGTTCTACCCGCTGCCCGGAACGCTACGCAGGGCAAAAGCGATTCTCGTCCTCCGTGCTTGCTTTTTCTCAGAAAGAGCCGTGGTGTGCGTTTTCGCCGGAAAACGCGTTTTCGGCCGAAAACGTGCACGTTTGCACTTCCCCGCCACAGGGAAGCTGCTAGCCGGGAATTCTCTGCCTGGTTCTACCCGCTGCCCGGAACGCTACGCAGGGCAAAAGCGATTCTCGTCCTCCGTGCTTGCTTTTTCTCAGAAAGAGCCGTGGTGTGCGTTTTCGCCGGAAAACGCGTTTTCGGCCGAAAACGTGTACGTTTGCACTTCCCCGCCACAGGGAAGCTGCTAGCCGGGAATTCTCTGCCTGGTTCTACCCGCTGCCCGGAACGCTACGCAGGGCAAAAGCGATTCTCGTCCTCCGTGCTTGCTTTTTCTCAGAAAGAGCCGTGGTGTGCATTTTCGCCGGAAAACGCGTTTTCGGCCGAAAACGTGTACGTTTGCACTTCCCGGCCACAGGGAAGCTGCTAGCCGGGAATTCTCTGCCTGGTTCTACCCGCTGCCCGGAACGCTACGCAGGGCAAAAGCGATTCTCGTCCTCCGTGCTTGCTTTTTCTCAGAAAGAGCCGTGGTGTGCGTTTTCGCCGGAAAACGCGTTTTCGGCCGAAAACGTGTACGTTTGCACTTCCCGGCCACAGGGAAGCTGCTAGCCGGGAATTCTCTGCCTGGTTCTACCCGCTGCCCGGAACGCTACGCAGGGCAAAAGCGATTCTCGTCCTCCGTGCTTGCTTTTTCTCAGAAAGAGCCGTGGTGTGCGTTTTCGCCGGAAAACGCGTTTTCGGCCGAAAACCTGCACGTTTGCACTTCCCCGCCACAGGGAAGCTGCTAGCCGGGAATTCTCTGCCTGGTTCTACCCGCTGCCCGGAACGCTACGCAGGGCAAAAGCGATTCTCGTCCTTCGTGCTTGCTTTTTCTCAGAAAGAGCCGTGGTGTGCGTTTTCGCCGGAAAACGCGTTTTCGGCCGAAAACGTGCACGTTTGCACTTCCCGGCCACAGGGAAGCTGCTAGACGGGAATTCTCTGCCTGGTTCTACCCGCTGCCCGGAACGCTACGCAGGGCAAAAGCGATTCTCGTCTTCCGTGCTTGCTTTTTCTCAGAAAGAGCCATGGTGTGCTTTTTCGCCGGAAAACGCGTTTTCGGCCGAAAACGTGTACGTTTGCACTTCCCGGCCACAGGGAAGCTGCTAGCCGGGAATTCTCTGCTGGTTCTACCCGCTGCCCGGAACGCTACGCAGGGCAAAAGCGATTCTCGTCCTCCGTGCTTGCTTTTTCTCAGAAAGAGCCGTGGTGTGCGTTTTCGCCGGAAAACGCGTTTTCGGCCGAAAACGTGTACGTTTGCACTTCCCGGCCACAGGGAAGCTGCTAGCCGGGAATTCACTGCCTATTTCTACCCGCTGCTCAGAACGCTACGCAGGGCAAAAGCGATTCTCGTCCTCCGTGCTAGCTTTTTCTCAGAAAGCGCCGTGGTGTGCGTTTTCGCCGGAAAACGCGTTTTCGGCCGAAAACGTGTACGTTTGCACTTCCCCGCCACAGGGAAGCTGCTAGACGGGAATTCTCTGCCTGGTTCTACCCGCTGCCCGGAACGCTACGCAGGGTAAAAGCGATTCTCGTCCTCCGTGCTTGCTTTTTCTCAGAAAGAGCCGTGGTGTGCGTTTTCGCCGGAAAACGCGTTTTCGGCCGAAAACGTGTGCGTTTGCACTTCCCCGCCACAGGGAAGCTGCTAGCCGGGAATTCTCTGCCTGGTTCTACCCGCTGCCCGGAACACTACGCAGAGCAAAAGCGATTCTCGTCCTCCGTGCTTGCTTTTTCTCAGAAAGAGCCGTGGTGTGCGTTTTCGCCGGAAAACGCGTTTTCGGCCGAAAAAGTGTACGTTTGCACTTCCCGGCCACAGGGAAGCTGCTAGCCGGGAATTCTCTGCCTGGTTCTACCCGCTGCCCGGAACGCTACGCAGGGAAAAGCGATTCTCGTCCTCCGTGCTTGCTTTTTCTCAGAAAGAGCCGTGGTGTGCGTTTTCGCCAGAAAACGCGTTTTCGGCCGAAAACGTGTACGTTTGCACTTCCCCGCCACAGGGAAGTTGCTAGCCGGGAATTCTCTGCCTGGTTCTACCCGCTGCCCGGAACGCTACGCAGGGCAAAAGCGATTCTCGTCCTCCGTGCTTGCTTTTTCTCAGAAAGAGCCGTGGTGTGCGTTTTCGCCGGAAAACGCGTTTTTGGCCGAAAACGTGTACGTTTGCACTTCCCGGCCACAGGGAAGCTGCTAGCCGGCAATTCGCTGCATATTTCTACCCGCTGCCCGGAACGCTACGCAGGGCAAAAGCGATTCTCGTCCTCCGTGCTTGCTTTTTCTCAGAATGAGCCGTGGTGTGCGTTTTCGCGGTAAAACGCGTTTTCGGCCGAAAACGTGTACGTTTGCACTTCCCGGCCACAGGGAAGCTGCTAGTCGGGAATTCTCTGCCTGGTTCTACCCGCTGCCCGGAACGCTACGCAGGGCAAAAGCGATTCTCGTCTTCCGTGCTTGCTTTTTCTCAGAAAGAGCCGTGGTGTGCTTTTTCGCCGGAAAACGCGTTTTCGGCCGAAAACGTGTACGTTTGCACTTCCCGGCCACAGGGAAGCTGCTAGCCGGGAATTCTCTGCCTGGTTCTACCCGCTGCCCGGAACGCTACGCAGGGCAAAAGCGATTCTCGTCCTCCGTACTTGCTTTTTCTCAGAAAGAGCCGTGGTGTGCGTTTTCGCCAGAAAACGCGTTTACGGCCGAAAACGTGTACGTTTGCACTTCCCCGCCACAGGGAAGCTGCTAGCCGGGAATTCTCTGCCTGGTTCTACCCGCTGCCCGGAACGCTACGCAGGGCAAAAGCGATTCTCGTCCTCCGTGCTTGCTTTTTCTCAGAAAGAGCCGTGGTGTGCGTTTTCGCCGGAAAACGCGTTTTTGGCCGAAAACGTGTACGTTTGCACTTCCCGGCCACAGGGAAGCTGCTAGCCGGCAATTCGCTGCATATTTCTACCCGCTGCCCGGAACGCTACGCAGGGCAAAAGCGATTCTCGTCCTCCGTGCTTGCTTTTTCTCAGAATGAGCCGTGGTGTGCGTTTTCGCGGTAAAACGCGTTTTCGGCCGAAAACGTGTACGTTTGCACTTCCCGGCCACAGGGAAGCTGCTAGTCGGGAATTCTCTGCCTGGTTCTACCCGCTGCCCGGAACGCTACGCAGGGCAAAAGCGATTCTCGTCTTCCGTGCTTGCTTTTTCTCAGAAAGAGCCGTGGTGTGCGTTTTCGCCGGAAAACGCGTTTTCGGCCGAAAACGTGTACGTTTGCACTTCCCGGCCACAGGGAAGCTGCTAGCCGGCAATTCGCTGCATATTTCTACCCGCTGCCCGGAACGCTACGCAGGGCAAAAGCGATTCTCGTCCTCCGTGCTTGCTTTTTCTCAGAAAGAGCCGTGGTGTGCGTTTTCGCCGGAAAACGCATTTTCGGCCGAAAACGTGTACGTTTGCACTTCCCGGCAACAGGGAAGCTGCTAGCCGGCAATTCGCTGCCTATTTCTACCCACTGCTCTGAACGATACGCAGGGCAAAAGCGATTCTCGTCCTCCGTGCTTTCTTTTTCTCAGAAAGAGCCGTGGTGTGCGTTTTCGCGGTAAAACGCGTTTTCGGCCGAAAACGTGTACGTTTGCACTTCCCGGCCACAGGGAAGCTGCTAGCCGGGAATTCTCTGCCTGGTTCTACCCGCTGCCCGGAACGCTACGCAGGGCAAAAGCGATTCTCGTCTTCCGTGCTTGCTTTTTCTCAGAAAGAGCCACGGTGTGCTTTTTCGCCGGAAAACGCGTTTTCGGCCGAAAACGTGTACGTTTGCACTTCCCGGCCACAGGGAAGCTGCTAGCCGGGAATTCTCTGCCTGGTTCTACCCGCTGCCCGGAACGCTACGCAGGGCAAAAGCGATTCTCGTCCTCCGTACTTGCTTTTTCTCAGAAAGAGCCGTGGTGTGCGTTTTCGCCAGAAAACGCGTTTTCGGCCGAAAACGTGTACGTTTGCACTTCCCCGCCACAGGGAAGCTGCTAGCCGGGAATTCTCTGCCTGGTTCTACCCGCTGCCCGGAACGCTACGCAGGGCAAAAGCGATTCTCGTCCTCCGTGCTTGCTTTTTCTCAGAAAGAACCATGGTGTGCGTTTTCGCCGGAAAACGCGTTTTCGGCCGAAAACGTGTACGTTTCACTTCCCCGCCACAGGGAAGCTGCTAGCCGGGAATTCTCTGCCTGGTTCTACCCGCTGCCCGGAACGCTACGCAGAGCAAAAGCGATTCTCGTCCTCCGTGCTTGCTTTTTCTCAGAAAGAGCCGTGGTGTGCGTTTACGCCGGAAAACACGTTTTCGGCCGAAAACGTGTACGTTTGCACTTCCCCGCCACAGGGAAGCTGCTAGCCGGGAATTCTCTGCCTGGTTCTACCCGCTGCCAGGAACGCTACGCAGGGCAAAAGCGATTCTCGTCCTCCGTGCTTGCTTTTTCTCAGAAAGAGCCGTGGTGTGCGTTTTCGCCGGAAAACACATTTTCGGCCGAAAACGTGTACGTTTGCACTTCCCGGCCACAGGGAAGCTGCTAGCCGGGAATTCTCTGCCTGGTTCTACCCGCTGCCCGGAACGCTACGCAGGGCAAAAGCGATTCTCGTCCTCCGTGCTTGCTTTTTCTCAGAAAGAGCCGTGGTGTGCGTTTTCGCCGGAAAACGCGTTTTCGGCCGGAAACGTGTACGTTTGCACTTCCCGGCCACAGGGAAGCTGCTAGCCGGGAATTCTCTGCCTATTTCTACCCACTGCTCAGAACGATACGCAGGGCAAAAGCGATTCTCGTCCTCCGTGCTTTCTTTTTCTCAGAAAGAGCCGTGGTGTGCGTTTTCGCGGTAAAACGCGTTTTCGGCCGAAAACGTGTACGTTTGCACTTCCCGGCCACAGGGAAGCTGCTAGTCGGGAATTCTCTGCCTGGTTCTACCCGCTGCCCGGAACGCTACGCAGGGCAAAAGCGATTCTCGTCTTCCGTGCTTGCTTTTTCTCAGAAAGAGCCATGGTGTGCTTTTTCGCCGGAAAACGCGTTTTCGGCCGAAAACGTGTACGTTTGCACTTCCCGGCCACAGGGAAGCTGCTAGCCGGGAATTCTCTGCCTGGTTCTACCCGCTGCCCGGAACGCTACGCAGGGCAAAAGCGATTCTCGTCCTCCGTACTTGCTTTTTCTCAGAAAGAGCCGTGGTGTGCGTTTTCGCCAGAAAACGCGTTTTCGGCCGAAAACGTGTACGTTTGCACTTCCCCGCCACAGGGAAGCTGCTAGCCGGGAATTCTCTGCCTGGTTCTACCCGCTGCCCGGAACGCTACGCAGGGCAAAAGCGATTCTCGTCCTCCGTGCTTGCTTTTTCTCAGAAAGAGCCGTGGTGTGCGTTTTCGCCGGAAAACGCGTTTTCGGCCGAAAACGTGTACGTTTGCACTTCCCCGCCACAGGGAAGCTGCTAGCCGGGAATTCTCTGCCTGGTTCTACCCGCTGCCCGGAACGCTACGCAGGGCAAAAGCGATTCTCGTCCTCCGTGCTTGCTTTTTCTCAGAAAGAGCCATGGTGTGCTTTTTTCGCCGGAAAACGCGTTTTCGGCCGAAAACGTGTACGTTTGCACTTCCCGGCCACAGGGAAGCTGCTAGCCGGCAATTCTCTGCCTATTTCTACCCGCTGCCCGGAACGCTACGCAGGGCAAAAGCGATTCTCGTCCTCCGTGCTTGCTTTTTCTCAGAAAGAGCCGTGGTGTGCGTTTTCGCCGGAAAACGCGTTTTCGGCCGAAAACGTGTACGTTTGCACTTCCCCGACACAGGGAAGCTGCTAGCCGGGAATTCTCTGCCTGGTTCTACCCGCTGCCCGGAACGCTACGCAGAGCAAAAGCGATTCTCGTCCTCCGTGCTTGCTTTTTCTCAGAAAGAGCCGTGGTGTGCGTTTTCGCCGGAAAACGCGTTTTCGGCCGAAAACGTGTACGTTTGCACTTCCCGGCCACAGGGAAGCTGCTAGCCGGCAATTCGCTGCCTATTTCTACCCACTGCTCAGAACGATACGCAGGGCAAAAGCGATTCTCGTCCTCCGTGCTTTCTTTTTCTCAGAAAGAGCCGTGGCGTGCGTTTTCGCGGTAAAACGCGTTTTCGGCCGAAAACGTGTACGTTTGCACTTCCCGGCCACAGGGAAGCTGCTAGCCGGGAATTCTCTGCCTGGTTCTACCCGCTGCCCGGAACGCTACGCAGGGCAAAAGCGATTCTCGTCTTCCGTGCTTGCTTTTTCTCAGAAAGAGCCATGGTGTGCTTTTTCGCCGGAAAACGCGTTTTCGGCCGAAAACGTGTACGTTTGCACTTCCCGGCCACAGGGAAGCTGCTAGCCGGGAATTCTCTGCCTGGTTCTACCCGCTGCCCGGAACGCTACGCAGGGCAAAAGCGATTCTCGTCCTCCGTACTTGCTTTTTCTCAGAAAGAGCCGTGGTGTGCGTTTTCGCCGGAAAACGCGTTTTCGGCCGAAAACGTGTACGTTTGCACTTCCCGGCCACAGGGAAGCTGCTAGCCGGCAATTCGCTTCCTATTTCTACCCGCTGCTCAGAACGCTACGCAGGGCAAAAGCGATTCTCGTCCTCCGTGCTTGCTTTTTCTCAGAAAGAGCCGTGGTGTGCGTTTTCGCCGGAAAACGCGTTTTCGGCCGAAAACGTGTACGTTTGCACTTCCCGGCCACATGGAAGCTGCTAGCCGGGAATTCTCTGCCTGGTTCTACCCGCTGCCCGGAACGCTACGCATGGCAAAAGCGATTCTCGTCCTCCGTGCTTGCTTTTTCTCAGAAAGAGCCGTGGTGTGCGTTTTCGCCGGAAAACGCGTTTTCGGCCGAAAACGTGTACGTTTGCACTTCCGGCCACAGGGAAGCTGCTAGCCGGGAATTCTCTGCCTGGTTCTACCGCTGCCCGGAATGCTACGCAGGGCAAAAGCGATTCTCGTCCTCCGTGCTTGCTTTTTCTCAGAAAGAGCCGTGGTGTGCGTTTTGGCCGGAAAACGCGTTTTCGGCCGAAAACGTGTACATTTGCACTTCCCGGCCACAGGGAAGCTGCTAGCCGGGAATTCTCTGCCTGGTTCTACCCGCTGCCCGGAACACTACGCAGGGCAAAAGCGATTCTCGTCCTCCGTGCTTGCTTTTTCTCTAGAAAGAGCCGTGGTGTGTGTTTTCGCCGGAAAACGCGTTTTCGGCCGAAAACGTGTACGTTTGCACTTCCCGGCCACAGGGAAGCTGCTAGCCGGGAATTCTCTGCCCGGTTCTACCCGCTGCCCGGAACGCTACGCAGGGCAAAAGCGATTCTCGTCCTCCGTGCTTGCTTTTTCTCAGAAAGAGCCGTGGTGTGCGTTTTCGCCGGAAAACGCGTTTTCGGCCGAAAACGTGTACGTTTCCACTTCCCCGCCACAGGGAAGCTGCTAGCCGGGAATTCTCTGCCTGGTTCTACCCGCTGCCCGGAACGCTACGCAGGGCAAAAGCGATTCTCGTCCTCCGTGCTTGCTTTATCTCAGAAAGAGCCGTGGTGTGCGTTTTCGCCAGAAAACGCGTTTTCGGCCGAAAACGTGTACGTTTGCACTTCCCGGCCACAGGGAAGCTGCTAGCCGGGAATTCTCTGCCTGGTTCTACCCGCTGCCCGGAACACTACGCAGGGCAAAAGCGATTCTCGTCCTCCGTGCTTGCTTTTTCTCAGAAAGAGCCGTGGTGTGCGTTTTCGCCAGAAAACGCGTTTTCGGCCGAAAACGTGTACGTTTGCACTTCCCGGCCACAGGGAAGCTGCTAGCCGGGAATTCTCTGCCTGGTTCTACCCGCTGCCCGGAACGCTACGCAGGGCAAAAGCGATTCTCGTCCTCCGTGCTTGCTTTTTCTCAGAAAGAGCCGTGGTGTGCGTTTTCGCCGGAAAACGCGTTTTCGGCCGAAAACGTGTACGTTTGCACTTCCCTGCCACAGGGAAGCTGCTAGCCGGCAATTCGCTGCCTATTTCTACCCGCTGCTCGGAACTCTACGCAGGGCAAAAGCGATTCTCGTCCTCCGTGTTTGCTTTTTCTCAGAAAGAGTCGTGGTGTGCGTTTTCGCCGGAAAACGCGTTTTCGGCCGAAAACGTGTACGTTTGCACTTCCCCGCCACAGGGAAGCTGCTAGCCGGGAATTCTCTGCCTGGTTCTACCCGCTGCCCGGAACGCTACGCAGGGCAAAAGCCATTCTCGTCCTCCGTGCTTGCTTTTTCTCAGAAAGAGCCGTGGTGTGCGTTTTCGCCGGAAAACGCGTTTTCGGCCGAAAACGTGTACGTTTGCACTTCCCGGCCACAGGGAAGCTGCTAGACGGGAATTCTCTGCCTGGTTCTACCCGCTGCCCGGAACGCTACGCAGGGCAAAAGCGATTCTCTTCCTCCGTGCTTGCTTTTTCCCAGAAAGAGCCGTGGTGTGCGTTTTCGCTGGAAAACGCGTTTTCGGCCGAAAACGTGTACGTTTGCACTTCCCGGCCACAGGGAAGCTGCTAGCCGGGAATTCTCTGCCTGGTTCTACCCGCTGCCCGGAACACTACGCAGGGCAAAAGCGATTCTCGTCCTCCGTGCTTGCTTTTTCTCAGAAAGAGCCGCGGTGTGCGTTTTCGCCGGTAAACGCGTTTTCGTCCGAAAACGTGTACGTTTGCACTTCCCGGCCACAGGGAAGCTGCTAGCCGGGAATTCTCTGCCTGGTTCTACCCGCTGCCCGGAACGCTACGCAGGGCAAAAGCGATTCTCGTCCTCCGTGCTTGCTTTTTCTCAGAAAGAGCCGTGGTGTGCGTTTTCGCCGGAAAACGTGTTTTCGGCGAAAACGTGTACGTTTGCACTTCCCGGCCACAGGGAAGCTGCTAGCCGGGAATTCTCTGCCTGGTTCTACCCGCTGCCCGGAACGCTACGCAGGGCAAAAGCGATTCTCGTCCTCCGTGCTTGCTTTTTCTCAGAAAGAGCCGTGGTGTGCGTTTTCGCCGGAAAACGCGTTTTCGGCCGAAAACCTGTACGTTTGCACTTCCCGGCCACAGGGAAGCTGCTAGCCGGGAATTCTCTGCCTGGTTCTACCCGCTGCCCGGAACGCTACGCAGGGCAAAAGCGATTCTCGTCCTCCGTGCTTGCTTTTTCTCAGAAAGAGCCGTGGTGTGCGTTTTCGCGGGAAAACGCGTTTTCGGCCGATAACGTGTACGTTTGCACTTCCCGGCCACAGGGAAGCTGCTAGCCGGGAATTCTCTGCCTGGTTCTACCCGCTGCCCGGAACACTACGCAGGGCAAAAGCGATTCTCGTCCTCCGTGCTTGCTTTTTCTCAGAAAGAGCCGTGGTGTGCGTTTTCGCCGGAAAACGCGTTTTCGGCCGAAAACGTGTACGTTTGCACTTCCCGGCCACAGGGAAGCTGCTAGCCGGGAATTCTCTGCCTGGTTCTACCCGCTGCCCGGAACGCTACACAGGGCAAAAGCGATTCTCGTCCTCCGTGCTTGCTTTTTCTCAGAAAGAGCCGTGGTGTGCGTTTTCGCCAGAAAACGCGTTTTCGGCCGAAAACGTGTACGTTTGCACTTCCCCGCCACAGGGAAGCTGCTAGCCGGGAATTCTCTGCCTGGTTCTACCCGCTGCCCGGAACGCTACACAGGGCAAAAGCGATTCTCGTCCTCCGTGCTTGCTTTTTCTCAGAAAGAGCCGCGGTGTGCGTTTTCGCCGGAAAACGCGTTTTCGTCCGAAAACGTGTACGTTTGCACTTCCCGGCCACAGGGAAGCTGCTAGCCGGGAATTCTCTGCCTGGTTCTACCCGCTGCCCGGAACGCTACGCAGGGCAAAAGCGATTCTCGTCCTCCGTGCTTGCTTTTTCTCAGAAAGAGCCGTGGTGTGCGTTTTCGCCGGAAAACGTGTTTTCGGCGAAAACGTGTACGTTTGCACTTCCCGGCCACAGGGAAGCTGCTAGCCGGGAATTCTCTGCCTGGTTCTACCCGCTGCCCGGAACGCTACGCAGGGCAAAAGCGATTCTCGTCCTCCGTGCTTGCTTTTTCTCAGAAAGAGCCGTGGTGTGAGTTTTCGCGGGAAAACGCGTTTTCGGCCGAAAACCTGTACGTTTGCACTTCCCGGCCACAGGGAAGCTGCTAGCCGGGAATTCTCTGCCTGGTTCTACCCGCTGCCCGGAACGCTACGCAGGGCAAAAGCGATTCTCGTCCTCCGTGCTTGCTTTTTCTCAGAAAGAGCCGTGGTGTGCGTTTTCGCGGGAAAACGCGTTTTCGGCCGATAACGTGTACGTTTGCACTTCCCGGCCACAGGGAAGCTGCTAGCCGGGAATTCTCTGCCTGGTTCTACCCGCTGCCCGGAACACTACGCAGGGCAAAAGCGATTCTCGTCCTCCGTGCTTGCTTTTTCTCAGAAAGAGCCGTGGTGTGCGTTTTCGCCGGAAAACGCGTTTTCGGCCGAAAACGTGTACGTTTGCACTTCCCGGCCACAGGGAAGCTGCTAGCCGGGAATTCTCTGCCTGGTTCTACCCGCTGCCCGGAACGCTACGCAGGGCAAAAGCGATTCTCGTCCTCCGTGCTTGCTTTTTCTCAGAAAGAGCCGTGGTGTGCGTTTTCGCCAGGAAACGCGTTTTCGGCCGAAAACGTGTACGTTTGCACTTCCCCGCCACAGGGAAGCTGCTAGCCGGGAATTCTCTGCCTGGTTCTACCCGCTGCCCGGAACGCTACGCAGGGCAAAAGCGATTCTCGTCCTCCGTGCTTGCTTTTTCTCAGAAAGAGCCGTGGTGTGAGTTTTCGCGGGAAAACGCGTTTTCGGCCGAAAACCTGTACGTTTGCACTTCCCGGCCACAGGGAAGCTGCTAGCCGGGAATTCTCTGCCTGGTTCTACCCGCTGCCCGGAACGCTACGCAGGGCAAAAGCGATTCTCGTCCTCCGTGCTTGCTTTTTCTCAGAAAGAGCCGTGGTGTGCGTTTTCGCGGGAAAACGCGTTTTCGGCCGAAAACGTGTACGTTTGCACTTCCCGGCCACAGGGAAGCTGCTAGCCGGGAATTCTCTGCCTGGTTCTACCCGCTGCCCGGAACGCTACGCAGGGCAAAAGCGATTCTCGTCCTCCGTGCTTGCTTTTTCTCAGAAAGAGCCGTGGTGTGCGTTTTCGCGGGAAAACGCGTTTTCGGCCGAAAACGTGTACGTTTGCACTTCCCGGCCACAGGGAAGCTGCTAGCCGGGAATTCTCTGCCTGGTTCTACCCGCTGCCCGGAACGCTACGCAGGGCAAAAGCGATTCTCGTCCTCCGTGCTTGCTTTTTCTCAGAAAGAGCCGTGGTGTGAGTTTTCGCGGGAAAACACGTTTTCGGCCGAAAACGTGTACGTTTGCACTTCCCCGCCACAGGGAAGCTGCTAGCCGGGAATTCTCTGCCTGGTTCTACCCGCTGCCCGGAACACTACGCAGGGCAAAAGCGATTCTCGTCCTCCGTGCTTGCTTTTTCTCAGAAAGAGCCGTGGTGTGCGTTTTCGCCAGGAAACGCGTTTTCGGCCGAAAACTTGTACGTTTGCACTTCCCCGCCACAGGGAAGCTACTAGCCGGGAATTCTCTGCCTGGTTCTACCCGCTGCCCGGAACGCTACGCAGGGCAAAAGCGATTCTCGTCCTCCGTGCTTGCTTTTTCTCAGAAAGAGCCGTGGTGTGCGTTTTCGCCAGAAAACGCGTTTTCGGCCGAAAACGTGTACGTTTGCACTTCCCCGCCACAGGGAAGCTGCTAGCCGGGAATTCTCTGCCTGGTTCTACCCGCTGCCCGGAACGCTACGCAGGGCAAAAACGATTCTCGTCCTCCGTGCTTGCTTTTTCTCAGAAAGAGCCGTGGTGTGCGTTTTCGCGGGAAAACACGTTTTCGGCCGAAAACGTGTACGTTTGCACTTCCCCGCCACAGGGAAGCTGCTAGCCGGGAATTCTCTGCCTGGTTCTACCCGCTGCCCGGAACACTACGCAGGGCAAAAGCGATTCTCGTCCTCCGTGCTTGCTTTTTCTCAGAAAGAGCCGTGGTGTGCGTTTTCGCCAGGAAACGCGTTTTCGGCCGAAAACTTGTACGTTTGCACTTCCCCGCCACAGGGAAGCTACTAGCCGGGAATTCTCTGCCTGGTTCTACCCGCTGCCCGGAACGCTACGCAGGGCAAAAGCGATTCTCGTCCTCCGTGCTTGCTTTTTCTCAGAAAGAGCCATGGTGTGCTTTTCCGCCGGAAAACGCGTTTTCGGCCGAAAACGTGTACGTTTGCACTTCCCGGCCACAGGGAAGCTGCTAGCCGGGAATTCTCTGCCTGGTTCTACCCGCTGCCCGGAACGCTACGCAGGGCAAAAGCGATTCTCGTCCTCCGTGCTTGCTTTTTATCAGAAAGAGCCTTGGTGTGCTTTTTCGCCGGAAAACGCGTTTTCGGCCGAAAACCTGTACGTTTGCACTTCCCGGCCACAGGGAAGCTGCTAGCCGGCAATTCGCTGCCTATTTCTACCCGCTGCTCAGAACGCTACGCAGGGCAAAAGCGATTCTCGTCCTCCGTGCTTGCTTTTTCTCAGAAAGAGCCGTGGTGTGCGTTTTCGCGGGAAAACTCGTTTTCGGCCGAAAACGTGTACGTTTGCACTTCCCGGCCACAGGGAAGCTGCTAGCCGGGAATTCTCTGCCTGGTTCTACCCGCTGCCCGGAACGCTACGCAGGGCAAAAGCGATTCTCGTCCTCCGTGCTTGCTTTTTATCAGAAAGAGCCTTGGTGTGCTTTTTCGACGGAAAACGCGTTTTCGGCCGAAAACCTGTACGTTTGCACTTCCCGGCCACAGGGAAGCTGCTAGCCGGCAATTCGCTGCCTATTTCTACCCGCTGCTCAGAACGCTACGCAGGGCAAAAGCGATTCTCGTCCTCCGTGCTTGCTTTTTCTCAGAAAGAGCCGTGGTGTGCGTTTTCGCGGGAAAACTCGTTTTCGGCCGAAAACGTGTACGTTTGCACTTCCCGGCCACAGGGAAGCTGCTAGCCGGGAATTCTCTGCCTGGTTCTACCCGCTGCCCGGAACGCTACGCAGGGCAAAAGCGATTCTCGTCCTCCGTGCTTGCTTTTTCTCAGAAAGAGCCGTGGTGGGCGTTTTCGCGGGAAAACGCGTTTTCGGCCGAAAACGTGTACGTTTGCACTTCCCGGCCACAGGGAAGCTGCTAGCCGGGAATTCTCTGCCTGGTTCTACCCGCTGCCCGGAACGCTACGCAGGGCAAAAGCGATTCTCGTCCTCCGTGCTTGCTTTTTCCCAGAAAGAGCCGTGGTGTGCGTTTTCGCCGGAAAACGCGTTTTCGGCCGAAAACGTGTACGTTTGCACTTCCCCGCCACAGGGAAGCTGCTAGACGGGAATTCTCTGCCTGGTTCTACCCGCTGCCCGGAACGCTACGCAGGGCAAAAGCGATTCTCGTCCTCCGTGCTTGCTTTTTCTCAGAAAGAGCCGTGGTGTGCGTTTTCGCCGGTAAACGCGTTTTCGGCCGAAAACGTGTACGTTTGCACTTCCCGGCCACAGGGAAGCTGCTAGCCGGGAATTCTCTGCCTGGTTCTACCCGCTGCCCGGAACGCTACGCAGGGCAAAAGCGATTCTCGTCCTCCGTGCTTGCTTTTTCTCAGAAAGAGCCGTGGTGTGCGTTTTCGCCGGAAAACGTGTTTTCGGCGAAAACGTGTACGTTTGCACTTCCCGGCCACAGGGAAGCTGCTAGCCGGGAATTCTCTGCCTGGTTCTACCCGCTGCCCGGAACGCTACGCAGGGCAAAAGCGATTCTCGTCCTCCGTGCTTGCTTTTTCTCAGAAAGAGCCGTGGTGTGAGTTTTCGCGGGAAAACGCGTTTTCGGCCGAAAACCTGTACGTTTGCACTTCCCGGCCACAGGGAAGCTGCTAGCCGGGAATTCTCTGCCTGGTTCTACCCGCTGCCCGGAACGCTACGCAGGGCAAAAGCGATTCTCGTCCTCCGTGCTTGCTTTTTCTCAGAAAGAGCCGTGGTGTGCGTTTTCGCGGGAAAACGCGTTTTCGGCCGAAAACGTGTACGTTTGCACTTCCCCGCCACAGGGAAGCTGCTAGCCGGGAATTCTCTGCCTGGTTCTACCCGCTGCCCGGAACACTACGCAGGGCAAAAGCGATTCTCGTCCTCCGTGCTTGCTTTTTCTCAGAAAGAGCCGTGGTGTGCGTTTTCGCCAGAAAACGCGTTTTCGGCCGAAAACTTGTACGTTTGCACTTCCCCGCCACAGGGAAGCTACTAGCCGGGAATTCTCTGCCTGGTTCTACCCGCTGCCCGGAACGCTACGCAGGGCAAAAGCGATTCTCGTCCTCCGTGCTTGCTTTTTCTCAGAAAGAGCCGTGGTGTGCGTTTTCGCCGGAAAACGCGTTTTCGGCCGAAAACGTGTACGTTTGCACTTCCCCGCCACAGGGAAGCTGCTAGCCGGGAATTCTCTGCCTGGTTCTACCCGCTGCCCGGAACGCTACGCAGGGCAAAAGCGATTCTCGTCCTCCGTGCTTGCTTTTTCTCAGAAAGAGCCGTGGTGTGCGTTTTCTCCGGAAAACGCGTTTTCGGCCGATAACGTGTACGTTTGCACTTCCCGGCCACAGGGAAGCTGCTAGCCGGGAATTCTCTGCCTGGTTCTACCCGCTGCCCGGAACACTACGCAGGGCAAAAGCGATTCTCGTCCTCCGTGCTTGCTTTTTCTCAGAAAGAGCCGTGGTGTGCGTTTTCGCCGGAAAACGCGTTTTCGGCCGAAAACGTGTACGTTTGCACTTCCCGGCCACAGGGAAGCTGCTAGCCGGGAATTCTCTGCCTGGTTCTACCCGCTGCCCGGAACGCTACGCAGGGCAAAAGCGATTCTCGTCCTCCGTGCTTGCTTTTTCTCAGAAAGAGCCGTGGTGTGCGTTTTCGCGGGAAAACACGTTTTCGGCCGAAAACGTGTACGTTTGCACTTCCCCGCCACAGGGAAGCTGCTAGCCGGGAATTCTCTGCCTGGTTCTACCCGCTGCCCGGAACACTACGCAGGGCAAAAGCGATTCTCGTCCTCCGTGCTTGCTTTTTCTCAGAAAGAGCCGTGGTGTGCGTTTTCGCCAGGAAACGCGTTTTCGGCCGAAAACTTGTACGTTTGCACTTCCCCGCCACAGGGAAGCTACTAGCCGGGAATTCTCTGCCTGGTTCTACCCGCTGCCCGGAACGCTACGCAGGGCAAAAGCGATTCTCGTCCTCCGTGCTTGCTTTTTCTCAGAAAGAGCCGTGGTGTGCGTTTTCGCCGGAAAACGCGTTTTCGGCCGAAAACGTGTACGTTTGCACTTCCCCGCCACAGGGAAGCTGCTAGCCGGGAATTCTCTGCCTGGTTCTACCCGCTGCCCGGAACGCTACGCAGGGCAAAAACGATTCTCGTCCTCCGTGCTTGCTTTTTCTCAGAAAGAGCCGTGGTGTGCGTTTTCGCGGGAAAACACGTTTTCGGCCGAAAACGTGTACGTTTGCACTTCCCCGCCACAGGGAAGCTGCTAGCCGGGAATTCTCTGCCTGGTTCTACCCGCTGCCCGGAACACTACGCAGGGCAAAAGCGATTCTCGTCCTCCGTGCTTGCTTTTTCTCAGAAAGAGCCGTGGTGTGCGTTTTCGCCAGGAAACGCGTTTTCGGCCGAAAACTTGTACGTTTGCACTTCCCCGCCACAGGGAAGCTACTAGCCGGGAATTCTCTGCCTGGTTCTACCCGCTGCCCGGAACGCTACGCAGGGCAAAAGCGATTCTCGTCCTCCGTGCTTGCTTTTTCTCAGAAAGAGCCGTGGTGTGCGTTTTCGCCGGAAAACGCGTTTTCGGCCGAAAACGTGTACGTTTGCACTTCCCGGCCACAGGGAAGCTGCTAGCCGGGAATTCTCTGCCTGGTTCTACCCGCTGCCCGGAACGCTACGCAGGGCAAAAGCGATTCTCGTCCTCCGTGCTTGCTTTTTCTCAGAAAGAGCCGTGGTGTGCGTTTTCTCCGGAAAACGCGTTTTCGGCCGAAAACGTGTACGTTTGCACTTCCCGGCCACAGGGAAGCTGCTAGCCGGGAATTCTCTGCCTGGTTCTACCCGCTGCCCGGAACGCTACGCAGGGCAAAAGCGATTCTCGTCCTCCGTGCTTGCTTTTTCTCAGAAAGAGCCATGGTGTGCTTTTCCGCCGGAAAACGCGTTTTCGGCCGAAAACGTGTACGTTTGCACTTCCCGGCCACAGGGAAGCTGCTAGCCGGGAATTCTCTGCCTGGTTCTACCCGCTGCCCGGAACGCTACGCAGGGCAAAAGCGATTCTCGTCCTCCGTGCTTGCTTTTTATCAGAAAGAGCCTTGGTGTGCTTTTTCGCCGGAAAACGCGTTTTCGGCCGAAAACCTGTACGTTTGCACTTCCCGGCCACAGGGAAGCTGCTAGCCGGCAATTCGCTGCCTATTTCTACCCGCTGCTCAGAACGCTACGCAGGGCAAAAGCGATTCTCGTCCTCCGTGCTTGCTTTTTCTCAGAAAGAGCCGTGGTGTGCGTTTTCGCGGGAAAACTCGTTTTCGGCCGAAAACGTGTACGTTTGCACTTCCCGGCCACAGGGAAGCTGCTAGCCGGGAATTCTCTGCCTGGTTCTACCCGCTGCCCGGAACGCTACGCAGGGCAAAAGCGATTCTCGTCCTCCGTGCTTGCTTTTTCTCAGAAAGAGCCGTGGTGGGCGTTTTCGCGGGAAAACGCGTTTTCGGCCGAAAACGTGTACGTTTGCACTTCCCGGCCACAGGGAAGCTGCTAGCCGGGAATTCTCTGCCTGGTTCTACCCGCTGCCCGGAACGCTACGCAGGGCAAAAGCGATTCTCGTCCTCCGTGCTTGCTTTTTCCCAGAAAGAGCCGTGGTGTGCGTTTTCGCCAGAAAACGCGTTTTCGGCCGAAAACGTGTACGTTTGCACTTCCCCGCCACAGGGAAGCTGCTAGACGGGAATTCTCTGCCTGGTTCTACCCGCTGCCCGGAACGCTACGCAGGGCAAAAGCGATTCTCGTCCTCCGTGCTTGCTTTTTCTCAGAAAGAGCCGTGGTGTGCGTTTTCGCCGGTAAACGCGTTTTCGGCCGAAAACGTGTACGTTTGCACTTCCCGGCCACAGGGAAGCTGCTAGCCGGGAATTCTCTGCCTGGTTCTACCCGCTGCCCGGAACGCTACGCAGGGCAAAAGCGATTCTCGTCCTCCGTGCTTGCTTTTTCTCAGAAAGAGCCGTGGTGTGCGTTTTCGCCGGAAAACGTGTTTTCGGCGAAAACGTGTATGTTTGCACTTCCCGGCCACAGGGAAGCTGCTAGCCGGGAATTCTCTGCATGGTTCTACCCGCTGCCCGGAACGCTACGCAGGGCAAAAGCGATTCTCGTCCTCCGTGCTTGCTTTTTCTCAGAAAGAGCCGTGGTGTGAGTTTTCGCGGGAAAACGCGTTTTCGGCCGAAAACCTGTACGTTTGCACTTCCCGGCCACAGGGAAGCTGCTAGCCGGGAATTCTCTGCCTGGTTCTACCCGCTGCCCGGAACGCTACGCAGGGCAAAAGCGATTCTCGTCCTCCGTGCTTGCTTTTTCTCAGAAAGTGCCGTGGTGTGCGTTTTCGCGGGAAAACGCGTTTTCGGCCGAAAACGTGTACGTTTGCACTTCCCCGCCACAGGGAAGCTGCTAGCCGGGAATTCTCTGCCTGGTTCTACCCGCTGCCCGGAACACTACGCAGGGCAAAAGCGATTCTCGTCCTCCGTGCTTGCTTTTTCTCAGAAAGAGCCGTGGTGTGCGTTTTCACCGGAAAACGCGTTTTCGGCCGAAAACGTGTACGTTTGCACTTCCCCGCCACAGGGAAGCTGCTAGCCGGGAATTCTCTGCCTGGTTCTACCCGCTGCCCGGAACGCTACGCAGGGCAAAAGCGATTCTCGTCCTCCGTGCTTGCTTTTTCTCAGAAAGAGCCGTGGTGTGCGTTTTCTCCGGAAAACGCGTTTTCGGCCGAAAACGTGTACGTTTGCACTTCCCGGCCACAGGGAAGCTGCTAGCCGGGAATTCTCTGCCTGGTTCTACCCGCTGCCCGGAACGCTAGGCAGGGCAAAAGCGATTCTCGTCCTCCGTGCTTGCTTTTTCTCAGAAAGAGCCGTGGTGTGCGTTTTCGCCGGAAAACGCGTTTTCGGCCAAAAACGTGTACGTTTGCACTTCCCGGCCACAGGGAAGCTGCTAGCCGGGAATTCTCTGCCTGGTTCTACCCGCTGCCCGGAACGCTACGCAGGGCAAAAGCGATTCTCGTCCTCCGTGCTTGCTTTTTCTCAGAAAGAGCCGTGGTGTGCGTTTTCGCCGGAAAACGTGTTTTCGGCGAAAACGTGTACGTTTGCACTTCCCGGCCACAGGGAAGCTGCTAGCCGGGAATTCTCTGCCTGGTTCTACCCGCTGCCCGGAACGCTACGCAGGGCAAAAGCGATTCTCGTCCTCCGTGCTTGCTTTTTCTCAGAAAGAGCCGTGGTGTGAGTTTTCGCGGGAAAACGCGTTTTCGGCCGAAAACCTGTACGTTTGCACTTCCCGGCCACAGGGAAGCTGCTAGCCGGGAATTCTCTGCCTGGTTCTACCCGCTGCCCGGAACGCTACGCAGGGCAAAAGCGATTCTCGTCCTCCGTGCTTGCTTTTTCTCAGAAAGAGCCGTGGTGTGCGTTTTCTCCGGAAAACGCGTTTTCGGCCGAAAACGTGTACGTTTGCACTTCCCGGCCACAGGGAAGCTGCTAGCCGGGAATTCTCTGCCTGGTTCTACCCGCTGCCCGGAACGCTACGCAGGGCAAAAGCGATTCTCGTCCTCCGTGCTTGCTTTTTCTCAGAAAGAGCCGTGGTGTGCGTTTTCGCCGGAAAACGCGTTTTCGGCCAAAAACGTGTACGTTTGCACTTCCCGGCCACAGGGAAGCTGCTAGCCGGGAATTCTCTGCCTGGTTCTACCCGCTGCCCGGAACGCTACGCAGGGCAAAAGCGATTCTCGTCCTCCGTGCTTGCTTTTTCTCAGAAAGAGCCGTGGTGTGCGTTTTCGCCGGAAAACGTGTTTTCGGCGAAAACGTGTACGTTTGCACTTCCCGGCCACAGGGAAGCTGCTAGCCGGGAATTCTCTGCCTGGTTCTACCCGCTGCCCGGAACGCTACGCAGGGCAAAAGCGATTCTCGTCCTCCGTGCTTGCTTTTTCTCAGAAAGAGCCGTGGTGTGAGTTTTCGCGGGAAAACGCGTTTTCGGCCGAAAACCTGTACGTTTGCACTTCCCGGCCACAGGGAAGCTGCTAGCCGGGAATTCTCTGCCTGGTTCTACCCGCTGCCCGGAACGCTACGCAGGGCAAAAGCGATTCTCGTCCTCCGTGCTTGCTTTTTCTCAGAAAGAGCCGTGGTGTGCGTTTTCACCGGAAAACGCGTTTTCGGCCGATAACGTGTACGTTTGCACTTCCCGGCCACAGGGAAGCTGCTAGCCGGGAATTCTCTGCCTGGTTCTACCCGCTGCCCGGAACGCTACGCAGGGCAAAAGCGATTCTCGTCCTCCGTGCTTGCTTTTTCCCAGAAAGAGCCGTGGTGTGCGTTTTCGCCGGAAAACGCGTTTTCGGCCGAATACGTGTACGTTTGCACTTCCCCGCCACAGGGAAGCTGCTAGACGGGAATTCTCTGCCTGGTTCTACCCGCTGCCCGGAACGCTACGCAGGGCAAAAGCGATTCTCGTCCTCCGTGCTTGCTTTTTCTCAGAAAGAGCCGTGGTGTGCGTTTTCGCCGGTAAACGCGTTTTCGGCCGAAAACGTGTACGTTTGCACTTCCCGGCCACAGGGAAGCTGCTAGCCGGGAATTCTCTGCCTGGTTCTACCCGCTGCCCGGAACGCTACGCAGGGCAAAAGCGATTCTCGTCCTCCGTGCTTGCTTTTTCTCAGAAAGAGCCGTGGTGTGCGTTTTCGCGGGAAAACGCGTTTTCGGCCGATAACGTGTACGTTTGCACTTCCCGGCCACAGGGAAGCTGCTAGCCGGGAATTCTCTGCCTGGTTCTACCCGCTGCCCGGAACACTACGCAGGGCAAAAGCGATTCTCGTCCTCCGTGCTTGCTTTTTCTCAGAAAGAGCCGTGGTGTGCGTTTTCGCCGGAAAACGCGTTTTCGGCCGAAAACGTGTACGTTTGCACTTCCCGGCCACAGGGAAGCTGCTAGCCGGGAATTCTCTGCCTGGTTCTACCCGCTGCCCGGAACGCTACGCAGGGCAAAAGCGATTCTCGTCCTCCGTGCTTGCTTTTTCTCAGAAAGAGCCGTGGTGTGCGTTTTCGCGGGAAAACACGTTTTCGGCCGAAAACGTGTACGTTTGCACTTCCCCGCCACAGGGAAGCTGCTAGCCGGGAATTCTCTGCCTGGTTCTACCCGCTGCCCGGAACACTACGCAGGGCAAAAGCGATTCTCGTCCTCCGTGCTTGCTTTTTCTCAGAAAGAGCCGTGGTGTGCGTTTTCGCCAGGAAACGCGTTTTCGGCCGAAAACTTGTACGTTTGCACTTCCCCGCCACAGGGAAGATACTAGCCGGGAATTCTCTGCCTGGTTCTACCCGCTGCCCGGAACGCTACGCAGGGCAAAAGCGATTCTCGTCCTCCGTGCTTGCTTTTTCTCAGAAAGAGCCGTGGTGTGCGTTTTCGCCAGAAAACGCGTTTTCGGCCGAAAACGTGTACGTTTGCACTTCCCCGCCACAGGGAAGCTGCTAGCCGGGAATTCTCTGCCTGGTTATACCCGCTGCCCGGAACGCTACGCAGGGCAAAAACGATTCTCGTCCTCCGTGCTTGCTTTTTCTCAGAAAGAGCCGTGGTGTGCGTTTTCGCGGGAAAACACGTTTTCGGCCGAAAACGTGTACGTTTGCACTTCCCCGCCACAGGGAAGCTGCTAGCCGGGAATTCTCTGCCTGGTTCTACCCGCTGCCCGGAACACTACGCAGGGCAAAAGCGATTCTCGTCCTCCGTGCTTGCTTTTTCTCAGAAAGAGCCGTGGTGTGCGTTTTCGCCAGAAAACGCGTTTTCGGCCGAAAACGTGTACGTTTGCACTTCCCCGCCACAGGGAAGCTACTAGCCGGGAATTCTCTGCCTGGTTCTACCCGCTGCCCGGAACGCTACGCAGGGCAAAAGCGATTCTCGTCCTCCGTGCTTGCTTTTTCTCAGAAAGAGCCGTGGTGTGCGTTTTCGCCGGAAAACGCGTTTTCGGCCGAAAACGTGTACGTTTGCACTTCCCGGCCACAGGGAAGCTGCTAGCCGGGAATTCTCTGCCTGGTTCTACCCGCTGCCCGGAACGCTACGCAGGGCAAAAGCGATTCTCGTCCTCCGTGCTTGCTTTTTCTCAGAAAGAGCCGTGGTGTGCGTTTTCGCCAGAAAACGCGTTTTCGGCCGAAAACGTGTACGTTTGCACTTCCCGGCCACAGGGAAGCTGCTAGCCGGGAATTCTCTGCCTGGTTCTACCCGCTGCCCGGAACGCTACGCAGGGCAAAAGCGATTCTCGTCCTCCGTGCTTGCTTTTTCTCAGAAAGAGCCATGGTGTGCTTTTCCGCCGGAAAACGCGTTTTCGGCCGAAAACGTGTACGTTTGCACTTCCCGGCCACAGGGAAGCTGCTAGCCGGGAATTCTCTGCCTGGTTCTACCCGCTGCCCGGAACGCTACGCAGGGCAAAAGCGATTCTCGTCCTCCGTGCTTGCTTTTTATCAGAAAGAGCCTTGGTGTGCTTTTTCGCCGGAAAACGCGTTTTCGGCCGAAAAACTGTACGTTTGCACTTCCCGGCCACAGGGAAGCTGCTAGCCGGCAATTCGCTGCCTATTTCTACCCGCTGCTCAGAACGCTACGCAGGGCAAAAGCGATTCTCGTCCTCCGTGCTTGCTTTTTCTCAGAAAGAGCCGTGGTGTGCGTTTTCGCGGGAAAACTCGTTTTCGGCCGAAAACGTGTACGTTTGCACTTCCCGGCCACAGGGAAGCTGCTAGCCGGGAATTCTCTGCCTGGTTCTACCCGCTGCCCGGAACGCTACGCAGGGCAAAAGCGATTCTCGTCCTCCGTGCTTGCTTTTTCTCAGAAAGAGCCGTGGTGGGCGTTTTCGCGGGAAAACGCGTTTTCGGCCGAAAACGTGTACGTTTGCACTTCCCGGCCACAGGGAAGCTGCTAGCCGGGAATTCTCTGCCTGGTTCTACCCGCTGCCCGGAACGCTACGCAGGGCAAAAGCGATTCTCGTCCTCCGTGCTTGCTTTTTCCCAGAAAGAGCCGTGGTGTGCGTTTTCGCCGGAAAACGCGTTTTCGGCCGAAAACGTGTACGTTTGCACTTCCCCGCCACAGGGAAGCTGCTAGACGGGAATTCTCTGCCTGGTTCTACCCGCTGCCCGGAACGCTACGCAGGGCAAAAGCGATTCTCGTCCTCCGTGCTTGCTTTTTCTCAGAAAGAGCCGTGGTGTGCGTTTTCGCCGGTAAACGCGTTTTCGGCCGAAAACGTGTACGTTTGCACTTCCCGGCCACAGGGAAGCTGCTAGCCGGGAATTCTCTGCCTGGTTCTACCCGCTGCCCGGAACGCTACGCAGGGCAAAAGCGATTCTCGTCCTCCGTGCTTGCTTTTTCTCAGAAAGAGCCGTGGTGTGCGTTTTCGCCGGAAAACGCGTTTTTGGCGAAAACGTGTACGTTTGCACTTCCCGGCCACAGGGAAGCTGCTAGCCGGGAATTCTCTGCCTGGTTCTACCCGCTGCCCGGAACGCTACGCAGGGCAAAAGCGATTCTCGTCCTCCGTGCTTGCTTTTTCTCAGAAAGAGCCGTGGTGTGAGTTTTCGCGGGAAAACGCGTTTTCGGCCGAAAACCTGTACGTTTGCACTTCCCGGCCACAGGGAAGCTGCTAGCCGGGAATTCTCTGCCTGGTTCTACCCGCTGCCCGGAACGCTACGCAGGGCAAAAGCGATTCTCGTCCTCCGTGCTTGCTTTTTCTCAGAAAGAGCCGTGGTGTGCGTTTTCGCGGGAAAACGCGTTTTCGTCCGAAAACGTGTACGTTTGCACTTCCCGGCCACAGGGAAGCTGCTAGCCGGGAATTCTCTGCCTGGTTCTACCCGCTGCCCGGAACACTACGCAGGGCAAAAGCGATTCTCGTCCTCCGTGCTTGCTTTTTCTCAGAAAGAGCCGTGGTGTGCGTTTTCGCCAGAAAACGCGTTTTCGGCCGAAAACGTGTACGTTTGCACTTCCCGGCCACAGGGAAGCTGCTAGCCGGGAATTCTCTGCCTGGTTATACCCGCTGCCCGGAACGCTACGCAGGGCAAAAACGATTCTCGTCCTCCGTGCTTGCTTTTTCTCAGAAAGAGCCGTGGTGTGCGTTTTCGCGGGAAAACACGTTTTCGGCCGAAAACGTGTACGTTTGCACTTCCCCGCCACAGGGAAGCTGCTAGCCGGGAATTCTCTGCCTGGTTCTACCCGCTGCCCGGAACACTACGCAGGGCAAAAGCGATTCTCGTCCTCCGTGCTTGCTTTTTCTCAGAAAGAGCCGTGGTGTGCGTTTTCGCCAGGAAACGCGTTTTCGGCCGAAAACTTGTACGTTTGCACTTCCCCGCCACAGGGAAGCTACTAGCCGGGAATTCTCTGCCTGGTTCTACCCGCTGCCCGGAACGCTACGCAGGGCAAAAGCGATTCTCGTCCTCCGTGCTTGCTTTTTCTCAGAAAGAGCCGTGGTGTGCGTTTTCGCCGGAAAACGCGTTTTCGGCCGAAAACGTGTACGTTTGCACTTCCCGGCCACAGGGAAGCTGCTAGCCGGGAATTCTCTGCCTGGTTCTACCCGCTGCCCGGAACGCTACGCAGGGCAAAAGCGATTCTCGTCCTCCGTGCTTGCTTTTTCTCAGAAAGAGCCGTGGTGTGCGTTTTCGCCGGAAAACGGGTTTTTGGCGAAAACGTGTACGTTTGCACTTCCCGGCCACAGGGAAGCTGCTAGCCGGGAATTCTCTGCCTGGTTCTACCCGCTGCCCGGAACGCTACGCAGGGCAAAAGCGATTCTCGTCCTCCGTGCTTGCTTTTTCTCAGAAAGAGCCGTGGTGTGAGTTTTCGCGGGAAAACGCGTTTTCGGCCGAAAACCTGTACGTTTGCACTTCCCGGCCACAGGGAAGCTGCTAGCCGGGAATTCTCTGCCTGGTTCTACCCGCTGCCCGGAACGCTACGCAGGGCAAAAGCGATTCTCGTCCTCCGTGCTTGCTTTTTCTCAGAAAGAGCCGTGGTGTGCGTTTTCGCGGGAAAACGAGTTTTCGGCCGAAAACGTGTACGTTTGCACTTCCCGGCCACAGGGAAGCTGCTAGCCGGGAATTCTCTGCCTGGTTATACCCGCTGCCCGGAACGCTACGCAGGGCAAAAACGATTCTCGTCCTCCGTGCTTGCTTTTTCTCAGAAAGAGCCGTGGTGTGCGTTTTCGCGGGAAAACACGTTTTCGGCCGAAAACGTGTACGTTTGCACTTCCCCGCCACAGGGAAGCTGCTAGCCGGGAATTCTCTGCCTGGTTCTACCCGCTGCCCGGAACACTACGCAGGGCAAAAGCGATTCTCGTCCTCCGTGCTTGCTTTTTCTCAGAAAGAGCCGTGGTGTGCGTTTTCGCCAGGAAACGCGTTTTCGGCCGAAAACTTGTACGTTTGCACTTCCCCGCCACAGGGAAGCTACTAGCCGGGAATTCTCTGCCTGGTTCTACCCGCTGCCCGGAACGCTACGCAGGGCAAAAGCGATTCTCGTCCTCCGTGCTTGCTTTTTCTCAGAAAGAGCCGTGGTGTGCGTTTTCGCCGGAAAACTCGTTTTCGGCCGAAAACGTGTACGTTTGCACTTCCCGGCCACAGGGAAGCTGCTAGCCGGGAATTCTCTGCCTGGTTCTACCCGCTGCCCGGAACGCTACGCAGGGCAAAAGCGATTCTCGTCCTCCGTGCTTGCTTTTTCTCAGAAAGAGCCGTGGTGTGCGTTTTCTCCGGAAAACGCGTTTTCGGCCGAAAACGTGTACGTTTGCACTTCCCGGCCACAGGGAAGCTGCTAGCCGGGAATTCTCTGCCTGGTTCTACCCGCTGCCCGGAACGCTACGCAGGGCAAAAGCGATTCTCTTCCTCCGTGCTTGCTTTTTCTCAGAAAGAGCCATGGTGTGCTTTTCCGCCGGAAAACGCGTTTTCGGCCGAAAACGTGTACGTTTGCACTTCCCGGCCACAGGGAAGCTGCTAGCCGGGAATTCTCTGCCTGGTTCTACCCGCTGCCCGGAACGCTACGCAGGGCAAAAGCGATTCTCGTCCTCCGTGCTTGCTTTTTATCAGAAAGAGCCTTGGTGTGCTTTTTCGCCGGAAAACGCGTTTTCGGCCGAAAACCTGTACGTTTGCACTTCCCGGCCACAGGGAAGCTGCTAGCCGGCAATTCGCTGCCTATTTCTACCCGCTGCTCAGAACGCTACGCAGGGCAAAAGCGATTCTCGTCCTCCGTGCTTGCTTTTTCTCAGAAAGAGCCGTGGTGTGCGTTTTCGCGGGAAAACTCGTTTTCGGCCGAAAACGTGTACGTTTGCACTTCCCGGCCACAGGGAAGCTGCTAGCCGGGAATTCTCTGCCTGGTTCTACCCGCTGCCCGGAACGCTACGCAGGGCAAAAGCGATTCTCGTCCTCCGTGCTTGCTTTTTCTCAGAAAGAGCCGTGGCGGGCGTTTTCGCGGGAAAACGCGTTTTCGGCCGAAAACGTGTACGTTTGCACTTCCCGGCCACAGGGAAGCTGCTAGCCGGGAATTCTCTGCCTGGTTCTACCCGCTGCCCGGAACGCTACGCAGGGCAAAAGCGATTCTCGTCCTCCGTGCTTGCTTTTTCTCAGAAAGAGCCGTGGTGTGCGTTTTCGCCGGAAAACGTGTTTTCGGCGAAAACGTGTACGTTTGCACTTCCCGGCCACAGGGAAGCTGCTAGCCGGGAATTCTCTGCCTGGTTCTACCCGCTGCCCGGAACGCTACGCAGGGCAAAAGCGATTCTCGTCCTCCGTGCTTGCTTTTTCTCAGAAAGAGCCGTGGTGTGAGTTTTCGCGGGAAAACGCGTTTTCGGCCGAAAACCTGTACGTTTGCACTTCCCGGCCACAGGGAAGCTGCTAGCCGGGAATTCTCTGCCTGGTTCTACCCGCTGCCCGGAACGCTACGCAGGGCAAAAGCGATTCTCGTCCTCCGTGCTTGCTTTTTCTCAGAAAGAGCCGTGGTGTGCGTTTTCGCGGGAAAACGCGTTTTCGGCCGATAACGTGTACGTTTGCACTTCCCGGCCACAGGGAATCTGCTAGCCGGGAATTCTCTGCCTGGTTCTACCCGCTGCCCGGAACACTACGCAGGGCAAAAGCGATTCTCGTCCTCCGTGCTTGCTTTTTCTCAGAAAGAGCCGTGGTGTGCGTTTTCGCCGGAAAACGCGTTTTCGGCCGAAAACGTGTACGTTTGCACTTCCCGGCCACAGGGAAGCTGCTAGCCGGGAATTCTCTGCCTGGTTCTACCCGCTGCCCGGAACGCTACGCAGGGCAAAAGCGATTCTCGTCCTCCGTGCTTGCTTTTTCTCAGAAAGAGCCGTGGTGTGCGTTTTCGCGGGAAAACACGTTTTCGGCCGAAAACGTGTACGTTTGCACTTCCCCGCCACAGGGAAGCTGCTAGCCGGGAATTCTCTGCCTGGTTCTACCCGCTGCCCGGAACACTACGCAGGGCAAAAGCGATTCTCGTCCTCCGTGCTTGCTTTTTCTCAGAAAGAGCCGTGGTGTGCGTTTTCGCCAGGAAACGCGTTTTCGGCCGAAAACTTGTACGTTTGCACTTCCCGGCCACAGGGAAGCTGCTAGCCGGGAATTCTCTGCCTGGTTCTACCCGCTGCCCGGAACGCTACGCAGGGCAAAAGCGATTCTCGTCCTCCGTGCTTGCTTTTTCTCAGAAAGAGCCGTGGTGTGCGTTTTCGCGGGAAAACGCGTTTTCGGCCGAAAACGTGTACGTTTGCACTTCCCGGCCACAGGGAAGCTGCTAGCCGGGAATTCTCTGCCTGGTTCTACCCGCTGCCCGGAACGCTACGCAGGGCAAAAACGATTCTCGTCCTCCGTGCTTGCTTTTTCTCAGAAAGAGCCGTGGTGTGCGTTTTCGCCAGGAAACGCGTTTTCGGCCGAAAACTTGTACGTTTGCACTTCCCCGCCACAGGGAAGCTACTAGCCGGGAATTCTCTGCCTGGTTCTACCCGCTGCCCGGAACGCTACGCAGGGCAAAAGCGATTCTCGTCCTCCGTGCTTGCTTTTTCTCAGAAAGAGCCGTGGTGTGCGTTTTACCCGGAAAACGCGTTTTCGGCCGAAAACGTGTACGTTTGCACTTCCCGGCCACAGGGAAGCTGCTAGCCGGGAATTCTCTGCCTGGTTCTACCCGCTGCCCGGAACGCTACGCAGGGCAAAAGCGATTCTCGTCCTCCGTGCTTGCTTTTTCTCAGAAAGAGCCGTGGTGTGCGTTTTCTCCGGAAAACGCGTTTTCGGCCGAAAACGTGTACGTTTGCACTTCCCGGCCACAGGGAAGCTGCTAGCCGGGAATTCTCTGCCTGGTTCTACCCGCTGCCCGGAACGCTACGCAGGGCAAAAGCGATTCTCGTCCTCCGTGCTTGCTTTTTCTCAGAAAGAGCCATGGTGTGCTTTTCCGCCTCAAAACGCGTTTTCGGCCGAAAACGTGTACGTTTGCACTTCCCGGCCACAGGGAAGCTGCTAGCCGGCAATTCGCTGCCTATTTCTACCCGCTGCTCAGAACGCTACGCAGGGCAAAAGCGATTCTCGTCCTCCGTGCTTGCTTTTTCTCAGAAAGAGCCGTGGTGTGCGTTTTCGCGGGAAAACTCGTTTTCGGCCGAAAACGTGTACGTTTGCACTTCCCGGCCACAGGGAAGCTGCTAGCCGGGAATTCTCTGCCTGGTTCTACCCGCTGCCCGGAACGCTACGCAGGGCAAAAGCGATTCTCGTCCTCCGTGCTTGCTTTTTCTCAGAAAGAGCCGTGGTGGGCGTTTTCGCGGGAAAACGCGTTTTCGGCCGAAAACGTGTACGTTTGCACTTCCCGGCCACAGGGAAGCTGCTAGCCGGGAATTCTCTGCCTGGTTCTACCCGCTGCCCGGAACGCTACGCAGGGCAAAAGCGATTCTCGTCCTCCGTGCTTGCTTTTTCCCAGAAAGAGCCGTGGTGTGCGTTTTCGCCGGAAAACGAGTTTTCGGCCGAAAACGTGTAGGTTTGCACTTCCCCGCCACAGGGAAGCTGCTAGACGGGAATTCTCTGCCTGGTTCTACCCGCTGCCCGGAACGCTACGCAGGGCAAAAGCGATTCTCGTCCTCCGTGCTTGCTTTTTCTCAGAAAGAGCCGTGGTGTGCGTTTTCGCCGGTAAACGCGTTTTCGGCCGAAAACGTGTACGTTTGCACTTCCCGGCCACAGGGAAGCTGCTAGCCGGGAATTCTCTGCCTGGTTCTACCCGCTGCCCGGAACGCTACGCAGGGCAAAAGCGATTCTCGTCCTCCGTGCTTGCTTTTTCTCAGAAAGAGCCGTGGTGTGCGTTTTCGCCGGAAAACGTGTTTTCGGCGAAAACGTGTACGTTTGCACTTCCCGGCCACAGGGAAGCTGCTAGCCGGGAATTCTCTGCCTGGTTCTACCCGCTGCCCGGAACGCTACGCAGGGCAAAAGCGATTCTCGTCCTCCGTGCTTGCTTTTTCTCAGAAAGAGCCGTGGTGTGAGTTTTCGCGGGAAAACGCGTTTTCGGCCGAAAACCTGTACGTTTGCACTTCCCGGCCACAGGGAAGCTGCTAGCCGGGAATTCTCTGCCTGGTTCTACCCGCTGCCCGGAACGCTACGCAGGGCAAAAGCGATTCTCGTCCTCCGTGCTTGCTTTTTCTCAGAAAGAGCCGTGGTGTGCGTTTTCGCCGGAAAACGCGTTTTCGGCCGAAAACGTGTACGTTTGCACTTCCCGGTCACAGGGAAGCTGCTAGCCGGGAATTCTCTGCCTGGTTCTACCCGCTGCCCGGAACGCTACGCAGGGCAAAAGCGATTCTCGTCCTCCGTGCTTGCTTTTTCTCAGAAAGAGCCGTGGTGTGCGTTTTCGCGGGAAAACAGGTTTTCGGCCGAAAACGTGTACGTTTGCACTTCCCCGCCACAGGGAAGCTGCTAGCCGGGAATTCTCTGCCTGGTTCTACCCGCTGCCCGGAACACTACGCAGGGCAAAAGCGATTCTCGTCCTCCGTGCTTGCTTTTTCTCAGAAAGAGCCGTGGTGTGCGTTTTCGCCAGGAAACGCGTTTTCGGCCGAAAACTTGTACGTTTGCACTTCCCCGCCACAGGGAAGCTACTAGCCGGGAATTCTCTGCCTGGTTCTACCCGCTGCCCGGAACGCTACGCAGGGCAAAAGCGATTCTCGTCCTCCGTGCTTGCTTTTTCTCAGAAAGAGCCGTGGTGTGCGTTTTCTCCGGAAAACGCGTTTTCGGCCGAAAACGTGTACGTTTGCACTTCCCGGCCACAGGGAAGCTGCTAGCCGGGAATTCTCTGCCTGGTTCTACCCGCTGCCCGGAACGCTACGCAGGGCAAAAGCGATTCTCGTCCTCCGTGCTTGCTTTTTCTCAGAAAGAGCCATGGTGTGCTTTTCCGCCGGAAAACGCGTTTTCGGCCGAAAACGTGTACGTTTGCACTTCCCGGCCACAGGGAAGCTGCTAGCCGGGAATTCTCTGCCTGGTTCTACCCGCTGCCCGGAACGCTACGCAGGGCAAAAGCGATTCTCGTCCTCCGTGCTTGCTTTTTATCAGAAAGAGCCTTGGTGTGCTTTTTCGCCGGAAAACGCGTTTTCGGCCGAAAACCTGTACGTTTGCACTTCCCGGCCACAGGGAAGCTGCTAGCCGGCAATTCGCTGCCTATTTCTACCCGCTGCTCAGAACGCTACGCAGGGCAAAAGCGATTCTCGTCCTCCGTGCTTGCTTTTTCTCAGAAAGAGCCGTGGTGTGCGTTTTCGCGGGAAAACTCGTTTTCGGCCGAAAACGAGTACGTTTGCACTTCCCGGCCACAGGGAAGCTGCTAGCCGGGAATTCTCTGCCTGGTTCTACACGCTGCCCGGAACGCTACGCAGGGCAAAAGCGATTCTCGTCCTCCGTGCTTGCTTTTTCTCAGAAAGAGCCGTGGTGGGTGTTTTCGCGGGAAAACGCGTTTTCGGCCGAAAACGTGTACGTTTGCACTTCCCGGCCACAGGGAAGCTGCTAGCCGGGAATTCTCTGCCTGGTTCTACCCGCTGCCCGGAACGCTACGCAGGGCAAAAGCGATTCTCGTCCTCCGTGCTTGCTTTTTCCCAGAAAGAGCCGTGGTGTGCGTTTTCGCCGGAAAACGCGTTTTCGGCCGAAAACGTGTACGTTTGCACTTCCCCGCCACAGGGAAGCTGCTAGACGGGAATTCTCTGCCTGGTTCTACCCGCTGCCCGGAACGCTACGCAGGGCAAAAGCGATTCTCGTCCTCCGTGCTTGCTTTTTCTCAGAAAGAGCCGTGGTGTGCGTTTCGCCGGTAAACGCGTTTTCGGCCGAAAACGTGTACGTTTGCACTTCCCGGCCACAGGGAAGCTGCTAGCCGGGAATTCTCTGCCTGGTTCTACCCGCTGCCCGGAACGCTACGCAGGGCAAAAGCGATTCTCGTCCTCCGTGCTTGCTTTTTCTCAGAAAGAGCCGTGGTGTGCGTTTTCTCCGGAAAACGTGTTTTCGGCGAAAACGTGTACGTTTGCACTTCCCGGCCACAGGGAAGCTGCTAGCCGGGAATTCTCTGCCTGGTTCTACCCGCTGCCCGGAACGCTACGCAGGGCAAAAGCGATTCTCGTCCTCCGTGCTTGCTTTTTCTCAGAAAGAGCCGTGTTGTGAGTTTTCGCGGGAAAACGCGTTTTCGGCCGAAAACCTGTACGTTTGCACTTCCCGGCCACAGGGAAGCTGCTAGCCGGGAATTCTCTGCCTGGTTCTACCCGCTGCCCGGAACGCTACGCAGGGCAAAAGCGATTCTCGTCCTCCGTGCTTGCTTTTTCTCAGAAATGAGCCGTGGTGTGCGTTTTCGCGGGAAAACGCGTTTTCGGCCGAAAACGTGTACGTTTGCACTTCCCCGCCACAGGGAAGCTGCTAGCCGGGAATTCTCTGCCTGGTTCTACCCGCTGCCCGGAACACTACGCAGGGCAAAAGCGATTCTCGTCCTCCGTGCTTGCTTTTTCTCAGAAAGAGCCGTGGTGTGCGTTTTCGCCAGAAAACGCGTTTTCGGCCGAAAACTTGTACGTTTGCACTTCCCCGCCACAGGGAAGCTACTAGCCGGGAATTCTCTGCCTGGTTCTACCCGCTGCCCGGAACGCTACGCAGGGCAAAAGCGATTCTCGTCCTCCGTGCTTGCTTTTTCTCAGAAAGAGCCGTGGTGTGCGTTTTCGCCGGAAAACGCGTTTTCGGCCGAAAACGTGTACGTTTGCACTTCCCCGCCACAGGGAAGCTGCTAGCCGGGAATTCTCTGCCTGGTTCTACCCGCTGCCCGGAACGCTACGCAGGGCAAAAGCGATTCTCGTCCTCCGTGCTTGCTTTTTCTCAGAAAGAGCCGTGGTGTGCGTTTTCTCCGGAAAACGCGTTTTCGGCCGAAAACGTGTACGTTTGCACTTCCCGGCCACAGGGAAGCTGCTAGCCGGGAATTCTCTGCCTGGTTCTACCCGCTGCCCGGAACGCTACGCAGGGCAAAAGCGATTCTCGTCCTCCGTGCTTGCTTTTTCTCAGAAAGAGCCGTGGTGTGCGTTTTCGCGGGAAAACGCGTTTTCGGCCGAAAACGTGTACGTTTGCACTTCCCGGCCACAGGGAAGCTGCTAGCCGGGAATTCTCTGCCTGGTTCTACCCGCTGCCCGGAACGCTACGCAGGGCAAAAGCGATTCTCGTCCTCCGTGCTTGCTTTTTCTCAGAAAGAGCCGTGGTGTGCGTTTTCGCCGGAAAACGTGTTTTCGGCGAAAACGTGTACGTTTGCACTTCCCGGCCACAGGGAAGCTGCTAGCCGGGAATTCTCTGCCTGGTTCTACCCGCTGCCCGGAACGCTACGCAGGGCAAAAGCGATTCTCGTCCTCCGTGCTTGCTTTTTCTCAGAAAGAGCCGTGGTGTGCGTTTTCGCGGGAAAACTCGTTTTCGGCCGATAACGTGTACGTTTGCACTTCCCGGCCACAGGGAAGCTGCTAGTCGGGAATTCTCTGCCTGGTTCTACCCGCTGCCCGGAACACTACGCAGGGCAAAAGCGATTCTCGTCCTCCGTGCTTGCTTTTTCTCAGAAAGAGCCGTGGTGTGCGTTTTCGCCGGAAAACGCGTTTTCGGCCGAAAACGTGTACGTTTGCACTTCCCGGCCACAGGGAAGCTGCTAGCCGGGAATTCTCTGCCTGGTTCTACCCGCTGCCCGGAACGCTACGCAGGGCAAAAGCGATTCTCGTCCTCCGTGCTTGCTTTTTCTCAGAAAGAGCCGTGGTGTGCGTTTTCGCGGGAAAACACGTTTTCGGCCGAAAACGTGTACGTTTGCACTTCCCCGCCACAGGGAAGCTGCTAGCCGGGAATTCTCTGCCTGGTTCTACCCGCTGCCCGGAACACTACGCAGGGCAAAAGCGATTCTCGTCCTCCGTGCTTGCTTTTTCTCAGAAAGAGCCGTGGTGTGCGTTTTCGCCAGGAAACGTGTTTTCGGCCGAAAACTTGTACGTTTGCACTTCCCCGCCACAGGGAAGCTACTAGCCGGGAATTCTCTGCCTGGTTCTACCCGCTGCCCGGAACGCTACGCAGGGCAAAAGCGATTCTCGTCCTCCGTGCTTGCTTTTTCTCAGAAAGAGCCGTGGTGGGCGTTTTCGCGGGAAAACGCGTTTTCGGCCGAAAACGTGTACGTTTGCACTTCCCGGCCACAGGGAAGCTGCTAGCCGGGAATTCTCTGCCTGGTTCTACCCGCTGCCCGGAACGCTACGCAGGGCAAAAGCGATTCTCGTCCTCCGTGCTTGCTTTTTCCCAGAAAGAGCCGTGGTGTGCGTTTTCGCCGGAAAACGCGTTTTCGGCCGAAAACGTGTACGTTTGCACTTCCCCGCCACAGGGAAGCTGCTAGACGGGAATTCTCTGCCTGGTTCTACCCGCTGCCCGGAACGCTACGCAGGGCAAAAGCGATTCTCGTCCTCCGTGCTTGCTTTTTCTCAGAAAGAGCCGTGGTGTGCGTTTTCGCCCGTAAACGCGTTTTCGGCCGAAAACGTGTACGTTTGCACTTCCCGGCCACAGGGAAGCTGCTAGCCGGGAATTCTCTGCCTGGTTCTACCCGCTGCCCGGAACGCTACGCAGGGCAAAAGCGATTCTCGTCCTCCGTGCTTGCTTTTTCTCAGAAAGAGCCGTGGTGTGCGTTTTCGCCGGAAAACGTGTTTTCGGCGAAAACGTGTACGTTTGCACTTCCCGGCCACAGGGAAGCTGCTAGCCGGGAATTCTCTGCCTGGTTCTACCCGCTGCCCGGAACGCTACGCAGGGCAAAAGCGATTCTCGTCCTCCGTGCTTGCTTTTTCTCAGAAAGAGCCGTGGTGTGAGTTTTCGCGGGAAAACGCGTTTTCGGACGAAAACCTGTACGTTTGCACTTCCCGGCCACAGGGAAGCTGCTAGCCGGGAATTCTCTGCCTGGTTCTACCCGCTGCCCGGAACGCTACGCAGGGCAAAAGCGATTCTCGTCCTCCGTGCTTGCTTTTTCTCAGAAAGAGCCGTGGTGTGCGTTTTCGCGGGAAAACGCGTTTTCGGCCGAAAACGTGTACGTTTGCACTTCCCCGCCACAGGGAAGCTGCTAGCCGGGAATTCTCTGCCTGGTTCTACCCGCTGCCCGGAACACTACGCAGGGCAAAAGCGATTCTCGTCCTCCGTGCTTGCTTTTTCTCAGAAAGAGCCGTGGTGTGCGTTTTCGCTAGAAAACGCGTTTTCGGCAGAAAACGCGTTTTCGGCCGAAAACTTGTACGTTTGCACTTCCCCGCCACAGGGAAGCTACTAGCCGGGAATTCTCTGCCTGGTTCTACCCGCTGCCCGGAACGCTACGCAGGGCAAAAGCGATTCTCGTCCTCCGTGCTTGCTTTTTCTCAGAAAGAGCCGTGGTGTGCGTTTTCTCCGGAAAACGCGTTTTCGGCCGAAAACGTGTACGTTTGCACTTCCCCGCCACAGGGAAGCTGCTAGCCGGGAATTCTCTGCCTGGTTCTACCCGCTGCCCGGAACGCTACGCAGGGCAAAAGCGATTCTCGTCCTCCGTGCTTGCTTTTTCTCAGAAAGAGCCGTGGTGTGCGTTTTCGCCGGAAAACGCGTTTTCGGCCGAAAACGTGTACGTTTGCACTTCCCGGCCACAGGGAAGCTGCTAGCCGGGAATTCTCTGCCTGGTTCTACCCGCTGCCCGGAACGCTACGCAGGGCAAAAGCGATTCTCGTCCTCCGTGCTTGCTTTTTCTCAGAAAGAGCCGTGGTGTGCGTTTTCGCGGGAAAACGCGTTTTCGGCCGAAAACGTGTACGTTTGCACTTCCCCGCCACAGGGAAGCTGCTAGCCGGGAATTCTCTGCCTGGTTCTACCCGCTGCCCGGAACGCTACGCAGGGCAAAAGCGATTCTCGTCCTCCGTGCTTGCTTTTTCTCAGAAAGAGCCGTGGTGTGCGTTTTCGCCGGAAAACGCGTTTTCGGCCGAAAACGTGTACGTTTGCACTTCCCGGCCACAGGGAAGCTGCTAGCCGGGAATTCTCTGCCTGGTTCTACCCGCTGCCCGGAACGCTACGCAGGGCAAAAGCGATTCTCGTCCTCCGTGCTTGCTTTTTCTCAGAAAGAGCCGTGGTGTGCGTTTTCGCCGGAAAACGTGTTTTCGGCGAAAACGTGTACGTTTGCACTTCCCGGCCACAGGGAAGCTGCTAGCCGGCAATTCTCTGCCTGGTTCTACCCGCTGCCTGGAACGCTACGCAGGGCAAAAGCGATTCTCGTCCTCCGTGCTTGCTTTTCTCAGAAAGAGCCGTGGTGTGAGTTTTCACGGGAAAACGCGTTTTCGGCCGAAAACCTGTACGTTTGCACTTCCCGGCCACAGGGAAGCTGCTAGCCGGGAATTCTCTGCCTGGTTCTACCCGCTGCCCGGAACGCTACGCAGGGCAAAAGCGATTCTCGTCCTCCGTGCTTGCTTTTTCTCAGAAAGAGCCGTGGTGTGCGTTTTCGCCGGTAAACGCGTTTTCGGCCGAAAACGTGTACGTTTGCACTTCCCGGCCACAGGGAAGCTGCTAGCCGGGAATTCTCTGCCTGGTTCTACCCGCTGCCCGGAACGCTACGCAGGGCAAAAGCGATTCTCGTCCTCCGTGCTTGCTTTTTCTCAGAAAGAGCCGTGGTGTGCGTTTTCGCCGGAAAACGCGTTTTCGGCCGAAAACGTGTACGTTTGCACTTCCCGGCCACAGGGAAGCTGCTAGCCGGGAATTCTCTGCCTGGTTCTACCCGCTGCCCGGAACGCTACGCAGGGCAAAAGCGATTCTCGTCCTCCGTGCTTGCTTTTTCTCAGAAAGAGCCGTGGTGTGCGTTTTCGCGGGAAAACACGTTTTCGGCCGAAAACGTGTACGTTTGCACTTCCCCGCCACAGGGAAGCTGCTAGCCGGGAATTCTCTGCCTGGTTCTACCCGCTGCCCGGAACACTACGCAGGGCAAAAGCGATTCTCGTCCTCCGTGCTTGCTTTTTCTCAGAAAGAGCCGTGGTGTGCGTTTTCGCCAGGAAACGCGTTTTCGGCCGAAAACTTGTACGTTTGCACTTCCCCGCCACAGGGAAGCTACTAGCCGGGAATTCTCTGCCTGGTTCTACCCGCTGCCCGGAACGCTACGCAGGGCAAAAGCGATTCTCGTCCTCCGTGCTTGCTTTTTCTCAGAAAGAGCCGTGGTGTGCGTTTTCGCCGGAAAACGCGTTTTCGGCCGAAAACGTGTACGTTTGCACTTCCCGGCCACAGGGAAGCTGCTAGCCGGGAATTCTCTGCCTGGTTCTACCCGCTGCCCGGAACGCTACGCAGGGCAAAAGCGATTCTCGTCCTCCGTGCTTGCTTTTTCTCAGAAAGAGCCGTGGTGTGCGTTTTCTCCGGAAAACGCGTTTTCGGCCGAAAACGTGTACGTTTGTACTTCCCGGCCACAGGGAAGCTGCTAGCCGGGAATTCTCTGCCTGGTTCTACCCGCTGCCCGGAACGCTACGCAGGGCAAAAGCGATTCTCGTCCTCCGTGCTTGCTTTTTCTCAGAAAGAGCCATGGTGTGCTTTTCCGCCGGAAAACGCGTTTTCGGCCGAAAACGTGTACGTTTGCACTTCCCGGCCACAGGGAAGCTGCTAGCCGGGAATTCTCTGCCTGGTTCTACCCGCTGCCCGGAACGCTACGCAGGGCAAAAGCGATTCTCGTCCTCCGTGCTTGCTTTTTATCAGAAAGAGCCTTGGTATGCTTATTCGCCGGAAAACGCGTTTTCGGCCGAAAACCTGTACGTTTGCACTTCCCGGCCACAGGAAAGCTGCTAGCCGGGAATTCGCTGCCTATTTCTACCCGCTGCTCAGAACGCTACGCAGGGCAAAAGCGATTCTCGTCCTCCGTGCTTGCTTTTTATCAGAAAGAGCCTTGGTGTGCTTTTTCGCCGGAAAACGCGTTTTCGGCCGAAAACCTGTACGTTTGCACTTCCCGGCCACAGGGAAGCTGCTAGCCGGCAATTCGCTGCCTATTTCTACCCGCTGCTCAGAACGCTACGCAGGGCAAAAGCGATTCTCGTCCTCCGTGCTTGCTTTTTCTCAGAAAGAGCCGTGGTGTGAGTTTTCGCGGGAAAACGCGTTTTCGGCCGAAAACCTGTACGTTTGCACTTCCCGGCCACAGGGAAGCTGCTAGCCGGGAATTCTCTGCCTGGTTCTACCCGCTGCCCGGAACGCTACGCAGGGCAAAAGCGATTCTCGTCCTCCGTGCTTGCTTTTTCTCAGAAAGAGCCGTGGTGTGCATTTTCGCGGGAAAACGCGTTTTCGGCCGATAACGTGTACGTTTGCACTTCCCGGCCACAGGGAAGCTGCTAGCCGGGAATTCTCTGCCTGGTTCTACCCGCTGCCCGGAACACTACGCAGGGCAAAAGCGATTCTCGTCCTCCGTGCTTGCTTTTTCTCAGAAAGAGCCGTGGTGTGCGTTTTCGCCGGAAAACGCGTTTTCGGCCGAAAACGTGTACGTTTGCACTTCCCGGCCACAGGGAAGCTGCTAGCCGGGAATTCTCTGCCTGGTTCTACCCGCTGCCCGGAACGCTACGCAGGGCAAAAGCGATTCTCGTCCTCCGTGCTTGCTTTTTCTCAGAAAGAGCCGTGGTGTGCGTTTTCGCGGGAAAACACGTTTTCGGCCGAAAACGTGTACGTTTGCACTTCCCCGCCACAGGGAAGCTGCTAGCCGGGAATTCTCTGCCTGGTTCTACCCGCTGCCCGGAACACTACGCAGGGCAAAAGCGATTCTCGTCCTCCGTGCTTGCTTTTTCTCAGAAAGAGCCGTGGTGTGCGTTTTCGCCAGGAAACGCGTTTTCGGCCGAAAACTTGTACGTTTGCACTTCCCCGCCACAGGGAAGCTACTAGCCGGGAATTCTCTGCCTGGTTCTACCCGCTGCCCGGAACGCTACGCAGGGCAAAAGCGATTCTCGTCCTCCGTGCTTGCTTTATCTCAGAAAGAGCCGTGGTGTGCGTTTTCGCCGGAAAACGCGTTTTCGGCCGAAAACGTGTACGTTTGCACTTCCCGGCCACAGGGAAGCTGCTAGCCCGGAATTCTCTGCCTGGTTCTACCCGCTGCCCGGAACGCTACGCAGGGCAAAAGCGATTCTCGTCCTCCGTGCTTGCTTTTTCTCAGAAAGAGCCGTGGTGGGCGTTTTCGCGGGAAAACGCGTTTTCGGCCGAAAACGTGTACGTTTGCACTTCCCGGCCACAGGGAAGCTGCTAGCCGGGAATTCTCTGCCTGGTTCTACCCGCTGCCCGGAACGCTACGCAGGGCAAAAGCGATTCTCGTCCTCCGTGCTTGCTTTTTCTCAGAAAGAGCCGTGGTGGGCGTTTTCGCCGGAAAACGCGTTTTCGGCCGAAAACGTGTACGTTTGCACTTCCCCGCCACAGGGAAGCTGCTAGACGGGAATTCTCTGCCTGGTTCTACCCGCTGCCCGGAACGCTACGCAGGGCAAAAGCGATTCTCGTCCTCCGTGCTTGCTTTTTCTCAGAAAGAGCCGTGGTGTGCGTTTTCGCCGGTAAACGCGTTTTCGGCCGAAAACGTGTACGTTTGCACTTCCCGGCCACAGGGAAGCTGCTAGCCGGGAATTCTCTGCCTGGTTCTACCCGCTGCCCGGAACGCTACGCAGGGCAAAAGCGATTCTCGTCCTCCGTGCTTGCTTTTTCTCAGAAAGAGCCGTGGTGTGCGTTTTCGCCGGAAAACGTGTTTTCGGCGAAAACGTGTACGTTTGCACTTCCCGGCCACAGGGAAGCTGCTAGCCGGGAATTCTCTGCCTGGTTCTACCCGCTGCCCGGAACGCTACGCAGGGCAAAAGCGATTCTCATCCTCCGTGCTTGCTTTTTCTCAGAAAGAGCCGTGGTGTGAGTTTTCGCGGGAAAACGCGTTTTCGGCCGAAAACCTGTACGTTTGCACTTCCCGGCCACAGGGAAGCTGCTAGCCGGGAATTCTCTGCCTGGTTCTACCCGCTGCCCGGAACGCTACGCAGGGCAAAAGCGATTCTCGTCCTCCGTGCTTGCTTTTTCTCAGAAAGAGCCGTGGTGTGCGTTTTCGCCGGAAAACGCGTTTTCGGCCGAAAACGTGTACGTTTGCACTTCCCCGCCACAGGGAAGCTGCTAGCCGGGAATTCTCTGCCTGGTTCTACCCGCTGCCCGGAACGCTACGCAGGGCAAAAGCGATTCTCGTCCTCCGTGCTTGCTTTTTCTCAGAAAGAGCCGTGGTGTGCGTTTTCGCTGGTAAACGCGTTTTCGGCCGAAAACGTGTACGTTTGCACTTCCCGGCCACAGGGAAGCTGCTAGCCGGGAATTCTCTGCCTGGTTCTACCCGCTGCCCGGAACGCTACGCAGGGCAAAAGCGATTCTCGTCCTCCGTGCTTGCTTTTTCTCAGAAAGAGCCGTGGTGTGCGTTTTCGCCGGAAAACGCGTTTTCGGCCGAAAACGTGTACGTTTGCACTTCCCGGCCACAGGGAAGCTGCTAGACGGGAATTCTCTGCCTGGTTCTACCCGCTGCCCGGAACACTACGCAGGGCAAAAGCGATTCTCGTCCTCCGTGCTTGCTTTTTCTCAGAAAGAGCCATGGTGTGCTTTTTCGCCGGAAAACGCGTTTTCGGCCGAAAACGTGTACGTTTGCACTTCCCGGCCACAGGGAAGCTGCTAGCCGGCAATTCGCTGCCTATTTCTACCCGCTGCTCAGAACGCTACGCAGGGCAAAAGCGATTCTCGTCCTCCGTGCTTGCTTTTTCTCAGAAAGAGCCGTGGTGTGCGTTTTCGCCGGAAAACGCGTTTTCGGCCGAAAACGTGTACGTTTGCACTTCCCCGCCACAGGGAAGCTGCTAGCCGGGAATTTTCTGCCTGGTTCTACCCGCTGCCCGGAACGCTACGCAGGGCAAAAGCGATTCTCGTCCTCCGTGCTTGCTTTTTCTCAGAAAGATCCGTGGTGTGCGTTTTCGCCGCAAAACGCGTTTTCGGCCGAAAACGTGTACGTTTGCACTTCCCGGCCACAGGGAAGCTGCTAGCCGGGAATTCTCTGCCTGGTTCTACCCGCTGCCCGGAACGCTACGCAGGGCAAAAGCGATTCTCGTCCTCCGTGCTTGCTTTTTCTCAGAAAGAGCCGTGGTGGGCGTTTTCGCGGGAAAACGCGTTTTCGGCCGAAAACGTGTACGTTTGCACTTCCCGGCCACAGGGAAGCTGCTAGCCGGGAATTCTCTGCCTGGTTCTACCCGCTGCCCGGAACGCTACGCAGGGCAAAAGCGATTCTCGTCCTCCGTGCTTGCTTTTTCTCAGAAAGAGCCATGCTGTGCTTTTTCGCCGGAAAACGCGTTTTCGGCCGAAAACGTGTACGTTTGCACTTCCCGGCCACAGGGAAGCTGCTAGCCGGCAATTCGTGCCTATTTCTACCCGCTGCTCAGAACGCTACGCAGGGCAAAAGCGATTCTCATCCTCCGTGCTTGCTTTTTCTCAGAAAGAGCCGTGGTGTGCGTTTTCGCCGGAAAACGCGTTTTCGGCCGAAAACGTTTACGTTTGCACTTCCCCGCCACAGGGAAGCTGCTAGACGGGAATTCTCTGCCTGGTTCTACCCGCTGCCCGGAACGCTACGCAGGGCAAAAGCGATTCTCGTCCTCCGTGCTTGCTTTTTCTCAGAAAGAGCCGTGGTGTGCGTTTTCGCCGGAAAACGTGTTTTCGGCCGAAAACGTGTACGTTTGCACTTCCAGGCCACAGGGAAGCTGCTAGCCGGGAATTCTCTGCCTGGTTCTACCCGCTGCCCGGAACGCTACGCAGGGCAAAAGCGATTCTCGTCCTCCGTGCTTGCTTTGTCTCAGAAAGAGCCGTGGTGTGCGTTTTCGCGGGAAAACTCGTTTTCGGCCGAAAACGTGTACGTTTGCACTTCCCGGCCACAGGGAAGCTGCTAGCCGGGAATTCTCTGCCTGGTTCTACCCGCTGCCCGGAACGCTACGCAGGGCAAAAGCGATTCTCGTCCTCCGTGCTTGCTTTTTCTCAGAAAGAGCCGTGGTGGGCGTTTTCGCGGGAAAACGCGTTTTCGGCCGAAAACGTGTACATTTGCACTTCCCGGCCACAGGGAAGCTGCTAGCCGGGAATTCTCTGCCTGGTTCTACCCGCTGCCCGGAACGCTACGCAGGGCAAAAGCGATTCTCGTCCTCCGTGCTTGCTTTTTCTCAGAAAGAGCCGTGGTGGGCGTTTTCGCGGGAAAACGCTTTTTCGGCCGAAAACGTGTACGTTTGCACTTCCCCGCCACAGGGAAGCTGCTAGCCGGGAATTCTCTGCCTGGTTCTACCCGCTGCCCGGAACACTACGCAGGGCAAAAGCGATTCTCGTCCTCCGTGCTTGCTTTTTCTCAGAAAGAGCCGTGGTGTGCGTTTTCGCCAGAAAACGCGTTTTCGGCCGAAAACTTGTACGTTTGCACTTCCCCGCCACAGGGAAGCTACTAGCCGGGAATTCTCTGCCTGGTTCTACCCGCTGCCCGGAACGCTACGCAGGGCAAAAGCGATTCTCGTCCTCCGTGCTTGCTTTTTCTCAGAAAGAGCCGTGGTGTGCGTTTTCGCCGGAAAACGCGTTTTCGGCCGAAAACGTGTACGTTTGCACTTCCCCGCCACAGGGAAGCTGCTAGCCGGGAATTCTCTGCCTGGTTCTACCCGCTGCCCGGAACGCTACGCAGGGCAAAAGCGATTCTCGTCCTCCGTGCTTGCTTTTTCTCAGAAAGAGCCGTGGTGTGCGTTTTCGCCGGAAAACGCGTTTTCGGCCGAAAACGTGTACGTTTGCACTTCCCGGCCACAGGGAAGCTGCTAGCCGGGAATTCTCTGCCTGGTTCTACCCGCTGCCCGGAACGCTACGCAGGGCAAAAGCGATTCTCGTCCTCCGTGCTTGCTTTTTCTCAGAAAGAGCCGTGGTGTGCGTTTTCGCCGGAAAACGCGTTTTCGGCCGAAAACGTGTACGTTTGCACTTCCCGGCCACAGGGAAGCTGCTAGCCGGGAATTCTCTGCCTGGTTCTACCCGCTGCCCGGAACGCTACGCAGGGCAAAAGCGATTCTCGTCCTCCGTGCTTGCTTTTTCTCAGAAAGAGCCGTGGTGTGCGTTTTCGCGGGAAAACACGTTTTCGGCCGAAAACGTGTACGTTTGCACTTCCCCGCCACAGGGAAGCTGCTAGCCGGGAATTCTCTGCCTGGTTCTACCCGCTGCCCGGAACACTACGCAGGGCAAAAGCGATTCTCGTCCTCCGTGCTTGCTTTTTCTCAGAAAGAGCCGTGGTGTGCGTTTTCGCCAGGAAACGCGTTTTCGGCCGAAAACTTGTACGTTTGCACTTCCCCGCCACAGGGAAGCTACTAGCCGGGAATTCTCTGCCTGGTTCTACCCGCTGCCCGGAACGCTACGCAGGGCAAAAGCGATTCTCGTCCTCCGTGCTTGCTTTATCTCAGAAAGAGCCGTGGTGTGCGTTTTCGCCGGAAAACGCGTTTTCGGCCGAAAACGTGTACGTTTGCACTTCCCGGCCACAGGGAAGCTGCTAGCCCGGAATTCTCTGCCTGGTTCTACCCGCTGCCCGGAACGCTACGCAGGGCAAAAGCGATTCTCGTCCTCCGTGCTTGCTTTTTCTCAGAAAGAGCCGTGGTGGGCGTTTTCGCGGGAAAACGCGTTTTCGGCCGAAAACGTGTACGTTTGCACTTCCCGGCCACAGGGAAGCTGCTAGCCGGGAATTCTCTGCCTGGTTCTACCCGCTGCCCGGAACGCTACGCAGGGCAAAAGCGATTCTCGTCCTCCGTGCTTGCTTTTTCTCAGAAAGAGCCGTGGTGGGCGTTTTCGCCGGAAAACGCGTTTTCGGCCGAAAACGTGTACGTTTGCACTTCCCCGCCACAGGGAAGCTGCTAGACGGGAATTCTCTGCCTGGTTCTACCCGCTGCCCGGAACGCTACGCAGGGCAAAAGCGATTCTCGTCCTCCGTGCTTGCTTTTTCTCAGAAAGAGCCGTGGTGTGCGTTTTCGCCGGTAAACGCGTTTTCGGCCGAAAACGTGTACGTTTGCACTTCCCGGCCACAGGGAAGCTGCTAGCCGGGAATTCTCTGCCTGGTTCTACCCGCTGCCCGGAACGCTACGCAGGGCAAAAGCGATTCTCGTCCTCCGTGCTTGCTTTTTCTCAGAAAGAGCCGTGGTGTGCGTTTTCGCCGGAAAACGTGTTTTCGGCGAAAACGTGTACGTTTGCACTTCCCGGCCACAGGGAAGCTGCTAGCCGGGAATTCTCTGCCTGGTTCTACCCGCTGCCCGGAACGCTACGCAGGGCAAAAGCGATTCTCATCCTCCGTGCTTGCTTTTTCTCAGAAAGAGCCGTGGTGTGAGTTTTCGCGGGAAAACGCGTTTTCGGCCGAAAACCTGTACGTTTGCACTTCCCGGCCACAGGGAAGCTGCTAGCCGGGAATTCTCTGCCTGGTTCTACCCGCTGCCCGGAACGCTACGCAGGGCAAAAGCGATTCTCGTCCTCCGTGCTTGCTTTTTCTCAGAAAGAGCCGTGGTGTGCGTTTTCGCCGGAAAACGCGTTTTCGGCCGAAAACGTGTACGTTTGCACTTCCCCGCCACAGGGAAGCTGCTAGCCGGGAATTCTCTGCCTGGTTCTACCCGCTGCCCGGAACGCTACGCAGGGCAAAAGCGATTCTCGTCCTCCGTGCTTGCTTTTTCTCAGAAAGAGCCGTGGTGTGCGTTTTCGCTGGTAAACGCGTTTTCGGCCGAAAACGTGTACGTTTGCACTTCCCGGCCACAGGGAAGCTGCTAGCCGGGAATTCTCTGCCTGGTTCTACCCGCTGCCCGGAACGCTACGCAGGGCAAAAGCGATTCTCGTCCTCCGTGCTTGCTTTTTCTCAGAAAGAGCCGTGGTGTGCGTTTTCGCCGGAAAACGCGTTTTCGGCCGAAAACGTGTACGTTTGCACTTCCCCGCCACAGGGAAGCTGCTAGACGGGAATTCTCTGCCTGGTTCTACCCGCTGCCCGGAACACTACGCAGGGCAAAAGCGATTCTCGTCCTCCGTGCTTGCTTTTTCTCAGAAAGAGCCATGGTGTGCTTTTTCGCCGGAAAACGCGTTTTCGGCCGAAAACGTGTACGTTTGCACTTCCCGGCCACAGGGAAGCTGCTAGCCGGCAATTCGCTGCCTATTTCTACCCGCTGCTCAGAACGCTACGCAGGGCAAAAGCGATTCTCGTCCTCCGTGCTTGCTTTTTCTCAGAAAGAGCCGTGGTGTGCGTTTTCGCCGGAAAACGCGTTTTCGGCCAAAAACGTGTACGTTTGCACTTCCCCGCCACAGGGAAGCTGCTAGCCGGGAATTTTCTGCCTGGTTCTACCCGCTGCCCGGAACGCTACGCAGGGCAAAAGCGATTCTCGTCCTCCGTGCTTGCTTTTTCTCAGAAAGATCCGTGGTGTGCGTTTTCGCCGCAAAACGCGTTTTCGGCCGAAAACGTGTACGTTTGCACTTCCCGGCCACAGGGAAGCTGCTAGCCGGGAATTCTCTGCCTGGTTCTACCCGCTGCCCGGAACGCTACGCAGGGCAAAAGCGATTCTCGTCCTCCGTGCTTGCTTTTTCTCAGAAAGAGCCGTGGTGGGCGTTTTCGCCGGAAAACGCGTTTTCGGCCGAAAACGTGTACGTTTGCACTTCCCGGCCACAGGGAAGCTGCTAGCCGGGAATTCTCTGCCTGGTTCTACCCGCTGCCCGGAACGCTACGCAGGGCAAAAGCGATTCTCGTCCTCCGTGCTTGCTTTTTCTCAGAAAGAGCCATGCTGTGCTTTTTCGCCGGAAAACGCGTTTTCGGCCGAAAACGTGTACGTTTGCACTTCCCGGCCACAGGGAAGCTGCTAGCCGGCAATTCGTGCCTATTTCTACCCGCTGCTCAGAACGCTACGCAGGGCAAAAGCGATTCTCATCCTCCGTGCTTGCTTTTTCTCAGAAAGAGCCGTGGTGTGCGTTTTCGCCGGAAAACGCGTTTTCGGCCGAAAACGTTTACGTTTGCACTTCCCCGCCACAGGGAAGCTGCTAGACGGGAATTCTCTGCCTGGTTCTACCCGCTGCCCGGAACGCTACGCAGGGCAAAAGCGATTCTCGTCCTCCGTGCTTGCTTTTTCTCAGAAAGAGCCGTGGTGTGCGTTTTCGCCGGAAAACGTGTTTTCGGCCGAAAACGTGTACGTTTGCACTTCCAGGCCACAGGGAAGCTGCTAGCCGGGAATTCTCTGCCTGGTTCTACCCGCTGCCCGGAACGCTACGCAGGGCAAAAGCGATTCTCGTCCTCCGTGCTTGCTTTGTCTCAGAAAGAGCCGTGGTGTGCGTTTTCGCGGGAAAACTCGTTTTCGGCCGAAAACGTGTACGTTTGCACTTCCCGGCCACAGGGAAGCTGCTAGCCGGGAATTCTCTGCCTGGTTCTACCCGCTGCCCGGAACGCTACGCAGGGCAAAAGCGATTCTCGTCCTCCGTGCTTGCTTTTTCTCAGAAAGAGCCGTGGTGGGCGTTTTCGCGGGAAAACGCGTTTTCGGCCGAAAACGTGTACATTTGCACTTCCCGGCCACAGGGAAGCTGCTAGCCGGGAATTCTCTGCCTGGTTCTACCCGCTGCCCGGAACGCTACGCAGGGCAAAAGCGATTCTCGTCCTCCGTGCTTGCTTTTTCTCAGAAAGAGCCGTGGTGGGCGTTTTCGCGGGAAAACGCTTTTTCGGCCGAAAACGTGTACGTTTGCACTTCCCCGCCACAGGGAAGCTGCTAGCCGGGAATTCTCTGCCTGGTTCTACCCGCTGCCCGGAACACTACGCAGGGCAAAAGCGATTCTCGTCCTCCGTGCTTGCTTTTTCTCAGAAAGAGCCGTGGTGTGCGTTTTCGCCAGAAAACGCGTTTTCGGCCGAAAACTTGTACGTTTGCACTTCCCCGCCACAGGGAAGCTACTAGCCGGGAATTCTCTGCCTGGTTCTACCCGCTGCCCGGAACGCTACGCAGGGCAAAAGCGATTCTCGTCCTCCGTGCTTGCTTTTTCTCAGAAAGAGCCGTGGTGTGCGTTTTCGCCGGAAAACGCGTTTTCGGCCGAAAACGTGTACGTTTGCACTTCCCCGCCACAGGGAAGCTGCTAGCCGGGAATTCTCTGCCTGGTTCTACCCGCTGCCCGGAACGCTACGCAGGGCAAAAGCGATTCTCGTCCTCCGTGCTTGCTTTTTCTCAGAAAGAGCCGTGGTGTGCGTTTTCGCCGGAAAACGCGTTTTCGGCCGAAAACGTGTACGTTTGCACTTCCCGGCCACAGGGAAGCTGCTAGCCGGGAATTCTCTGCCTGGTTCTACCCGCTGCCCGGAACGCTACGCAGGGCAAAAGCGATTCTCGTCCTCCGTGCTTGCTTTTTCTCAGAAAGAGCCGTGGTGTGCGTTTTCGCCGGAAAACGCGTTTTCGGCCGAAAACGTGTACGTTTGCACTTCCCGGCCACAGGGAAGCTGCTAGACGGGAATTCTCTGCCTGGTTCTACCCGCTGCCCGGAACGCTACGCAGGGCAAAAGCCATTCTCGTCCTCCGTGCTTGCTTTTTCTCAGAAAGAGCCGTGGTGTGCGTTTTCGCCGGAAAACGCGTTTTCCGCCGAAAACGTGTACGTTTAAACTTCCCGGCCACAGGGAAGCTGCTAGCCGGGAATTCTCTGCCTGGTTCTACCCGCTGCCCGGAACGCTACGCAGGGCAAAAGCGATTCTCGTCCTCCGTGCTTGCTTTTTCTCAGAAAGAGCCGTGGTGTGCGTTTTCGCCGCAAAACGCGTTTTCGGCCGAAAACGTGTACGTTTGCACTTCCCGGCCACAGGGAAGCTGCTAGCCGGGAATTCTCTGCCTGGTTCTACCCGCTGCCCGGAACGCTACGCAGGGCAAAAGCCATTCTCGTCCTCCGTGCTTGCTTTTTCTCAGAAAGAGCCGTGGTGTGCGTTTTCGCCGGAAAACGTGTTTTCGGCCGAAAACGTGTACGTTTGCACTTCCAGGCCACAGGGAAGCTGCTAGCCGGGAATTCTCTGCCTGGTTCTACCCGCTGCCCGGAACGCTACGCAGGGCAAAAGCGATTCTCGTCCTCCGTGCTTGCTTTTTCTCAGAAAGAGCCGTGGTGTGCGTTTTCGCCGCAAAACGCGTTTTCGGCCGAAAACGTGTACGTTTGCACTTCCCGGCCACAGGGAAGCTGCTAGCCGGCAATTCGCTGCCTATTTCTACCCGCTGCTCAGAACGCTACGCAGGGCAAAAGCGATTCTCGTCCTCCGTGCTTGCTTTTTCTCAGAAAGAGCCGTGGTGTGCGTTTTCGCCGGAAAACGCGTTTTCGGCCGAAAACGTGTACGTTTGCACTTCCAGGCCACAGGGAAGCTGCTAGCCGGGAATTCTCTGCCTGGTTCTACCCGCTGCCCGGAACGCTACGCAGGGCAAAAGCGATTCTCGTCCTCCGTGCTTGCTTTTTCTCAGAAAGAGCCGTGGTGTGCGTTTTCGTGGGAAAACTCGTTTTCGGCCGAAAACGTGTACGTTTGCACTTCCCGGCCACAGGGAAGCTGCTAGCCGGGAATTCTCTGCCTGGTTCTACCCGCTGCCCGGAACGCTACGCAGGGCAAAAGCGATTCTCGTCCTCCGTGCTTGCTTTTTCTCAGAAAGAGCCGTGCTGGGCGTTTTCGCGGGAAAACGCGTTTTCGGCCGAAAACGTGTACGTTTGCACTTCCCGGCCACAGGGAAGCTGCTAGCCGGGAATTCTCTGCCTGGTTCTACCCGCTGCCCGGAACGCTACGCAGGGCAAAAGCGATTCTCGTCCTCCGTGCTTGCTTTTTCTCAGAAAGAGCCGTGGTGTGCGTTTTCGCCGGAAAACGCGTTTTCGGCCGAAAACGTGTACGTTTGCACTTCCCCGCCACAGGGAAGCTGCTAGCCGGGAATTCTCTGCCTGGTTCTACCCGCTGCCCGGAACGCTACGCAGGGCAAAAGCGATTCTCGTCCTCCGTGCTTGCTTTTTCTCAGAAAGAGCCGTGGTGTGCGTTTTCGCCGGAAAACGCGTTTTCGGCCGAAAACGTGTACGTTTGCACTTCCCGGCCACAGGGAAGCTGCTAGCCGGGAATTCTCTGCCTGGTTCTACCCGCTGCCCGGAACGCTACGCAGGGCAAAAGCGATTCTCGTCCTCCGTGCTTGCTTTTTCTCAGAAAGAGCCGTGGTGTGCGTTTTCGCCGGAAAACGCGTTTTCGGCCGAAAACGTGTACGTTTGCACTTCCCCGCCACAGGGAAGCTGCTAGCCGGGAATTCTCTGCCTGGTTCTACCCGCTGCCCGGAACGCTACGCAGGGCAAAAGCGATTCTCGTCCTCCGTGCTTGCTTTTTCTCAGAAAGAGCCGTGGTGTGCGTTTTCGCCAGGAAACGCGTTTTCGGCCGAAAACTTGTACGTTTGCACTTCCCCGCCACAGGGAAGCTACTAGCCGGGAATTCTCTGCCTGGTTCTACCCGCTGCCCGGAACGCTACGCAGGGCAAAAGCGATTCTCGTCCTCCGTGCTTGCTTTATCTCAGAAAGAGCCGTGGTGTGCGTTTTCGCCGGAAAACGCGTTTTCGGCCGAAAACGTGTACGTTTGCACTTCCCGGCCACAGGGAAGCTGCTAGCCCGGAATTCTCTGCCTGGTTCTACCCGCTGCCCGGAACGCTACGCAGGGCAAAAGCGATTCTCGTCCTCCGTGCTTGCTTTTTCTCAGAAAGAGCCGTGGTGTGCGTTTTCTCCGGAAAACGCGTTTTCGGCCGAAAACGTGTACGTTTGCACTTCCCGGCCACAGGGAAGCTGCTAGCCGGGAATTCTCTGCCTGGTTCTACCCGCTGCCCGGAACGCTACGCAGGGCAAAAGCGATTCTCGTCCTCCGTGCTTGCTTTTTCTCAGAAAGAGCCGTGGTGTGCTTTTCCGCCGGAAAACGCGTTTTCGGCCGAAAACGTGTACGTTTGCACTTCCCGGCCACAGGGAAGCTGCTAGCCGGGAATTCTCTGCCTGGTTCTACCCGCTGCCCGGAACGCTACGCAGGGCAAAAGCGATTCTCGTCCTCCGTGCTTGCTTTTTATCAGAAAGAGCCTTGGTGTGCGTTTTCGCCGGAAAACGCGTTTTCGGCCGAAAACCTGTACGTTTGCACTTCCCGGCCACAGGGAAGCTGCTAGCCGGCAATTCGCTGCCTATTTCTACCCGCTGCTCAGAACGCTACGCAGGGCAAAAGCGATTCTCGTCCTCCGTGCTTGCTTTTTCTCAGAAAGAGCCGTGGTGTGCGTTTTCGCGGGAAAACTCGTTTTCGGCCGAAAACGTGTACGTTTGCACTTCCCGGCCACAGGGAAGCTGCTAGCCGGGAATTCTCTGCCTGGTTCTACCCGCTGCCCGGAACGCTACGCAGGGCAAAAGCGATTCTCGTCCTCCGTGCTTGCTTTTTCTCAGAAAGAGCCGTGGTGGGCGTTTTCGCGGGAAAACGCGTTTTCGGCCGAAAACGTGTACGTTTGCACTTCCCGGCCACAGGGAAGCTGCTAGCCGGGAATTCTCTGCCTGGTTCTACCCGCTGCCCGGAACGCTACGCAGGGCAAAAGCGATTCTCGTCCTCCGTGCTTGCTTTTTCTCAGAAAGAGCCGTGGTGGGCGTTTTCGCCGGAAAACGCGTTTTCGGCCGAAAACGTGTACGTTTGCACTTCCCCGCCACAGGGAAGCTGTTAGACGGGAATTCTCTGCCTGGTTCTACCCGCTGCCCGGAACGCTACGCAGGGCAAAAGCGATTCTCGTCCTCCGTGCTTGCTTTTTCTCAGAAAGAGCCGTGGTGTGCGTTTTCGCCGGTAAACGCGTTTTCGGCCGAAAACGTGTACGTTTGCACTTCCCGGCCACAGGGAAGCTGCTAGCCGGGAATTCTCTGCCTGGTTCTACCCGCTGCCCGGAACGCTACGCAGGGCAAAAGCGATTCTCGTCCTCCGTGCTTGCTTTTTCTCAGAAAGAGCCGTGGTGTGCGTTTTCGCCGGAAAACGTGTTTTCGGCGAAAACGTGTACGTTTGCACTTCCCGGCCACAGGGAAGCTGCTAGCCGGGAATTCTCTGCCTGGTTCTACCCGCTGCCCGGAACGCTACGCAGGGCAAAAGCGATTCTCGTCCTCCGTGCTTGCTTTTTCTCAGAAAGAGCCGTGGTGTGAGTTTTCGCGGGAAAACGCGTTTTCGGCCGAAAACCTGTACGTTTGCACTTCCCGGCCACAGGGAAGCTGCTAGCCGGGAATTCTCTGCCTGGTTCTACCCGCTGCCCGGAACGCTACGCAGGGCAAAAGCGATTCTCGTCCTCCGTGCTTGCTTTTTCTCAGAAAGAGCCGTGGTGTGCGTTTTCTCCGGAAAACGCGTTTTCGGCCGAAAACGTGTACGTTTGCACTTCCCGGCCACAGGGAAGCTGCTAGCCGGGAATTCTCTGCCTGGTTCTACCCGCTGCCCGGAACGCTACGCAGGGCAAAAGCGATTCTCGTCCTCCGTGCTTGCTTTTTCTCAGAAAGAGCCGTGGTGTGCGTTTTCGCTGGTAAACGCGTTTTCGGCCGAAAACGTGTACGTTTGCACTTCCCGGCCACAGGGAAGCTGCTAGCCGGGAATTCTCTGCCTGGTTCTACCCGCTGCCCGGAACGCTACGCAGGGCAAAAGCGATTCTCGTCCTCCGTGCTTGCTTTTTCTCAGAAAGAGCCGTGGTGTGCGTTTTCGCCGGAAAACGCGTTTTCGGCCGAAAACGTGTACGTTTGCACTTCCCCGCCACAGGGAAGCTGCTAGACGGGAATTCTCTGCCTGGTTCTACCCGCTGCCCGGAACGCTACGCAGGGCAAAAGCGATTCTCGTCCTCCGTGCTTGCTTTTTCTCAGAAAGAGCCATGGTGTGCTTTTTCGCCGGAAAACGCGTTTTCGGCCGAAAACGTGTACGTTTGCACTTCCCGGCCACAGGGAAGCTGCTAGCCGGCAATTCGCTGCCTATTTCTACCCGCTGCTCAGAACGCTACGCAGGGCAAAAGCGATTCTCGTCCTCCGTGCTTGCTTTTTCTCAGAAAGAGCCGTGGTGTGCGTTTTCGCCGGAAAACGCGTTTTCGGCCGAAAACGTGTACGTTTGCACTTCCCCGCCACAGGGAAGCTGCTAGCCGGGAATTTTCTGCCTGGTTCTACCCGCTGCCCGGAACGCTACGCAGGGCAAAAGCGATTCTCGTCCTCCGTGCTTGCTTTTTCTCAGAAAGAGCCGTGGTGTGCGTTTTCGCCGCAAAACGCGTTTTCGGCCGAAAACGTGTACGTTTGCACTTCCCGGCCACAGGGAAGCTGCTAGCCGGGAATTCTCTGCCTGGTTCTACCCGCTGCCCGGAACGCTACGCAGGGCAAAAGCGATTCTCGTCCTCCGTGCTTGCTTTTTCTCAGAAAGAGCCGTGGTGGGCGTTTTCGCCGGAAAACGCGTTTTCGGCCGAAAACGTGTACGTTTGCACTTCCCGGCCACAGGGAAGCTGCTAGCCGGGAATTCTCTGCCTGGTTCTACCCGCTGCCCGGAACGCTACGCAGGGCAAAAGCGATTCTCGTCCTCCGTGCTTGCTTTTTCTCAGAAAGAGCCATGCTGTGCTTTTTCGCCGGAAAACGCGTTTTCGGCCGAAAACGTGTACGTTTGCACTTCCCGGCCACAGGGAAGCTGCTAGCCGGCAATTCGTGCCTATTTCTACCCGCTGCTCAGAACGCTACTCAGGGCAAAAGCGATTCTCATCCTCCGTGCTTGCTTTTTCTCAGAAAGAGCCGTGGTGTGCGTTTTCGCCGGAAAACGCGTTTTCGGCCGAAAACGTTTACGTTTGCACTTCCCCGCCACAGGGAAGCTGCTAGACGGGAATTCTCTGCCTGGTTCTACCCGCTGCCCGGAACGCTACGCAGGGCAAAAGCGATTCTCGTCCTCCGTGCTTGCTTTTTCTCAGAAAGAGCCGTGGTGTGCGTTTTCGCCGGAAAACGTGTTTTCGGCCGAAAACCTGTACGTTTGCACTTCCCGGCCACAGGGAAGCTGCTAGCCGGGAATTCTCTGCCTGGTTCTACCCGCTGCCCGGAACGCTACGCAGGGCAAAAGCGATTCTCGTCCTCCGTGCTTGCTTTTTCTCAGAAAGAGCCGTGGTGTGCGTTTTCGCGGGAAAACTCGTTTTCGGCCGAAAACGTGTACGTTTGCACTTCCCGGCCACAGGGAAGCTGCTAGCCGGGAATTCTCTGCCTGGTTCTACCCGCTGCCCGGAACGCTACGCAGGGCAAAAGCGATTCTCGTCCTCCGTGCTTGCTTTTTCTCAGAAAGAGCCGTGGTGGGCGTTTTCGCGGGAAAACGCGTTTTCGGCCGAAAACGTGTACGTTTGCACTTCCCGGCCACAGGGAAGCTGCTAGCCGGGAATTCTCTGCCTGGTTCTACCCGCTGCCCGGAACACTACGCAGGGCAAAAGCGATTCTCGTCCTCCGTGCTTGCTTTTTCTCAGAAAGAGCCGTGGTGGGCGTTTTCGCGGGAAAACGCGTTTTCGGCCGAAAACGTGTACGTTTGCACTTCCCGGCCACAGGGAAGCTGCTAGCCGGGAATTCTCTGCCTGGTTCTACCCGCTGCCCGGAACGCTACGCAGGGCAAAAGCGATTCTCGTCCTCCGTGCTTGCTTTTTCTCAGAAAGAGCCGTGGTGTGCGTTTTCGCGGGAAAACGCTTTTTCGGCCGAAAACGTGTACGTTTGCACTTCCCCGCCACAGGGAAGCTGCTAGCCGGGAATTCTCTGCCTGGTTCTACCCGCTGCCCGGAACACTACGCAGGGCAAAAGCGATTCTCGTCCTCCGTGCTTGCTTTTTCTCAGAAAGAGCCGTGGTGTGCGTTTTCGCCAGAAAACGCGTTTTCGGCCGAAAACTTGTACGTTTGCACTTCCCCGCCACAGGGAAGCTACTAGCCGGGAATTCTCTGCCTGGTTCTACCCGCTGCCCGGAACGCTACGCAGGGCAAAAGCGATTCTCGTCCTCCGTGCTTGCTTTTTCTCAGAAAGAGCCGTGGTGTGCGTTTTCGCCGGAAAACGCATTTTCGGCCGAAAACGTGTACGTTTGCACTTCCCCGCCACAGGGAAGCTGCTAGCCGGGAATTCTCTGCCTGGTTCTACCCGCTGCCCGGAACGCTACGCAGGGCAAAAGCGATTCTCGTCCTCCGTGCTTGCTTTTTCTCAGAAAGAGCCGTGGTGTGCGTTTTCGCCGGAAAACGCGTTTTCGGCCGAAAACGTGTACGTTTGCACTTCCCGGCCACAGGGAAGCTGCTAGCCGGGAATTCTCTGCCTGGTTCTACCCGCTGCCCGGAACGCTACGCAGGGCAAAAGCGATTCTCGTCCTCCGTGCTTGCTTTTTCTCAGAAAGAGCCGTGGTGTGCGTTTTCGCCGGAAAACGCGTTTTCGGCCGAAAACGTGTACGTTTGCACTTCCCGGCCACAGGGAAGCTGCTAGACGGGAATTCTCTGCCTGGTTCTACCCGCTGCCCGGAACGCTACGCAGGGCAAAAGCGATTCTCGTCCTCCGTGCTTGCTTTTTCTCAGAAAGAGCCGTGGTGTGCGTTTTCGCCGCAAAACGCGTTTTCGGCCGAAAACGTGTACGTTTGCACTTCCCGGCCACAGGGAAGCTGCTAGCCGGGAATTCTCTGCCTGGTTCTACCCGCTGCCCGGAACGCTACGCAGGGCAAAAGCCATTCTCGTCCTCCGTGCTTGCTTTTTCTCAGAAAGAGCCGTGGTGTGCGTTTTCGCCGGAAAACGTGTTTTCGGCCGAAAACGTGTACGTTTGCACTTCCAGGCCACAGGGAAGCTGCTAGCCGGGAATTCTCTGCCTGGTTCTACCCGCTGCCCGGAACGCTACGCAGGGCAAAAGCGATTCTCGTCCTCCGTGCTTGCTTTTTCTCAGAAAGAGCCGTGGTGTGCGTTTTCGTGGGAAAACTCGTTTTCGGCCGAAAACGTGTACGTTTGCACTTCCCGGCCACAGGGAAGCTGCTAGCCGGGAATTCTCTGCCTGGTTCTACCCGCTGCCCGGAACGCTACGCAGGGCAAAAGCGATTCTCGTCCTCCGTGCTTGCTTTTTCTCAGAAAGAGCCGTGGTGGGCGTTTTCGCCGGAAAACGCGTTTTCGGCCGAAAACGTGTACGTTTGCACTTCCCCGCCACAGGGAAGCTGCTAGCCGGGAATTCTCTGCCTGGTTCTACCCGCTGCCCGGAACGCTACGCAGGGCAAAAGCGATTCTCGTCCTCCGTGCTTGCTTTTTCTCAGAAAGAGCCGTGGTGTGCGTTTTCGCCGGAAAACGCGTTTTCGGCCGAAAACGTGTACGTTTGCACTTCCCGGCCACAGGGAAGCTGCTAGACGGGAATTCTCTGCCTGGTTCTACCCGCTGCCCGGAACGCTACGCAGGGCAAAAGCGATTCTCGTCCTCCGTGCTTGCTTTTTCTCAGAAAGAGCCGTGGTGTGCGTTTTCGCCGCAAAACGCGTTTTCGGCCGAAAACGTGTACGTTTGCACTTCCCGGCCACAGGGAAGCTGCTAGCCGGGAATTCTCTGCCTGGTTCTACCCGCTGCCCGGAACGCTACGCAGGGCAAAAGCCATTCTCGTCCTCCGTGCTTGCTTTTTCTCAGAAAGAGCCGTGGTGTGCGTTTTCGCCGGAAAACGTGTTTTCGGCCGAAAACGTGTACGTTTGCACTTCCAGGCCACAGGGAAGCTGCTAGCCGGGAATTCTCTGCCTGGTTCTACCCGCTGCCCGGAACGCTACGCAGGGCAAAAGCGATTCTCGTCCTCCGTGCTTGCTTTTTCTCAGAAAGAGCCGTGGTGTGCGTTTTCGCCGGAAAACGCGTTTTCGGCCGAAAACGTGTACGTTTGCACTTCCCGGCCACAGGGAAGCTGCTAGCCGGCAATTCGCTGCCTATTTCTACCCGCTGCTCAGAACGCTACGCAGGGCAAAAGCGATTCTCGTCCTCCGTGCTTGCTTTTTCTCAGAAAGAGCCGTGGTGTGCGTTTTCGCCGGAAAACGCGTTTTCGGCCGAAAACGTGTACGTTTGCACTTCCAGGCCACAGGGAAGCTGCTAGCCGGGAATTCTCTGCCTGGTTCTACCCGCTGCCCGGAACGCTACGCAGGGCAAAAGCGATTCTCGTCCTCCGTGCTTGCTTTTTCTCAGAAAGAGCCGTGGTGTGCGTTTTCGTGGGAAAACTCGTTTTCGGCCGAAAACGTGTACGTTTGCACTTCCCGGCCACAGGGAAGCTGCTAGACGGGAATTCTCTGCCTGGTTCTACCCGCTGCCCGGAACGCTACGCAGGGCAAAAGCGATTCTCGTCCTCCGTGCTTGCTTTTTCTCAGAAAGAGCCGTGGTGGGCGTTTTCGCCGGAAAACGCGTTTTCGGCCGAAAACGTGTACGTTTGCACTTCCCGGCCACAGGGAAGCTGCTAGCCGGGAATTCTCTGCCTGGTTCTACCCGCTGCCCGGAACGCTACGCAGGGCAAAAGCGATTCTCGTCCTCCGTGCTTGCTTTTTCTCAGAAAGAGCCGTGGTGTGCGTTTTCGTGGGAAAACTCGTTTTCGGCCGAAAACGTGTACGTTTGCACTTCCCGGCCACAGGGAAGCTGCTAGCCGGGAATTCTCTGCCTGGTTCTACCCGCTGCCCGGAACGCTACGCAGGGCAAAAGCGATTCTCGTCCTCCGTGCTTGCTTTTTCTCAGAAAGAGCCGTGGTGGGCGTTTTCGCCGGAAAACGCGTTTTCGGCCGAAAACGTGTACGTTTGCACTTCCCGGCCACAGGGAAGCTGCTAGCCGGGAATTCTCTGCCTGGTTCTACCCGCTGCCCGGAACGCTACGCAGGGCAAAAGCGATTCTCGTCCTCCGTGCTTGCTTTTTCTCAGAAAGAGCCGTGGTGTGCGTTTTCGCGGGAAAACGCTTTTTCGGCCGAAAACGTGTACGTTTGCACTTCCCCGCCACAGGGAAGCTGCTAGCCGGGAATTCTCTGCCTGGTTCTACCCGCTGCCCGGAACACTACGCAGGGCAAAAGCGATTCTCGTCCTCCGTGCTTGCTTTTTCTCAGAAAGAGCCGTGGTGTGCGTTTTCGCCAGAAAACGCGTTTTCGGCCGAAAACTTGTACGTTTGCACTTCCCCGCCACAGGGAAGCTACTAGCCGGGAATTCTCTGCCTGGTTCTACCCGCTGCCCGGAACGCTACGCAGGGCAAAAGCGATTCTCGTCCTCCGTGCTTGCTTTTTCTCAGAAAGAGCCGTGGTGTGCGTTTTCGCCGGAAAACGCATTTTCGGCCGAAAACGTGTACGTTTGCACTTCCCCGCCACAGGGAAGCTGCTAGCCGGGAATTCTCTGCCTGGTTCTACCCGCTGCCCGGAACGCTACGCAGGGCAAAAGCGATTCTCGTCCTCCGTGCTTGCTTTTTCTCAGAAAGAGCCGTGGTGTGCGTTTTCGCCGGAAAACGCGTTTTCGGCCGAAAACGTGTACGTTTGCACTTCCCGGCCACAGGGAAGCTGCTAGCCGGGAATTCTCTGCCTGGTTCTACCCGCTGCCCGGAACGCTACGCAGGGCAAAAGCGATTCTCGTCCTCCGTGCTTGCTTTTTCTCAGAAAGAGCCGTGGTGTGCGTTTTCGCCGGAAAACGCGTTTTCGGCCGAAAACGTGTACGTTTGCACTTCCCGGCCACAGGGAAGCTGCTAGACGGGAATTCTCTGCCTGGTTCTACCCGCTGCCCGGAACGCTACGCAGGGCAAAAGCGATTCTCGTCCTCCGTGCTTGCTTTTTCTCAGAAAGAGCCGTGGTGTGCGTTTTCGCCGCAAAACGCGTTTTCGGCCGAAAACGTGTACGTTTGCACTTCCCGGCCACAGGGAAGCTGCTAGCCGGGAATTCTCTGCCTGGTTCTACCCGCTGCCCGGAACGCTACGCAGGGCAAAAGCCATTCTCGTCCTCCGTGCTTGCTTTTTCTCAGAAAGAGCCGTGGTGTGCGTTTTCGCCGGAAAACGTGTTTTCGGCCGAAAACGTGTACGTTTGCACTTCCAGGCCACAGGGAAGCTGCTAGCCGGGAATTCTCTGCCTGGTTCTACCCGCTGCCCGGAACGCTACGCAGGGCAAAAGCGATTCTCGTCCTCCGTGCTTGCTTTTTCTCAGAAAGAGCCGTGGTGTGCGTTTTCGTGGGAAAACTCGTTTTCGGCCGAAAACGTGTACGTTTGCACTTCCCGGCCACAGGGAAGCTGCTAGCCGGGAATTCTCTGCCTGGTTCTACCCGCTGCCCGGAACGCTACGCAGGGCAAAAGCGATTCTCGTCCTCCGTGCTTGCTTTTTCTCAGAAAGAGCCGTGGTGGGCGTTTTCGCCGGAAAACGCGTTTTCGGCCGAAAACGTGTACGTTTGCACTTCCCCGCCACAGGGAAGCTGCTAGCCGGGAATTCTCTGCCTGGTTCTACCCGCTGCCCGGAACGCTACGCAGGGCAAAAGCGATTCTCGTCCTCCGTGCTTGCTTTTTCTCAGAAAGAGCCGTGGTGTGCGTTTTCGCCGGAAAACGCGTTTTCGGCCGAAAACGTGTACGTTTGCACTTCCCGGCCACAGGGAAGCTGCTAGACGGGAATTCTCTGCCTGGTTCTACCCGCTGCCCGGAACGCTACGCAGGGCAAAAGCGATTCTCGTCCTCCGTGCTTGCTTTTTCTCAGAAAGAGCCGTGGTGTGCGTTTTCGCCGCAAAACGCGTTTTCGGCCGAAAACGTGTACGTTTGCACTTCCCGGCCACAGGGAAGCTGCTAGCCGGGAATTCTCTGCCTGGTTCTACCCGCTGCCCGGAACGCTACGCAGGGCAAAAGCCATTCTCGTCCTCCGTGCTTGCTTTTTCTCAGAAAGAGCCGTGGTGTGCGTTTTCGCCGGAAAACGTGTTTTCGGCCGAAAACGTGTACGTTTGCACTTCCAGGCCACAGGGAAGCTGCTAGCCGGGAATTCTCTGCCTGGTTCTACCCGCTGCCCGGAACGCTACGCAGGGCAAAAGCGATTCTCGTCCTCCGTGCTTGCTTTTTCTCAGAAAGAGCCGTGGTGTGCGTTTTCGCCGCAAAACGCGTTTTCGGCCGAAAACGTGTACGTTTGCACTTCCCGGCCACAGGGAAGCTGCTAGCCGGGAATTCTCTGCCTGGTTCTACCCGCTGCCCGGAACGCTACGCAGGGCAAAAGCCATTCTCGTCCTCCGTGCTTGCTTTTTCTCAGAAAGAGCCGTGGTGTGCGTTTTCGCCGGAAAACGTGTTTTCGGCCGAAAACGTGTACGTTTGCACTTCCAGGCCACAGGGAAGCTGCTAGCCGGGAATTCTCTGCCTGGTTCTACCCGCTGCCCGGAACGCTACGCAGGGCAAAAGCGATTCTCGTCCTCCGTGCTTGCTTTTTCTCAGAAAGAGCCGTGGTGTGCGTTTTCGTGGGAAAACTCGTTTTCGGCCGAAAACGTGTACGTTTGCACTTCCCGGCCACAGGGAAGCTGCTAGCCGGGAATTCTCTGCCTGGTTCTACCCGCTGCCCGGAACGCTACGCAGGGCAAAAGCGATTCTCGTCCTCCGTGCTTGCTTTTTCTCAGAAAGAGCCGTGGTGGGCGTTTTCGCCGGAAAACGCGTTTTCGGCCGAAAACGTGTACGTTTGCACTTCCCCGCCACAGGGAAGCTGCTAGCCGGGAATTCTCTGCCTGGTTCTACCCGCTGCCCGGAACGCTACGCAGGGCAAAAGCGATTCTCGTCCTCCGTGCTTGCTTTTTCTCAGAAAGAGCCGTGGTGTGCGTTTTCGCCGGAAAACGCGTTTTCGGCCGAAAACGTGTACGTTTGCACTTCCCGGCCACAGGGAAGCTGCTAGACGGGAATTCTCTGCCTGGTTCTACCCGCTGCCCGGAACGCTACGCAGGGCAAAAGCGATTCTCGTCCTCCGTGCTTGCTTTTTCTCAGAAAGAGCCGTGGTGTGCGTTTTCGCCGCAAAACGCGTTTTCGGCCGAAAACGTGTACGTTTGCACTTCCCGGCCACAGGGAAGCTGCTAGCCGGGAATTCTCTGCCTGGTTCTACCCGCTGCCCGGAACGCTACGCAGGGCAAAAGCCATTCTCGTCCTCCGTGCTTGCTTTTTCTCAGAAAGAGCCGTGGTGTGCGTTTTCGCCGGAAAACGTGTTTTCGGCCGAAAACGTGTACGTTTGCACTTCCAGGCCACAGGGAAGCTGCTAGCCGGGAATTCTCTGCCTGGTTCTACCCGCTGCCCGGAACGCTACGCAGGGCAAAAGCGATTCTCGTCCTCCGTGCTTGCTTTTTCTCAGAAAGAGCCGTGGTGTGCGTTTTCGCCGGAAAACGCGTTTTCGGCCGAAAACGTGTACGTTTGCACTTCCCGGCCACAGGGAAGCTGCTAGCCGGCAATTCGCTGCCTATTTCTACCCGCTGCTCAGAACGCTACGCAGGGCAAAAGCGATTCTCGTCCTCCGTGCTTGCTTTTTCTCAGAAAGAGCCGTGGTGTGCGTTTTCGCCGGAAAACGCGTTTTCGGCCGAAAACGTGTACGTTTGCACTTCCAGGCCACAGGGAAGCTGCTAGCCGGGAATTCTCTGCCTGGTTCTACCCGCTGCCCGGAACGCTACGCAGGGCAAAAGCGATTCTCGTCCTCCGTGCTTGCTTTTTCTCAGAAAGAGCCGTGGTGTGCGTTTTCGTGGGAAAACTCGTTTTCGGCCGAAAACGTGTACGTTTGCACTTCCCGGCCACAGGGAAGCTGCTAGCCGGGAATTCTCTGCCTGGTTCTACCCGCTGCCCGGAACGCTACGCAGGGCAAAAGCGATTCTCGTCCTCCGTGCTTGCTTTTTCTCAGAAAGAGCCGTGGTGGGCGTTTTCGCCGGAAAACGCGTTTTCGGCCGAAAACGTGTACGTTTGCACTTCCCGGCCACAGGGAAGCTGCTAGCCGGGAATTCTCTGCCTGGTTCTACCCGCTGCCCGGAACGCTACGCAGGGCAAAAGCGATTCTCGTCCTCCGTGCTTGCTTTTTCTCAGAAAGAGCCGTGGTGTGCGTTTTCGCCGCAAAACGCGTTTTCGGCCGAAAACGTGTACGTTTGCACTTCCCCGCCACAGGGAAGCTGCTAGCCGGGAATTCTCTGCCTGGTTCTACCCGCTGCCCGGAACGCTACGCAGGGCAAAAGCGATTCTCGTCCTCCGTGCTTGCTTTTTCTCAGAAAGAGCCGTGGTGTGCGTTTTCGCCGGAAAACGCGTTTTCGGCCGAAAACGTGTACGTTTGCACTTCCCGGCCACAGGGAAGCTGCTAGCCGGGAATTCTCTGCCTGGTTCTACCCGCTGCCCGGAACGCTACGCAGGGCAAAAGCGATTCTCGTCCTCCGTGCTTGCTTTTTCTCAGAAAGAGCCGTGGTGTGCGTTTTCGCCGGAAAACGCGTTTTCGGCCGAAAACGTGTACGTTTGCACTTCCCCGCCACAGGGAAGCTGCTAGCCGGGAATTCTCTGCCTGGTTCTACCCGCTGCCCGGAACGCTACGCAGGGCAAAAGCGATTCTCGTCCTCCGTGCTTGCTTTTTCTCAGAAAGAGCCGTGGTGTGCGTTTTCGCCGGAAAACGCGTTTTCGGCCGAAAACGTGTACGTTTGCACTTCCCCGCCACAGGGAATCTGCTAGCCGGGAATTCTCTGCCTGGTTCTACCCGCTGCCCGGAACGCTACGCAGGGCAAAAGCGATTCTCGTCCTCCGTGCTTGCTTTTTCTCAGAAAGAGCCATGGTGTGCTTTTTCGCCGGAAAACGCGTTTTCGGCCGAAAACGTGTACGTTTGCACTTCCCGGCCACAGGGAAGCTGCTAGCCGGCAATTCGCTGCCTATTTCTACCCGCTGCTCAGAACGCTACGCAGGGCAAAAGCGATTCTCGTCCTCCGTGCTTGCTTTTTCTCAGAAAGAGCCGTGGTGTGCTTTTTCGCCGGAAAACGCGTTTTCGGCCGAAAACGTGTACGTTTGCACTTCCCCGCCACAGGGAAGCTGCTAGCCGGGAATTCTCTGCCTGGTTCTACCCGCTGCCCGGAACGCTACGCAGGGCAAAAGCGATTCTCGTCCTCCGTGCTTGCTTTTTCTCAGAAAGAGCCATGGTCTGCTTTTTCTCCGGAAAACGCGTTTTCGGCCGAAAACGTGTACGGTTGCACTTCCCGGCCACAGGGAAGCTGCTAGCCGGCAATTCGCTGCCTATTTCTACCCGCTGCTCAGAACGCTACGCAGGGCAAAAGCGATTCTCGTCCTCCGTGCTTGCTTTTTCTCAGAAAGAGCCGTGGTGTGCGTTTTCGCGGGAAAACGCGTTTTCGGCCGAAAACGTGTACGTTTGCACTTCCCGGCCACAGGGAAGCTGCTAGCAGGGAATTCGCTGCCTGGTTCTACCCGCTGCCCGGAACGCTACGCAGGGCAAAAGCGATTCTCGTCCTCCATGCTTGCTTTTTCTCAGAAAGAGCCGTGGTGTGCGTTTTCGCGGGAAAACGCATTTTCGGCCGAAAACGTGTACGTTTGCACTTCCCCGCCACAGGGAAGCTGCTAGCCGGGAATTCTATGCCTGGTTCTACACGCTGCCCGGAACACTACGCAGGGCAAAAGCGATTCTCGTCCTCCGTGCTTGCTTTTTCTCAGAAAGAGCCGTGGTGTGCGTTTTCGCAGGAAAACGGGTTTTCGGCCGAAAACGTGTACGTTTGCACTTCCCGGCCACAGGGAAGCTGCTAGCCGGGAATTCTCTGCCTGGTTCTACCCGCTGCCAGGAACGCTACGCAGGGCAAAAGCGATTCTCGTCCTCCGTGCTTGCTTTTTCTCAGAAAGAGCCGTGGTGTGCGTTTTCGCCGGAAAACGTGTTTTCGGCCGAAAACGTGTACGTTTGCACTTCCCCGCCACAGGGAAGCTGCTAGACGGGAATTCTCTGCCTGGTTCTACCCGCTGCCCGGAACGCTACGCAGGGCAAAAGCGATTCTCGTCCTCCGTGCTTGCTTTTTCTCAGAAAGAGCCGTGGTGTGCGTTTTCGCCGGAAAACGCGTTTTCGGCCGAAAACGTGTACGTTTGCACTTCCCCGCCACAGGGAAGCTGCTAGACGGGAATTCTCTGCCTGGTTCTACCCGCTGCCCGGAACACTAGGCAGGGCAAAAGCGATTCTCGTCCTCCGTGCTTGCTTTTTCTCAGAAAGAGCCGTGGTGTGCGTTTTCGCCGCAAAACGCGTTTTCGGCCGAAAACGTGTACGTTTGCACTTCCCCGCCACAGGGAAGCTGATAGCAGGGAATTCTCTGCCTGGTTCTACCCGCTGCCCGGAACGCTACGCAGGGCAAAAGCGATTCTCGTCCTCCGTGCTTGCTTTTTCTCAGAAAGAGCCATGGTGTGCTTTTTCGCCGGAAAACGCGTTTTCGGCCGAAAACGTGTACGTTTGCACTTCCCCGCCACAGGGAAGCTGCTAGCCGGGAATTCTCTGCCTGGTTCTACCCGCTGCCCGGAACGCTACGCAGGGCAAAAGCGATTCTCGTCCTCCGTGCTTGCTTTTTCTCAGAAAGAGCCGTGGTGTGCGTTTTCGCCGCAAAACGCGTTTTCGGCCGAAAACGTGTACGTTTGCACTTCCCCGCCACAGGGAAGCTGCTAGACGGGAATTCTCTGCCTGGTTCTACCCGCTGCCCGGAACGCTACGCAGGGCAAAAGCGATTCTCGTCCTCCGTGCTTGCTTTTTCTCAGAAAGAGCCGTGGTGTGCGTTTTCGCCGGAAAACGCGTTTTCGGCCGAAAACGTGTACGTTTGCACTTCCCGGCCACAGGGAAGCTGCTAGCCGGGAATTCTCTGCCTGGTTCTACCCGCTGCCCGGAACACTACGCAGGGCAAAAGCGATTCTCGTCCTCCGTGCTTGCTTTTTCTCAGAAAGAGCCGTGGTGTGCGTTTTCGCCAGAAAACGCGTTTTCGGCCGAAAACGTGTACGTTTGCACTTCCCGGCCACAGGGAAGCTGCTAGCCGGGAATTCTCTGCCTGGTTCTACCCGCTGCCCGGAACGCTACGCAGGGCAAAAGCGATTCTCGTCCTCCGTGCTTGCTTTCTCTCAGAAAGAGCCGTGGTATGCGTTTTCGCCGGTAAACGAGTTTTCGGCCGAAAACGTGTACGTTTGCTCTTCCCGGCCACAGGGAAGCTGCTAGACGGGAATTCTCTGCCTGGTTCTACCCGCTGCCCGGAACGCTACGCAGGGCAAAAGCGATTCTCGTCCTCCGTGCTTGCTTTTTCTCAGAAAGAGCCGTGGTGTGCGTTTTCGCCGGAAAACGCGTTTTCGGCCGAAAACGTGTACGTTTGCACTTCCCGGCCACAGGGAAGCTGCTAGCCGGGAATTCTCTGCCTGGTTCTACCCGCTGCCCGGAACGCTACGCAGGGCAAAAGCGATTCTCGTCCTCCGTGCTTGCTTTTTCTCAGAAAGAGCCGTGGTGTGCGTTTTCGCCGGAAAACGCGTTTTCGGCCGAAAACGTGTACGTTTGCACTTCCCGGCCACAGGGAAGCTGCTAGCCGGCAATTCGCTGCCTGGTTCTACCCGCTGCCCGGAACGCTACGCAGGGCAAAAGCGATTCTCGTCCTCCGTGCTTGCTTTTTCTCAGAAAGAGCCGTGGTGTGCGTTTTCGCCGGTAAACGCGTTTTCGGCCGAAAACGTGTACGTTTGCACTTCCCGGCCACAGGGAAGCTGCTAGCCGGGAATTCTCTGCCTGGTTCTACCCGCTGCCCGGAACGCTACGCAGGGCAAAAGCGATTCTCGTCCTCCGTGCTTGCTTTTTCTCAGAAAGAGCCATGGTGTGCTTTTTCGCCGGAAAACGCGTTTTCGCCCGAAAACGTGTACGTTTGCACTTCCCGGCCACAGGGAAGCTGCTAGCCGGCAATTCGCTGCATATTTCTACCCGCTGCTCAGAACGCTACGCAGGGCAAAAGCGATTCTCGTCCTCCGTGCTTGCTTTTTCTCAGAAAGAGCCGTGGTGTGCGTTTTCGGCGCAAAACGCGTTTTCGGCCGAAAACGTGTACGTTTGCACTTCCCCGCCACAGGGAAGCTGCTAGCCGGGAATTCTCTGCCTGGTTCTACCCGCTGCCCGGAACGCTACGCAGGGCAAAAGCGATTCTCGTCCTCCGTGCTTGCTTTTTCTCAGAAAGAGCCATGGTGTGCTTTTTCCCCGGAAAACGCGTTTTCGGCCGAAAACGTGTACGTTTGCACTTCCCGGCCACAGGGAAGCTGCTAGCCGGGAATTCTCTGCCTGGTTCTACCCGCTGCCCGGAACGCTACGCAGGGAAAAGCGATTCTCGTCCTCCGTGCTTGCTTTTTCTCAGAAAGAGCCGTGGTGTGCGTTTTCGCCGGAAAACGCGTTTTCGGCCGAAAACGTGTACGTTTGCACTTCCCGGCCACAGGGAAGCTGCTAGCCGGGAATTCTCTGCCTGGTTCTACCCGCTGCCCGGAACGCTACGCAGGGCAAAAGCGATTCTCGTCCTCCGTGCTTGCTTTTTCTCAGAAAGAGCCGTGGTGTGCGTTTTCGCCGGAAAACGCGTTTTCGGCCGAAAACGTGTACGTTTGCACTTCCCGGCCACAGGGAAGCTGCTAGCCGGGAATTCTCTGCCTGGTTCTACCCGCTGCCCGGAACGCTACGCAGGGCAAAAGCGATTCTCGTCCTCCGTGCTTGCTTTTTCTCAGAAAGAGCCGTGGTGTGCGTTTTCGCCGGAAAACGCGTTTTCGGCCGAAAACGTGTACGTTTGCACTTCCCCGCCACAGGGAAGCTGCTAGCCGTCAATTCGCTGCCTGGTTCTACCCGCTGCCCGGAACGCTACGCAGGGCAAAAGCGATTCTCGTCCTCCGTGCTTGCTTTTTCTCAGAAAGAGCCGTGGTGTGCGTTTTCGCCGGTAAACGCGTTTTCGGCCGAAAACGTGTACGTTTGCACTTCCCGGCCACAGGGAAGCTGCTAGCCAGGAATTCTCTGCCTGGTTCTACCCGCTGCCCGGAACGCTACGCAGGGCAAAAGCGATTCTCGTCCTCCGTGCTTGCTTTTTCTCAGAAAGAGCCGTGGTGTGCGTTTTCGCCGGAAAACGTGTTTTCGGCGAAAACGTGTACGTTTGCACTTCCCGGCCACAGGGAAGCTGCTAGCCGGGAATTCTCTGCCTGGTTCTACCCGCTGCCCGGAACGCTACGCAGGGCAAAAGCGATTCTCGTCCTCCGTGCTTGCTTTTTCTCAGAAAGAGCCGTGGTGTGCGTTTTCGCCGGAAAACGCGTTTTCGGCCGAAAACGTGTACGTTTGCACTTCCCGGCCACAGGGAAGCTGCTACCCGCAATTCGCTGCCTGGTTCTACCCGCTGCCCGGAACACTACGCAGGGCAAAAGCGATTCTCGTCCTCCGTGCTTGCTTTTTCTCAGAAAGAGCCGTGGTGTGCGTTTTCGCCAGAAAACGCGTTTTCGGCCGAAAACGTGTACGTTTGCACTTCCCGGCCACAGGGAAGCTGCTAGCCGGGAATTCTCTGCCTGGTTCTACCCGCTGCCCGGAACGCTACGCAGGGAAAAGCGATTCTCGTCCTCCGTGCTTGCTTTTTCTCAGAAAGAGCCGTGGTGTGCGTTTTCGCTAGAAAACGCGTTTTCGGCCGAAAACGTGTACGTTTGCACTTCCCGGCCACATGGAAGCTGCTAGCCGGGAATTCTCTGCCTGGTTCTACCCGCTGCCCGGAACGCTACGCAGGGCAAAAGCGATTCTCGTCCTCCGTGCTTGCTTTTTCTCAGAAAGAGCCTTGGTGTGCGTTTTCGCCGGAAAACGCGTTTTCGGCCGAAAACGTGTACGTTTGCACTTCCCCGCCACAGGGAAGCTGCTAGCCGGGAATTCTCTGCCTGGTTCTACCCGCTGCCCGGAACACTACGCAGGGCAAAAGCGATTCTCGTCCTCCGTGCTTGCTTTATCTCAGAAAGAGCCGTGGTGTGCGTTTTCGCCGGAAAACGCGTTTTCGGCCGAAAACGTGTACGTTTGCACTTCCCGGCCACAGGGAAGCTGCTAGCCGGGAATTCTCTGCCTGGTTCTACCCGCTGCCCGGAACGCTACGCAGGGAAAAGCGATTCTCGTCCTCCGTGCTTGCCTTTTCTCAGAAAGAGCCGTGGTGTGCGTTTTCGCCGGAAAACGCGTTTTCGGCCGAAAACGTGTACGTTTGCACTTCCCGGCCACAGGGAAGCTGCTAGCCGGGAATTCTCTGCCTGGTTCTACCCGCTGCTCAGAACGCTACGCAGGGCAAAAGCGATTCTCGTCCTCCGTGCTTGCTTTTTCTCAGAAAGAGCCGTGGTGTGCGTTTTCGCCGGAAAACGCGTTTTCGGCCGAAAACGTGTACGTTTGCACTTCCCGGCCACAGGGAAGCTGCTAGCCGGGAATTCTCTGCCTGGTTCTACCCGCTGCCCGGAACGCTACGCAGGGCAAAAGCGATTCTCGTCCTCCGTGCTTGCTTTTTCTCAGAAAGAGCCGTGGTGTGCGTTTTCGCCGGAAAACGCGTTTTCGGCCGAAAACGTGTACGTTTGCACTTCCCGGCCACAGGGAAGCTGCTAGCAGGGAATTCTCTGCCTGGTTCTACCCGCTGCCCGGAACGCTACGCAGAGCAAAAGCGATTCTCGTCCTCCGTGCTTGCTTTTTCTCAGAAAGAGCCGTGGTGTGCGTTTTCGCCGGAAAACGCGTTTTCGGCCGAAAACGTGTACGTTTGCACTTCCCGGCCACGGGGAAGCTGCTAGCCGGCAATTCGCTGCATATTTCTACCCGCTGCTCAGAACGCTACGCAGGGCAAAAGCGATTCTCGTCCTCCGTGCTTGCTTTTTCTCAGAAAGAGCCGTGGTGTGCGTTTTCGCCGGAAAACGCGTTTTCGGCCGAAAACGTGTACGTTTGCACTTCCCGGCCACAGGGAATCTGCTAGCCGGGAATTCTCTGCCTGGTTCTACCCGCTGCCCGGAACGCTACGCAGGGCAAAAGCGATTCTCGTCCTCCGTGCTTGCTTTTTCTCAGAAAGAGCCGTGGTGTGCGTTTTCGCCGGAAAACGCGTTTTCGGCCGAAAACGTGTACGTTTGCACTTCCCGGCCACAGGGAAGCTGCTAGCCGGCAATTCGCTGCCTGGTTCTACCCGCTGCCCGGAACGCTACGCAGGGAAAAGCGATTCTCGTCCTCCGTGCTTGCTTTTTCTCAGAAAGAGCCGTGGTGTGCGTTTTCGCGGGAAAACGCGTTTTCGGCCGATAACGTGTACGTTTGCACTTCCCGGCCACAGGGAAGCTGCTAGCCGGGAATTCTCTGCCTGGTTCTACCCGCTGCCCGGAACGCTACGCAGGGCAAAAGCGATTCTCGTCCTCCGTGCTTGCTTTTTCTCAGAAAGAGCCGTGGTGTGCGTTTTCGCCGGAAAACGCGTTTTCGGCCGAAAACGTGTACGTTTGCACTTCCCGGCCACAGGGAAGCTGCTAGCCGGGAATTCTCTGCCTGGTTCTACCCGCTGCCCGGGACACTACGCAGGGCAAAAGCGATTCTCGTCCTCCGTGCTTGCTTTTTCTCAGAAAGAGCCGTGGTGTGCGTTTTCGCCAGAAAACGCGTTTTCGGCCGAAAACGTGTACGTTTGCACTTCCCGGCCACAGGGAAGCTGCTAGCCGGGAATTCTCTGCCTGGTTCTACCCGCTGCCCGGAACGCTACGCAGGGCAAAAGCGATTCTCGTCCTCCGTGCTTGCTTTTTCTCAGAAAGAGCCGTGGTGTGCGTTTTCGCCGGTAAACGCGTTTTCGGCCGAAAACGTGTACGTTTGCACTTCCCGGCCACAGGGAATGTGCTAGCCGGGAATTCTCTGCCTGGTTCTACCCGCTGCCCGGAACGCTACGCAGGGCAAAAGCGATTCTCGTCCTCCGTGCTTGCTTTTTCTCAGAAAGAGCCATGGTGTGCTTTTTCGCCGGAAAACGCGTTTTCGGCCGAAAACGTGTACGTTTGCACTTCCCGGCCACAGGGAAGCTGCTAGCCGGCAATTCGCTGCATATTTCTACCCGCTGCTCAGAACGCTACGCAGGGCAAAAGCGATTCTCGTCCTCCGTGCTTGCTTTTTCTCAGAAAGAGCCGTGGTGTGCGTTTTCGCGGGAAAACGCGTTTTCGGCCGATAACGTGTACGTTTGCACTTCCCGGCCACAGGGAAGCTGCTAGCCGGGAATTCTCTGCCTGGTTCTACCCGCTGCCCGGAACGCTACGCAGGGCAAAAGCGATTCTCGTCCTCCGTGCTTGCTTTTTCTCAGAAAGAGCCATGGTGTGCTTTTTCGCCGGAAAACGCGTTTTCGGCCGAAAACGTGTACGTTTGCACTTCCCGGCCACAGGGAAGCTGCTAGCCGACAATTCGCTGCATATTTCTACCCGCTGCTCAGAACGCTACGCAGGGCAAAAGCGATTCTCGTCCTCCGTGCTTGCTTTTTCTCAGAAAGAGCCGTGGTGTGCGTTTTCGCCGGAAAACGCGTTTTCGGCCGAAAACGTGTACGTTTGCACTTCCCCGCCACAGGGAAGCTGCTAGCCGGGAATTCTCTGCCTGGTTCTACCCGCTGCCCGGAACGCTACGCAGGGCAAAAGCGATTCTCGTCCTCCGTGCTTGCTTTTTCTCAGAAAGAGCCGTGGTGTGCGTTTTCGCCGGTAAACGCGTTTTCGGCCGAAAACGTGTACGTTTGCCCTTCCCCGCCACAGGGAAGCTGCTAGCCGGCAATTCGCTGCCTGGTTCTACCCGCTGCCCGGAACGCTACGCAGGGCAAAAGCGATTCTCGTCCTCCGTGCTTGCTTTTTCTCAGAAAGAGCCGTGGTGTGCGTTTTCGCCGGTAAACGCGTTTTCGGCCGAAAACGTGTACGTTTGCACTTCCCGGCCACAGGGAAGCTGCTAGCCTGGAATTCTCTGCCTGGTTCTACCCGCTGCCCGGAACGCTACGCAGGGCAAAAGCGATTCTCGTCCTCCGTGCTTGCTTTTTCTCAGAAAGAGCCGTGGTGTGCGTTTTCGCGGGAAAACGCGTTTTCGGCCGAAAACGTGTACGTTTGCACTTCCCGGCCACAGGGAAGCTGCTAGCCGGGAATTCTCTGCCTGGTTCTACCCGCTGCCCGGAACGCTACGCAGGGCAAAAGCGATTCTCGTCCTCCGTGCTTGCTTTTTCTCAGAAAGAGCCATGGTGTGCTTTTTCGCCGGAAAACGCGTTTTCGGCCGAAAACGTGTACGTTTGCACTTCCCGGCCACAGGGAAGCTGCTAGCCGACAATTCGCTGCATATTTCTACCCGCTGCTCAGAACGCTACGCAGGGCAAAAGCGATTCTCGTCCTCCGTGCTTGCTTTTTCTCAGAAAGAGCCGTGGTGTGCGTTTTCGCCGGAAAACGCGTTTTCGGCCGAAAACGTGTACGTTTGCACTTCCCCGCCACAGGGAAGCTGCTAGCCGGGAATTCTCTGCCTGGTTCTACCCGCTGCCCGGAACGCTACGCAGGGCAAAAGCGATTCTCGTCCTCCGTGCTTGCTTTTTCTCAGAAAGAGCCGTGGTGTGCGTTTTCGCCGGTAAACGCGTTTTCGGCCGAAAACGTGTACGTTTGCACTTCCCCGCCACAGGGAAGCTGCTAGCCGGCAATTCGCTGCCTGGTTCTACCCGCTGCCCGGAACGCTACGCAGGGCAAAAGCGATTCTCGTCCTCCGTGCTTGCTTTTTCTCAGAAAGAGCCGTGGTGTGCGTTTTCGCCGGTAAACGCGTTTTCGGCCGAAAACGTGTACGTTTGCACTTCCCGGCCACAGGGAAGCTGCTAGCCAGGAATTCTCTGCCTGGTTCTACCCGCTGCCCGGAACGCTACGCAGGGCAAAAGCGATTCTCGTCCTCCGTGCTTGCTTTTTCTCAGAAAGAGCCGTGGTGTGCGTTTTCGCCGGAAAACGTGTTTTCGGCGAAAACGTGTACGTTTGCACTTCCCGGCCACAGGGAAGCTGCTAGCCGGGAATTCTCTGCCTGGTTCTACCCGCTGCCCGGAACGCTACGCAGGGCAAAAGCGATTCTCGTCCTCCGTGCTTGCTTTTTCTCAGAAAGAGCCGTGGTGTGCGTTTTCGCCGGAAAACGCGTTTTCGGCCGAAAACGTGTACGTTTGCACTTCCCGGCCACAGGGAAGCTTCTACCCGCAATTCGCTGCCTGGTTCTACCCGCTGCCCGGAACGCTACGCAGGGCAAAAGCGATTCTCGTCCTCCGTGCTTGCTTTTTCTCAGAAAGAGCCGTGGTGTGCGTTTTCGCCAGAAAACGCGTTTTCGGCCGAAAACGTGTACGTTTGCACTTCCCGGCCACAGGGAAGCTGCTAGCCGGGAATTCTCTGCCTGGTTCTACCCGCTGCCCGGAACGCTACGCAGGGCAAAAGCGATTCTCGTCCTCCGTGCTTGCTTTTTCTCAGAAAGAGCCGTGGTGTGCGTTTTCGCCGGAAAACGCGTTTTCGGCCGAAAACGTGTACGTTTGCACTTCCCGGCCACAGGGAAGCTGCTAGCCGGGAATTCTCTGCCTGGTTCTACCCGCTGCCCGGAACGCTACGCAGGGCAAAAGCGATTCTCGTCCTCCGTGCTTGCTTTTTCTCAGAAAGAGCCATGGTGTGCTTTGTCGCCGGAAAACGCGTTTTCGGCCAAAAACGTGTACGTTTCCACTTCCCGGCCACAGGGAAGCTGATAGCCGGCAATTCGCTGCCTATTTCTACCCGCTGCTCAGAACGCTACGCAGGGCAAAAGCGATTCTCGTCCTCCGTGCTTGCTTTTTCTCAGAAAGAGCCGTGGTGTGCGTTTTCGCCGGAAAACGCGTTTTCGGCCGAAAACGTGTACGTTTGCACTTCCCCGCCACAGGGAAGCTGCTAGCCGGGAATTCTCTGCCTGGTTCTACACGCTGCCCGGAACGCTACGCCGGGCAAAAGCGATTCTCGTCCTCCGTGCTTGCTTTTTCTCAGAAAGAGCCGTGGTGTGCGTTTTCGCCGGAAAACGCGTTTTCGGCCGAAAACGTGTACGTTTGCACTTCCCGGCCACAGGGAAGCTGCTAGCCGGGAATTCTCTGCCTGGTTCTACCCGCTGCCCGGAGCGCTACGCAGGGCAAAAGCGATTCTTGTCCTCCGTGCTTGCTTTTTCTCAGAAAGAGCCATGGTGTGCTTTTTCGCCGGAAAACGCGTTTTCGGCCGAAAACGTGTACGTTTGCACTTCCCGGCCACAGGGAAGCTGCTAGCCGGCAATTCGCTGCCTATTTCTACCCGCTGCTCAGAACGCTACGCAGGGCAAAAGCGATTCTCGTCCTCCGTGCTTGCTTTTTCTCAGAAAGAGCCGTGGTGTGCGTTTTCGCCGGAAAACGCGTTTTCGGCCGAAAACGTGTACGTTTGCACTTCCGGCCACAGGGAAGCTGCTAGCCGGGAATTCTCTGCCTGGTTCTACCCGCTGCCCGGAACGCTACGCAGGGCAAAAGCGATTCTCGTCCTCCGTGCTTGCTTTTTCTCAGAAAGAGCCGTGGTGTGCGTTTTCGCCGGAAAACGCGTTTTCGGCCGAAAACGTGTACGTTTGCACTTCCCGGCCACAGGGAAGCTGCTAGCCGGGAATTCTCTGCCTGGTTCTACCCGCTGCCCGGAACACTACGCAGGGCAAAAGCGATTCTCGTCCTCCGTGCTTGCTTTTTCTCAGAAAGAGCCGTGGTGTGCGTTTTTGCGGGAAAACGCGTTTTCGGCCGAAAACGTGTACGTTTGCACTTCCCCGCCACAGGGAAGCTGCTAGCCGGGAATTCTCTGCCTGGTTGTACCCGCTGCCCGGAACACTACGCAGGGCAAAAGCGATTCTCGTCCTCCGTGCTTGCTTTTTCTCAGAAAGAGCCGTGGTGTGCGTTTTCGCCAGAAAACGCGTTTCCGGCCGAAAACGTGTACGTTTGCACTTCCCCGCCACAGGGAAGCTGCTAGCCGGGAATTCTCTGCCTGGTTCTACCCGCTGCCCGGAACGCTACGCAGGGCAAAAGCGATTCTCGTCCTCCGTGCTTGCTTTATCTCAGAAAGAGTCGTGGTGTGCGTTTTCGCCGGTAAACGCGTTTTCGGCCGAAAACGTGTACGTTTGCACTTCCCGGCCACAGGGAAGCTGCTAGCCGGGAATTCTCTGCCTGGTTCTACCCGCTGCCCGGAACGCTACGAAGGGCAAAAGCGATTCTCGTCCTCCGTGCTTGCTTTTTCTCAGAAAGAGCCATGGTGTGCTTTTTCGCCGGAGAAAGCGTTTTCGGCAGAAAACGTGTACGTTTGCACTTCCCGGCCACAGGGAAGCTGCTAGCCGGGAATTCTCTGCCTGGTTCTACCCGCTGCCCGGAACACTACGCAGGGCAAAAGCGATTCTCGTCCTCCGTGCTTGCTTTTTCTCAGAAAGAGCCGTGGTGTGCGTTTTCGCCAGAAAACGCGTTTTCGGCCGAAAACGTGTACGTTTGCACTTCCCCGCCACAGGGAAGCTGCTAGCCGGGAATTCTCTGCCTGGTTCTACCCGCTGCCCGGAACGCTACGCAGGGCAAAAGCGATTCTCGTCCTCCGTGCTTGCTTTATCTCAGAAAGAGTCGTGGTGTGCGTTTTCGCCGGTAAACGCGTTTTCGGCCGAAAACGTGTACGTTTGCACTTCCCCGCCACAGGGAAGCTGCTAGACGGGAATTCTCTGCCTGGTTCTACCCGCTGCCCGGAGCGCTACGCAGGGCAAAAGCGATTCTCGTCCTCCGTGCTTGCTTTTTCTCAGAAAGAGCCGTGGTGTGCGTTTTCGCGGGAAAACGCGTTTTCGGCCGAAAACGTGTACGTTTGCACTTCCCGGCCACAGGGAAGCTGCTAGCCGGGAATTCTCTGCCTGGTTCTACCCGCTGCCCGGAACGCTACGCAGGGCAAAAGCGATTCTCGTCCTCCGTGCTTGCTTTTTCTCAGAAAGATCCATGGTGTGCTTTTTCGCCGGAAAAAGCGTTTTCGGCTGAAAACGTGTACGTTTGCACTTCCCCGCCACAGGGAAGCTGCTAGCCGGGAATTCTCTGCCTGGTTCTACCCGCTGCCAGGAACGCTACGCAGGGCAAAAACGATTCTCGTCCTCCGTGCTTGCTTTTTCTCAGAAAGAGCCGTGGTGTGCGTTTTCGCCGGAAAACGCGTTTTCGGCCGAAAACGTGTACGTTTGCACTTCCCGGCCACAGGGAAGCTGCTAGCCGGGAATTCTCTGCCTGGTTCTACCCGCTGCCCGGAACGCTACGCAGGGAAAAGCGATTCTCGTCCTCCGTGCTTGCTTTTTCTCAGAAAGAGCCGTGGTGTGCGTTTTCGCCGGAAAACGCGTTTTCGGCCAAAAACGTGTACGTTTGCACTTCCCCGCCACAGGGAAGCTGCTAGCCGGGAATTCTCTGCCTGGTTCTACCCGCTGCCCGGAACGCTACGCAGGGCAAAAGCGATTCTCGTCCTCCGTGCTTGCTTTTTCTCAGAAAGAGCCGTGGTGTGCGTTTTCGCCGGAAAACGCGTTTTCGGCCGAAAACGTGTACGTTTGCACTTCCCGGCCACAGGGAAGCTGCTAGCCGGGAATTCTCTGCCTGGTTCTACCCGCTGCCCGGAACGCTACGCAGGGCAAAAGCGATTCTCGTCCTCCGTGCTTGCTTTTTCTCAGAAAGAGCCGTGGTGTGCGTTTTCGCCGGAAAACGCGTTTTCGGCCGAAAACGTGTACGTTTGCACTTCCCGGCCACAGGGAAGCTGCTAGCCGGGAATTCTCTGCCTGGTTCTACCCGCTGCCCGGAACGCTACGCAGGGCAAAAGCGATTCTCGTCCTCCGTGCTTGCTTTTTCTCAGAAAGAGCCGTGGTGTGCGTTTTCGCCAGAAAACACGTTTTCGGCCGAAAACGTGTACGTTTGCACTTCCCGGCCACAGGGAAGCTGCTAGCCGGGAATTCTCTGCCTGGTTCTACCCGCTGCCCGGAACGCTACGCAGGGAAAAGCGATTCTCGTCCTCCGTGCTTGCTTTTTCTCAGAAAGAGCCGTGGTGTGCGTTTTCGCCAGAAAACGCGTTTTCGGCCGAAAACGTGTACGTTTGCACTTCCCGGCCACAGGGAAGCTGCTAGCCGGGAATTCTCTGCCTGGTTCTACCCGCTGCCCGGAACGCTACGCAGGGCAAAAGCGATTCTCGTCCTCCGTGCTTGCTTTTTCTCAGAAAGAGCCGTGGTGTGCGTTTTCGCCGGAAAACGCGTTTTTGGCCGAAAACGTGTACGTTTGCACTTCCCGGCCACAGGGAAGCTGCTAGACGGGAATTCTCTGCCTGGTTCTACCCGCTGCCCGGAACGCTACGCAGGGCAAAAGCGATTCTCGTCCTCCGTGCTTGCTTTTTCTCAGAAAGAGCCGTGGTGTGCGTTTTCGCCGGAAAACGCGTTTTCGGCCGAAAACGTGTACGTTTGCACTTCCCGGCCACAGGGAAGCTGCTAGCCGGGAATTCTCTGCCTGGTTCTACCCGCTGCCCGGAACGCTACGCAGGGCAAAAGCGATTCTCGTCCTCCGTGCTTGCTTTTTCTCAGAAAGAGCCGTGGTGTGCGTTTTCGCCAGAAAACACGTTTTCGGCCGAAAACGTGTACGTTTGCACTTCCCGGCCACAGGGAAGCTGCTAGCCGGGAATTCTCTGCCTGGTTCTACCCGCTGCCCGGAACGCTACGCAGGGAAAAGCGATTCTCGTCCTCCGTGCTTGCTTTTTCTCAGAAAGAGCCGTGGTGTGCGTTTTCGCCAGAAAACGCGTTTTCGGCCGAAAACGTGTACGTTTGCACTTCCCGGCCACAGGGAAGCTGCTAGCCGGGAATTCTCTGCCTGGTTCTACCCGCTGCCCGGAACGCTACGCAGGGCAAAAGCGATTCTCGTCCTCCGTGCTTGCTTTTTCTCAGAAAGAGCCGTGGTGTGCGTTTTCGCCGGAAAACGCGTTTTTGGCCGAAAACGTGTACGTTTGCACTTCCCGGCCACAGGGAAGCTGCTAGACGGGAATTCTCTGCCTGGTTCTACCCGCTGCCCGGAACGCTACGCAGGGCAAAAGCGATTCTCGTCCTCCGTGCTTGCTTTTTCTCAGAAAGAGCCATGGTGTGCTTTTTCGCCGGAAAACGCGTTTTCGGCCGAAAACGTGTACGTTTGCACTTCCCGGCCACAGGGAAGCTGCTAGCCGGCAATTCGCTGCATATTTCTACCCGCTGCTCAGAACGCTACGCAGGGCAAAAGCGATTCTCGTCCTCCGTGCTTGCTTTTTCTCAGAAAGAGCCGTGGTGTGCGTTTTCGCCGGAAAACGCGTTTTCGGCCGAAAACGTGTACGTTTGCACTTCCCGGCCACAGGGAAGCTGCTAGCCGGGAATTCTCTGCCTGGTTCTACCCGCTGCCCGGAACGCTACGCAGGGCAAAAGCGATTCTCGTCCTCCGTGCTTGCTTTTTCTCAGAAAGAGCCGTGGTGTGCGTTTTCGCCGGAAAACGCGTTTTCGGCCGAAAACGTGTACGTTTGCACTTCCCGGCCACAGGGAAGCTGCTAGCCGGCAATTCGCTGCCTGGTTCTACCCGCTGCCCGGAACGCTACGCAGGGCAAAAGCGATTCTCGTCCTCCGTGCTTGCTTTTTCTCAGAAAGAGCCATGGTGTGCGTTTTCGCCGGAAAACGTGTTTTCGGCGAAAACGTGTACGTTTGCACTTCCCGGCCACAGGGAAGCTGCTAGCCGGGAATTCTCTGCCTGGTTCTACCCGCTGCCCGGAACGCTACGCAGGGCAAAAGCGATTCTCGTCCTCCGTGCTTGCTTTTTCTCAGAAAGAGCCGTGGTGTGCGTTTTCGCCGGAAAACGCGTTTTCAGCCGAAAACGTGTACGTTTGCACTTCCCGGCCACAGGGAAGCTGCTAGACGGGAATTCTCTGCCTGGTTCTACCCGCTGCCCGGAACGCTACGCAGGGAAAAGCGATTCTCGTCCTCCGTGCTTGCCTTTTCTCAGAAAGAGCCGTGGTGTGCGTTTTCGCCGGAAAACGCGTTTTCGGCCGAAAACGTGTACGTTTGCACTTCCCCGCCACAGGGAAGCTGCTAGCCGGGAATTCTCTGCCTGGTTCTACCCGCCGCCCGGAACGCTACGCAGGGCAAAAGCGATTCTCGTCCTCCGTGCTTGCTTTTTCTCAGAAAGAGCCGTGGTGTGCGTTTTCGCCGTAAAACGCGTTTTCGGCCGAAAACGTGTACGTTTGCACTTCCCGACCACAGGGAAGCTGCTAGCCTGCAATTCGCTGCCTGGTTCTACCCGCTGCCCGGAACGCTACGCAGGGCAAAAGCGATTCTCGTCCTCCGTGCTTGCTTTTTCTCAGAAAGAGCCGTGGTGTGCGTTTTCGCCGGAAAACGCGTTTTCGGCCGAAAACGTGTACGTTTGCACTTCCCGGCCACAGGGAAGCTGCTAGCCGGGAATTCTCTGCCTGGTTCTACCCGCTGCCAGGGACACTACGCAGGGCAAAAGCGATTCTCGTCCTCCGTGCTTGCTTTTTCTCAGAAAGAGCCGTGGTGTGCGTTTTCGCCAGAAAACACGTTTTCGGCCGAAAACGTGTACGTTTGCACTTCCCGGCCACAGGGAAGCTGCTAGCCGGCAATTCGCTGCCTATTTCTACCCGCTGCCCGGAACGCTACGCAGGGAAAAGCGATTCTCGTCCTCCGTGCTTGCTTTTTCTCAGAAAGAGCCGTGGTGTGCGTTTTCGCCGGAAAACGTGTTTTCGGCGAAAACGTGTACGTTTGCACTTCCCGGCCACAGGGAAGCTGCTAGCCGGGAATTCTCTGCCTGGTTCTACCCGCTGCCCGGAACGCTACGCAGGGCAAAAGCGATTCTCGTCCTCCGTGCTTGCTTTTTCTCAGAAAGAGCCGTGGTGTGCGTTTTCGCCGGAAAACGCGTTTTCGGCCGAAAACGTGTACGTTTGCACTTCCCGGCCACAGGGAAGCTGCTACCCGCAATTCGCTGCCTGGTTCTACCCGCTGCCCGGAACACCACGCAGGGCAAAAGCGATTCTCGTCCTCCGTGCTTGCTTTTTCTCAGAAAGAGCCGTGGTGTGCGTTTTCGCGGGAAAACGCGTTTTCGGCCGAAAACGTGTACGTTTGCACTTCCCGGCCACAGGGAAGCTGCTAGCCGGGAATTCTCTGCCTGGTTCTACCCTCTGCCCGGAACGCTACGCAGGGCAAAAGCGATTCTCGTCCTCCGTGCTTGCTTTTTCTCAGAAAGAGCCGTGGTGTGCGTTTTCGCTAGAAAACGCGTTTTCGGCCGAAAACGTGTACGTTTGCACTTCCCCGCCACAGGGAAGCTGCTAGCCGGGAATTCTCTGCCTGGTTCTACCCGCTGCCCGGAACGCTACGCAGGGCAAAAGCGATTCTCGTCCTCCGTGCTTGCTTTTTCTCAGAAAGAGCCGTGGTGTGCGTTTTCGCCGGTAAACGCGTTTTTGGCCGAAAACGTGTACGTTTGCACTTCCCCGCCACAGGGAAGCTGCTAGCCGGGAATTCTCTGCCTGGTTCTACCCGCTGCCCGGAGCGCTACGCAGGGCAAAAGCGATTCTCGTCCTCCGTGCTTGCTTTTTCTCAGAAAGAGCCGTGGTGTGCGTTTTCGCCGGTAAACGCGTTTTTGGCCGAAAACGTGTACGTTTGCACTTCCCCGCCACAGGGAAGCTGCTAGCCGGGAATTCTCTGCCTGGTTCTACCCGCTGCCCGGAGCGCTACGCAGGGCAAAAGCGATTCTCGTCCTCCGTGCTTGCTTTTTCTCAGAAAGAGCCATGGTGTGCTTTTTCGCCGGAAAACGCGTTTTCGGCCGAAAACGTGTACGTTTGCACTTCCCCACCACAGGGAAGCTGCTAGCCGGCAATTCGCTGCCTATTTCTACCCGCTGCTCAGAACGCTACGCAGGGCAAAAGCGATTCTCGTCCTCCGTGCTTGCTTTTTCTCAGAAAGAGCCGTGGTGTGCGTTTTCGCCGGAAAACGCGTTTTCGACCGAAAACGTGTACGTTTGCACTTCCCGGCCACAGGGAAGCTGCTAGCCGGGAATTCTCTGCCTGGTTCTACCCGCTGCCCGGAACGCTACGCAGGGCAAAAGCGATTCTCGTCCTCCGTGCTTGCTTTTTCTCATAAAGTGCCGTGGTGTGCGTTTTCGCCGGAAAACGCGTTTTCGGCCGAAAACGTGTACGTTTGCACTTCCCGGTCACAGGGAAGCTGCTAGACGGGAATCCTCTGCCTGGTTCTACCCGCTGCCCGGAACGCTACGCAGGGCAAAAACGATTCTCGTCCTCCGTGCTTGCTTTTTCTCAGAAAGAGCCGTGGTGTGCGTTTTCGCCGGAAAACGTGTTTTCGGCGAAAACGTGTACGTTTGCACTTCCCGGCCACAGGGAAGCTGCTAGCCGGGAATTCTCTGCCTGGTTCTACCCGCTGCCCGGAACGCTACGCAGGGCAAAAGCGATTCTCGTCCTCCGTGCTTGCTTTTTCTCAGAAAGAGCCGTGGTGTGCGTTTTCGCCAGAAAACGCGTTTCCGTCCGAAAACGTGTACGTTTGCACTTCCCCGCCACAGGGAAGCTGCTAGCCGGGAATTCTCTGCCTGGTTCTACCCGCTGCCCGGAACGCTACGCAGGGCAAAAGCGATTCTCGTCCTCCGTGCTTGCTTTATCTCAGAAAGAGTCGTGGTGTGCGTTTTCGCAGGTAAACGCGTTTTCGGCCGAAAACGTGTACGTTTGCACTTCCCCGCCACAGGGAAGCTGCTAGCCGGAAATTCTCTGCCTGGTTCTACCCGCTGCCCGGAACGCTACGCAGGGCAAAAGCGATTCTCGTCCTCCGTGCTTGCTTTTTCTCAGAAAGAGCCATGGTGTGCTTTTTCGCCGGAGAAAGCTTTTTCGGCCGGAAACGTGTACGTTTGCACTTCCCGGCCACAGGGAAGCTGCTAGCCGGGAATTCTCTGCCTGGTTCTACCCGCTGCCCGGAACGCTACGCAGGGCAAAAGCGATTCTCGTCCTCCGTGCTTGCTTTTTCTCAGAAAGAGCCGTGGTGTGCGTTTTCGCCAGAAAACGCGTTTTCGGCCGAAAACGTGTACGTTTGCACTTCCCCGCCACAGGGAAGCTGCTAGCCGGGAATTCTCTGCCTGGTTCTACCCGCTGCCCGGAACGCTACGCAGGGCAAAAGCGATTCTCGTCCTCCGTGCTTGCTTTATCTCAGAAAGAGTCGTGGTGTGCGTTTTCGCCGGAAAACGCGTTTTCGGCCGAAAACGTGTACGTTTGCACTTCCCCGCCACAGGGAAGCTGCTAGCCGGGAATTCTCTGCCTGGTTCTACCCGCTGCCCGGAGCGCTACGCAGGGCAAAATCGATTCTCGTCCTCCGTGCTTGCTTTTTCTCAGAAAGAGCCGTGGTGTGCATTTTCGCGGGAAAACGCGTTTTCGGCCGAAAACGTGTACGTTTGCACTTCCCGGCCACAGGGAAGCTGCTAGCCGGGAATTCTCTGCCTGGTTCTACCCGCTGCCCGGAACGCTACGCAGGGCAAAAGCGATTCTCGTCCTCCGTGCTTGCTTTTTCTCAGAAAGAGCCATGGTGTGCGTTTTCGCCGGAAAAAGCGTTTTCGGCCGAAAACGTGTACGTTTGCACTTCCCCGCCACAGGGAAGCTACTAGACGGGAATTCTCTGCCTGGTTCTACCCGCTGCCAGGAACGCTACGCAGGGCAAAAACGATTCTCGTCCTCCGTGCTTGCTTTTTCTCAGAAAGAGCCATGGTGTGCTTTTTCGCCGGAAAACGCGTTTTCGGCCGAAAACGTGTACGTTTGCACTTCCCGGCCACAGGGAAGCTGCTAGCCGGCAATTCGCTGCCTATTTCTACCCGCTGCTCAGAACGCTACGCAGGGCAAAAGCGATTCTCGTCCTCCGTGCTTGCTTTTTCTCAGAAAGAGCCGTGGTGTGCGTTTTCGCCGGAAAACGCGTTTTCGGCCGAAAACGTGTACGTTTGCACTTCCCGGCCTCAGGGAAGCTGCTAGCCGGGAATTCTCTGCCTGGTTCTACCCGCTGCACGGAACGCTACGCAGGGCAAAAGCGATTCTCGTCCTCCGTGCTTGCTTTTTCTCAGAAAGAGCCGTGGTGTGCGTTTTCGCCGGAAAACGCGTTTTCGGCCGAAAACGTGTACGTTTGCACTTCCCGGCCACAGGGAAGCTGCTAGCCGGGAATTCTCTGCCTGGTTCTACCCGCTGCCCGGAACGCTACGCAGGGCAAAAGCGATTCTCGTCCTCCGTGCTTGCTTTTTCTCAGAAAGAGCCGTGGTGTGCGTTTTCGCCGGAAAACGCGTTTTCGGACGAAAACCTGTACGTTTGCACTTCCCGGCCACAGGGAAGCTGCTAGCCGGGAATTCTCTGCCTGGTTCTACCCGCTGCCCGGAACGCTACGCAGGGCAAAAGCGATTCTCGTCCTCCGTGCTTGCTTTTTCTCAGAAAGAGCCGTGGTGTGCGTTTTCGCCGGTAAACGCGTTTTCGGCCGAAAACGTGTACGTTTGCACTTCCCGGCCACAGGGAAGCTGCTAGCCGGGAATTCTCTGCCTGGTTCTACCCGCTGCCCGGAATGCTACGCAGGGCAAAAGCGATTCTCGTCCTCCGTGCTTGCTTTTTCTCAGAAAGAGCCGTGGTGTGCGTTTTCGCCAGAAAACGCGTTTTCGGCCGAAAACGTGTACGTTTGCACTTCCCGGCCTCAGGGAAGCTGCTAGCCGGGAATTCTCTGCCTGGTTCTACCCGCTGCCCGGAACGCTACGCAGGGCAAAAGCGATTCTCGTCCTCCGTGCTTGCTTTTTCTCAGAAAGAGCCGTGGTGTGCTTTTTCGCCGGAAAACGCGTTTTCGGCCGAAAACGTGTACGTTTGCACTTCCCCGCCATAGGGAAGCTGCTAGACGGGAATTCTCTGCCGGGTTCTACCCGCTGCCCGGAACACTATGCAGGGCAATATCGATTCTCATCCTCCGTGCTTGCTTTTTCTCAGAAAGAGCCGTGGTGTGCGTTTTCGCCGGAAAATGCGTTTTCGGCCGAAAACGTGTACGTTTGCACTTCCCCGCCACAGGGAAGCTGCTAGCAGGGAATTCTCTGCCTGGTTCTACCCGCTGCCCGGAACGCTACGCAGGGCAAAAGCGATTCTCGTCCTCCGTGCTTGCTTTTTCTCAGAAAGAGCCGTGGTGTGCGTTTTCGCCGGAAAACGTGTTTTAGGCCGAAAACGTGTACGTTTGCACTTCCCCGCCACAGGGAAGCTGATAGCAGGGAATTCGCTGCCTGGTTCTACCCGCTGCCCGGAACGCTACGCAGGGCAAAAGCGATTCTCGTCCTCCGTGCTTGCTTTTTCTCAGAAAGAGCCATGGTGTGCTTTTTCGCCGCAAAAAGCGTTTTCGGCCGAAAACGTGTACGTTTGCACTTCCCCGCCACAGGGAAGCTGCTAGCCGGGAATTCTCTGCCTCGTTCTACCCGCTGCCCGGAACGCTACGCAGGGCAAAAGCGATTCTCGTCCTCCGTGCTTGCTTTTTCTCAGAAAGAGCCGTGGTGTGCGTTTTCGCCGGAAAACGCGTTTTCGGCCGAAAACGTGTACGTTTGACCTTCCCCGCCACAGGGAAGCTGCTAGCCGGGAATTCTCTGCCTGGTTCTACCCGCTGCCCGGAACGCTACGCAGGGCAAAAGCGATTCTCGTCCTCCGTGCTTGCTTTTTCTCAGAAAGAGCCGTGGTGTGCGTTTTCGCCGGAAAACGCGTTTTCGGCCGAAAACGCGTACGTTTGCACTTCCCCGCCACAGGAGAGCTGCTAGCCGGGAATTCTCTGCCTGGTTCTACCCGCTGCCGGGAACGCTACGCAGGGCAAAAGCGATTCTCGTCCTCCGTGCTTGCTTTTTCTCAGAAAGAGCCGTGGTGTGCGTTTTCGCCGGAAAACGCGTTTTCGGCCGAAAACGTGTACTTTTGCACTTCCCCGCCACAGGGAAGCTGCTAGCCGGGAATTCTCTGCCTGGTTCTACCCGCTGCCCGGAACACTAAGCAGGGCAAAAGCGATTCTCGTCCTCCGTGCTTGCTTTTTCTCAGAAAGAGCCGTGGTGTGCGTTTTCGCGGGAAAACGCGTTTTCGCCCGAAAACGTGTACGTTTGCACTTCCCCGCCACAGGGAAGCTGCTAGCCGGGAATTCTCTGCCTCGTTCTACCCGCTGCCCGGAACGCTACGCAGGGCAAAAGCGATTCTCGTCCTCCGTGCTTGCTTTTTCTCAGAAAGAGCCGTGGTGTGCGTTTTCGCCGGAAAACGCGTTTTCGGCCGAAAACGTGTACGTTTGCACTTCCCCGCCACAGGGAAGCTGCTAGCCGGGAATTCTCTGCCTATTTCTACCCGCTGCTCAGAACGCTACGCAGGGCAAAAGCGATTCTCGTCCTCCGTGCTTGCTTTTTCTCAGAAAGAGCCGTGGTGTGCGTTTTCGCGGGAAAACGCGTTTTCGGCCGAAAACGTGTACGTTTGCACTTCCCCGCCTCAGGGAAGCTGCTAGCCGGGAATTCTCTGCCTCGTTCTACCCGCTGCCCGGAACGCTACGCAGGGCAAAAGCGATTCTCGTCCTCCGTGCTTGCTTTTTCTCAGAAAGAGCCGTGGTGTGCGTTTTCGCGGGAAAACGCGTTTTCGGCCGAAAACGTGTACGTTTGCACTTCCCGGCCACAGGGAAGCTGCTAGCCGGCAATTCGCTGCCTGGTTCTACCCGCTGCCCGGAACGCTACGCAGGGCAAAAGCGATTTTCGTCCTCCGTGCTTGCTTTTTCTCCGAAAGTGCCATGGTGTGCTTTTTCTCCAGAAAACGCGTTTTCGGCCGGAAACGTGTACGTTTGCACTTCCCGGCCACAGGGAAGCTGCTAGCCGGCAATTCTCTGCCTGGTTCTACCCGCTGCCCAGAACGCTACGCAGTGCAAAAGCGATTCTCGTCCTCCGTGCTTGCTTTTTCTCAGAAAGAGCCGTGGTGTGCGTTTTCGCCGGAAAACGCGTTTTCGACCGAAAACGTTTACGTTTGCACTTCCCGGCCACAGGGAAGCTGCTAGACGGGAATTCTCTGCCTGGTTCTACCCGCTGCCCGGAACGCTACGCAGGGCAAAAGCGATTCTCGTCCTCCGTGCTTGCTTTTTCTCAGAAAGAGCCGTGGTGTGCGTTTTCGCCGGTAAACGCATTTTCGGCCGAAAACGTGTACGTTTGCACTTCCCGGCCACAGGGAAGCTGCTAGCCGGGAATTCTCTGCCTGGTTCTACCCGCTGCCCGGAACGCTACGCAGGGCAAAAGCGATTCTCGTCCTCCGTGCTTGCTTTTTCTCAGAAAGAGCCGTGGTGTGCGTTTTCGCCAGAAAACGCGTTTTTGGCCGAAAACGTGTACGTTTGCACTTCCCGGCCTCAGGGAAGCTGCTAGCCGGGAATTCTCTGCCTGGTTCTACCCGCTGCCCGGAACGCTACGCAGGGCAAAAGCGATTCTCGTCCTCCGTGCTTGCTTTTTCTCAGAAAGAGCCGTGGTGTGCTTTTTTGCCGGAAAACGCGTTTTCGGCCGAAAACGTGTACGTTTGCACTTCCCCGCCACAGGGAAGCTGCTAGACGGGAATTCTCTGCCGGGTTCTACCCGCTGCCCGGAACACTATGCAGGGCAATATCGATTCTCATCCTCCGTGCTTGCTTTTTCTCAGAAAGAGCCGTGGTGTGCGTTTTCGCCGGAAAACGCGTTTTCGGCCGAAAATGTGTACGTTTGCACTTCCCCGCCACAGGGAAGCTGCTAGCAGGGAATTCTCTGCCTGGTTCTACCCGCTGCCCGGAACGCTACGCAGGGCAAAAGCGATTCTCGTCCTCCGTGCTTGCTTTATCTCAGAAAGAGCCGTGGTGTGCGTTTTCGCCGGAAAACGTGTTTTCGGCCGAAAACGTGTACGTTTGCACTTCCCCGCCACAGGGAAGCTGATAGCAGGGAATTCGCTGCCTGGTTCTACCCGCTGCCCGGAACGCTACGCAGGGCAAAAGCGATTCTCGTCCTCCGTGCTTGCTTTTTCTCAGAAAGAGCCATGGTGTGCTTTTTCGCCGCAAAAAGCGTTTTCGGCCGAAAACGTGTACGTTTGCACTTCCCCGCCACAGGGAAGCTGCTAGCCGGGAATTCTCTGCCTCGTTCTACCCGCTGCCCGGAACGCTACGCAGGGCAAAAGCGATTCTCGTCCTCCGTTCTTGCTTTTTCTCAGAAAGAGCCGTGGTGTGCGTTTTCGCCGGAAAACGCGTTTTCGGCCGAAAACGTGTACGTTTGACCTTCCCCGCCACAGGGAAGCTGCTAGCCGGGAATTCTCTGCCTGGTTCTACCCGCTGCCCGGAACGCTACGCAGGGCAAAAGCGATTCTCGTCCTCCGTGCTTGCTTTTTCTCAGAAAGAGCCGTGGTGTGCGTTTTCGCCGGAAAACGCGTTTTCGGCCGAAAACGCGTACGTTTGCACTTCCCCGCCACAGGAGAGCTGCTAGCCGGGAATTCTCTGCCTGGTTCTACCCGCTGCCGGGAACGCTACGCAGGGCAAAAGCGATTCTCGTCCTCCGTGCTTGCTTTTTCTCAGAAAGAGCCGTGGTGTGCGTTTTCGCCGGAAAACGCGTTTTCGGCCGAAAACGTGTACGTTTGCACTTCCCCGCCACAGGGAAGCTGCTAGCCGGGAATTCTCTGCCTGGTTCTACCCGCTGCCCGGAACACTAAGCAGGGCAAAAGCGATTCTCGTCCTCCGTGCTTGCTTTTTCTCAGAAAGAGCCGTGGTGTGCGTTTTCGCGGGAAAACGCGTTTTCGCCCGAAAACGTGTACGTTTGCACTTCCCCGCCACAGGGAAGCTGCTAGCCGGGAATTCTCTGCCTCGTTCTACCCGCTGCCCGGAACGCTACGCAGGGCAAAAGCGATTCTCGTCCTCCGTGCTTGCTTTTTCTCAGAAAGAGCCGTGGTGTGCGTTTTCGCCGGAAAACGCGTTTTCGGCCGAAAACGTGTACGTTTGCACTTCCCCGCCACAGGGAAGCTGCTAGCCGGGAATTCTCTGCCTATTTCTACCCGCTGCTCAGAACGCTACGCAGGGCAAAAGCGATTCTCGTCCTCCGTGCTTGCTTTTTCTCAGAAAGAGCCGTGGTGTGCGTTTTCGCGGGAAAACGCGTTTTCGGCCGAAAACGTGTACGTTTGCACTTCCCCGCCTCAGGGAAGCTGCTAGCCGGGAATTCTCTGCCTGGTTCTACCCGCTGCCCGGAACGCTACGCAGGGCAAAAGCGATTCTCGTCCTCCGTGCTTGCTTTTTCTCAGAAAGAGCCGTGGTGTGCGTTTTCGCGGGAAAACGCGTTTTCGGCCGAAAACGTGTACGTTTGCACTTCCCGGCCACAGGGAAGCTGCTAGCCGGCAATTCGCTGCCTGGTTCTACCCGCTGCCCGGAACGCTACGCAGGGCAAAAGCGATTTTCGTCCTCCGTGCTTGCTTTTTCTCCGAAAGTGCCATGGTGTGCTTTTTCTCCAGAAAACGCGTTTTCGGCCGGAAACGTGTACGTTTGCACTTCCCGGCCACAGGGAAGCTGCTAGCCGGGAATTCGCTGCATATTTCTACCCGCTGCTCAGAACGCTACGCAGGGCAAAAGCGATTCTCGTCCTCCGTGCTTGCTTTTTCTCAGAAAGAGCCGTGGTGTGCGTTTTCGCCGGAAAACGCGTTTTCGACCGAAAACGTTTACGTTTGCACTTCCCAGCCACAGGGAAGCTGCTAGCCGGGAATTCTCTGCCTGGTTCTACTTGCTGCCCGGAACACTACGCAGGGCAAAAGCGATTCTCGTCCTCCGTGCTTGCTTTTTCTCAGAAAGAGCCGTGGTGTGCGTTTTCGCGGGAAAACGCGTTTTCACCCGAAAACGTGTACGTTTGCACTTCCCCGCCACAGGGAAGCTGCTAGCCGGGAATTCTCTGCCTGGTTCTACCCGCTGCCCGGAACGCTACGCAGGGCAAAAGCGATTCTCGTCCTCCGTGCTTGCTTTTTCTCAGAAAGAGCCGTGGTGTGCGTTTTCGCCAGAAAACGCGTTTTCGGCCGAAAACGTGTACGTTTGCACTTCCCCGTAACAGGGAAGCTGCTAGCCGGGAATTCTCTGCCTATTTCTACCCGCTGCTCAGAACGCTACGCAGGGCAAAAGCGATTCTCGTCCTCCGTGCTTGCTTTTTCTCAGAAAGTGCCGTGGTGTGCTTTTTCTCCAGAAAACGCGTTTTCGGCCGGAAACGTTTACGTTTGCACTTCCCGGCCACAGGGAAGCTGCTAGACGGGAATTCTCTGCCTGGTTCTACCCGCTGCCCGGAACGCTACGCAGGGCAAAAGCGATTCTCGTCCTCCGTGCTTGCTTTTTCTCAGAAAGAGCCGTGGTGTGCGTTTTCGCCGGAAAACGCGTTTTCGGCCGAAAACGTGTACGTTTGCACTTCCCGGCCACAGGGAAGCTGCTAGCCGGGAATTCTCTGCCTGGTTCTTCCCGCTGCCCGGAACGCTTCGCAGGGCAAAAGCGATTCTCGTCCTCCGTGCTTGCTTTTTCTCAGAAAGAGCCGTGGTGTGCGTTTTCGCCGGAAAACGCGCTTTCGGCCGAAAACGTGTACGTTTGCACTTCCCCGCCACAGGGAAGCTGCTAGACGGGAATTCTCTGCCTGGTTCTACCCGCTGCCCGGAACACTATGCAGGGCAAAAGCGATTCTCATCGTCCGTGCTTGCTTTTTCTCAGAAAGAGCCGTGGTGTGCGTTTTCGCCGGAAAACGCGTTTTCGGCCGAAAACGTGTACGTTTGCACTTCCCCGCCACAGGGAAGCTGCTAGCCGGGAATTCTCTGCCTGGTTCTACCCGCTGCCCGGAACGCTACGCAGGGCAAAAGCGATTCTCGTCCTCCGTGCTTGCTTTTTCTCAGAAAGAGCCGTGGTGTGCGTTTTCGCCGGAAAACGCGTTTTCGGCCGAAAACGTGTACGTTTGCACTTCCCGGCCACAGGGAAGCTGCTAGCCGGGAATTCTCTGCCTGGTTCTACCCGCTGCCCGGAACGCTACGCAGGGCAAAAGCGATTCTCGTCCTCCGTGCTTGCTTTTTCTCAGAAAGAGCCGTGGTGTGCGTTTTCGCCGGAAAACGCGTTTTCGGCCGAAAACGTGTACGTTTGCACTTCCCGGCCACAGGGAAGCTGCTAGACGGGAATTCTCTGCCTGGTTCTACCCGCTGCCCGGAACGCTACGCAGGGCAAAAGCGATTCTCGTCCTCCGTGCTTGCTTTTTCTCAGAAAGAGCCGTGGTGTGCGTTTTCGCCGTAAAACGCGTTTTCGGCCCAAAACGTGTACGTTTGCACTTCCCCGCCACAGGGAAGCTGCTAGCCGGGAATTCTCTGCCTGGTTCTACCCGCTGCCCGGAACACTATGCAGGGCAAAAGCGATTCTCGTCCTCCGTGCTTGCTTTTTCTCAGAAAGAGCCGTGGTGTGCGTTTTCGCCGGAAAACGCTTTTTCGGCTGAAAACGTGTACGTTTGCACTTCCCGGCCACAGGGAAGCTGCTAGCCGGGAATTCACTGCCTGGTTCTACCCGCTGCCCGGAACGCTACGCAGGGCAAAAGCGATTCTCGTCCTCCGTGCTTGCTTTTTCTCAGAAAGAGCCGTGGTGTGCGTTTTCGCCGGAAAACGCGTTTTCGGCCGAAAACGTGTACGTTTGCACTTCCCGGTCACAGGGAAGCTGCTAGACGGGAATTCTCTGCCTGGTTCTACCCGCTGCCCGGAACGCTACGCAGGGCAAAAGCGATTCTCGTCCTCCGTGCTTGCTTTTTCTCAGAAAGAGCCGTGGTGTGCGTTTTCGCGGGAAAACGCGTTTTCGGCCGAAAACGTGTACGTTTGCACTTCCCCGCCACAGGGAAGCTGCTAGCCGGCAATTCGCTGCCTGGTTCTACCCGCTGCCCGGAACGCTACGCAGGGCAAAAGCGATTCTCGTCCTCCGTGCTTGCTTTTTCTCAGAAAGAGCCGTGGTGTGCGTTTTCGCGGGAAAACGTGTTTTCGGCCGAAAACGTGTACGTTTGCACTTCCCCGCCACAGGGAAGCTGCTAGCCGGCAATTCGCTGCCTGGTTCTACCCGCTGCCCGGAACGCTACGCAGGGCAAAAGCGATTATCGTCCTCCGTGCTTGCTTTTTCTCAGAAAGAGCCGTGGTGTGCGTTTTCGCCGGAAAACGCGTTTTCGGCCGAAAACGTGTATGTTTGCACTTCCCCGCCACAGGGAAGCTGCTAGCAGGGAATTCGCTGCCTGATTCTACCCGCTGCCCGGAACGCTACGCAGGGCAAAAGCGATTCTCGTCCTCCGTGCTTGCTTTTTCTCAGAAAGAGCCGTGGTGTGCGTTTTCGCCGGAAAACGCGTTTTCGGCCGAAAACGTGTACGTTTGCACTTCCCCGCCACAGGGAAGCTGCTAGACGGGAATTCTCTGCCTGGTTCTACCCGCTGCCCGGAACGCTACGCAGGGCAAAATCGATTCTCGTCCTCCGTGCTTGCTTTTTCTCAGAAAGAGCCGTGGTGTGCGTTTTCGCCAGTAAACGCGTTTTCGGCCGAAAACGTGTACGTTTGCACTTCCCCGCCACAGGGAAGCTGCTAGCCGGGAATTCTCTGCCTGGTTCTACCCGCTGCCCGGAAAACTATGCAGGGCAAAAGCGATTCTCGTCCTCCGTGCTTGCTTTTTCTCAGAAAGAGCCGTGGTGTGCGTTTTCGCGGGAAAACGCGTTTTCGGCCGAAAACGTGTACGTTTGCACTTCCCGGCCACAGGGAAGCTGCTAGCCGGGAATTCTCTGCCTGGTTCTACCCGCTGCCCGGAACGCTACGCAGGGCAAAATCGATTCTCGTCCTCCGTGCTTGCTTTTTCTCAGAAAGAGCCGTGGTGTGCGTTTTCGCCGGAAAACGCGTTTTCGACCGAAAACGTTTACGTTTGCACTTCCCGGCCACAGGGAAGCTGCTAGACGGGAATTCTCTGCCTGGTTCTACCCGCTGCCCGGAACGCTACGCAGGGCAAAAGCGATTCTCGTCCTCCGTGCTTGCTTTTTCTCAGAAAGAGCCGTGGTGTGCGTTTTCGCCGGAAAACGCGTTTTCGGCCGAAAACGTGTACGTTTGCACTTCCCCGCCACAGGGAAGCTGCTAGCCGGGAATTCTCTGCCTATTTCTACCCGCTGCTCAGAACGCTACGCAGGGCAAAAGCGATTCTCGTCCTCCGTGCTTGCTTTTTCTCAGAAAGAGCCGTGGTGTGCGTTTTCGCCGGAAAACGCGTTTTCGGCCGAAAACGTGTACGTTTGCACTTCCTGGCCACAGGGAAGCTGCTAGCCGGCAATTCGCTGCCTATTTCTACCCGCTGCTCAGAACGCTACGCAGGGCAAAAACGATTCTCGTCCTCCGTGCTTGCTTTTTCTCAGAAAGAGCCGTGGTGTGCGTTTTCTCCAGAAAACGCGTTTTCGGCCGGAAACGTGTACGTTTGCACTTCCCGGCCACAGGGAAGCTGCTAGCCGGGAATTCTCTGCCTGGTTCTACCCGCTGCCCGGAACGCTAGTCAGGGCAAAAGCGATTCTCGTCCTCCGTGCTTGCTTTTTCTCAGAAAGAGCCGTGGTGTGCGTTTTCGCCGGAAAACGCGTTTTCGGCCGAAAACGTGTACGTTTGCACTTCCCGGCCACAGGGAAGCTGCTAGCCGGGAATTCTCTGCCTGGTTCTACCCGCTGCCCGGAACGCTACGCAGGGCAAAAGCGATTCTGTCCTCCGTGCTTGCTTTTTCTCAGAAAGAGCCGTGGTGTGCGTTTTCGCGGGAAAACGCGTTTTCGGCCGAAAACGTGTACGTTTGCACTTCCCGGCCACAGGGAAGCTGCTAGCCGGGAATTCTCTGCCTGGTTCTACCCGCTGCCCGGAACGCTACGCAGGGCAAAAGCGATTCTCGTCCTCCGTGCTTGCTTTTTCTCAGAAAGAGCCGTGGTGTGCGTTTTCGCCGGAAAACGCGTTTTCGGCCGAAAACGTGTACGTTTGCACTTCCCCGCCACAGGGAAGCTGCTAGCCGGGAATTCTCTCCCTGGTTCTACCCGCTGCCCGGAACGCTACGCAAGGCAAAAGCGATTCTCGTCCTCCGTGCTTGCTTTTTCTCAGAAAGAGCCGTGGTGTGCGTTTTCGCCGGAAAACGCGTTTTCGGCCGAAAACGTGTACGTTTGCACTTCCCCGCCTCAGGGAAGCTGCTAGCCGGGAATTCTCTGCCTGGTTCTACCCGCTGCCCGGAACGCTACGCAGGGCAAAAGCGATTCTCGTCCTCCGTGCTTGCTTTTTCTCAGAAAGAGCCGTGGTGTGCGTTTTCGCCGGAAAACGCGTTTTCGGCCGAAAACGTGTACGTTTGCACTTCCCGGCCACAGGGAAGCTGCTAGCCGGCAATTCGCTGCCTGGTTCTACCCGCTGCCCGGAACGCTACGCAGGGCAAAAGCGATTTTCGTCCTCCGTGCTTGCTTTTTCTCAGAAAGAGCCGTGGTGTGCTTTTTCTCCGGAAAACGCGTTTTCGGCCGAAAACGTGTACGTTTGCACTTCCTGGCCACAGGGAAGCTGCTAGCCGGCAATTCGCTGCCTATTTCTACCCGCTGCTCAGAACGCTACGCAGGGCAAAAACGATTCTCGTCCTCCGTGCTTGCTTTTTCTCAGAAAGAGCCGTGGTGTGCGTTTTCGCCGGAAAACGCGTTTTCGGCCGAAAACGTGTACGTTTGCACTTCCCGGCCACAGGGAAGCTGCTAGCCGGGAATTCTCTGCCTGGTTCTACCCGCTGCCCGGAACGCTACGCAGGGCAAAATCGATTCTCGTCCTCCGTGCTTGCTTTTTCTCAGAAAGAGCCGTGGTGTGCGTTTTCGCCGGAAAACGCGTTTTCGGCCGAAAACGTTTACGTTTGCACTTCCCGGCCACAGGGAAGCTGCTAGACGGGAATTCTCTGCCTGGTTCTACCCGCTGCCCGGAACGCTACGCAGGGCAAAAGCGATTCTCGTCCTCCGTGCTTGCTTTTTCTCAGAAAGAGCCGTGGTGTGCGTTTTCGCCGGAAAACGCGTTTTCGGCCGAAAACGTGTACGTTTGCACTTCCCGGCCACAGGGAAGCTGCTAGCCGGGAATTCTCTGCCTGGTTCTACCCGCTGCCCGGAACGCTACGCAGGGCAAAAGCGATTCTCGTCCTCCGTGCTTGCTTTTTCTCAGAAAGAGCCGTGGTGTGCGTTTTCGCCGGAAAACGCGTTTTCGGCCGAAAACGTGTACGTTTGCACTTCCCGGCCACAGGGAAGCTGCTAGCCGGGAATTCTCTGCCTGGTTCTACCCGCTGCCCGGAACGCTACGCAGGGCAAAAGCGATTCTCGTCCTCCGTGCTTGCTTTTTCTCAGAAAGAGCCGTGGTGTGCGTTTTCGCGGGAAAACGCGTTTTCGGCCGAAAACGTGTACGTTTGCACTTCCCGGCCACAGGGAAGCTGCTAGACGGGAATTCTCTGCCTGGTTCTACCCGCTGCCCGGAACGCTACGCAGGGCAAAAGCGATTCTCGTCCTCCGTGCTTGCTTTTTCTCAGAAAGAGCCGTGGTGTGCGTTTTCGCCGGAAAACGCATTTTCGGCCGAAAACGTGTACGTTTGCACTTCCCCGCCACAGGGAAGCTGCTAGCCGGGAATTCTCTGCCTGGTTCTACCCGCTGCCCGGAACGCTACGCAAGGCAAAAGCGATTCTCGTCCTCCGTGCTTGCTTTTTCTCAGAAAGAGCCGTGGTGTGCGTTTTCGCGGGAAAACGCGTTTTCGGCCGAAAACGTGTACGTTTGCACTTCCCCGCCTCAGGGAAGCTGCTAGCCGGGAATTCTCTGCCTGGTTCTACCCGCTGCCCGGAACGCTACGCAGGGCAAAAGCGATTCTCGTCCTCCGTGCTTGCTTTTTCTCAGAAAGAGCCGTGGTGTGCGTTTTCGCCGGAAAACGCGTTTTCGGCCGAAAACGTGTACGTTTGCACTGCCCGGCCACAGGGAAGCTGCTAGCCGGCAATTCGCTGCCTGGTTCTACCCGCTGCCCGGAACGCTACGCAGGGCAAAAGCGATTTTCGTCCTCCGTGCTTGCTTTTTCTCAGAAAGAGCCGTGGTGTGCTTTTTCTCCGGAAAACGCGTTTTCGGCCGAAAACGTGTACGTTTGCACTTCCTGGCCACAGGGAAGCTGCTAGCCGGCAATTCGCTGCCTATTTCTACCCGCTGCTCAGAACGCTACGCAGGGCAAAAACGATTCTCGTCCTCCGTGCTTGCTTTTTCTCAGAAAGAGCCGTGGTGTGCGTTTTCTCCAGAAAACGCGTTTTCGGCCGGAAACGTGTACGTTTGCACTTCCCGGCCACAGGGAAGCTGCTAGCCGGGAATTCTCTGCCTGGTTCTACCCGCTGCCCGGAACGCTACGCAGGGCAAAATCGATTCTCGTCCTCCGTGCTTGCTTTTTCTCAGAAAGAGCCGTGGTGTGCGTTTTCGCCGGAAAACGCGTTTTCGGCCGAAAACGTGTACGTTTGCACTTCCCGGCCACAGGGAAGCTGCTAGCCGGGAATTCACTGCCTGGTTCTACCCGCTGCCCGGAACGCTACGCAGGGCAAAAGCGATTCTCGTCCTCCGTGCTTGCTTTTTCTCAGAAAGAGCCGTGGTGTGCGTTTTCGCGGGAAAACGCGTTTTCGCCCGAAAACGTGTACGTTTGCACTTCCCCGCCACAGGGAAGCTGCTAGCCGGGAATTCTCTGCCTGGTTCTACCCGCTGCCCGGAACGCTACGCAGGGCAAAAGCGGTTCTCGTCCTCCGTGCTTGCTTTTTCTCAGAAAGAGCCGTGGTGTGCGTTTTCGCCGTAAAACGCGTTTTCGGCCGAAAACGTGTACGTTTGCACTTCCCCGCCACAGGGAAGCTGCTAGCCGGGAATTCTCTGCCTGGTTCTACCCGCTGCCCGGAACACTATGCAGGGCAAAAGCGATTCTCGTCCTCCGTGCTTGCTTTTTCTCAGAAAGAGCCGTGGTGTGCGTTTTCGCCGGAAAACGCGTTTTCGGCCGAAAACTTGTACGTTTGCACTTCCCCGCCACAGGGAAGCTGCTAGCCGGGAATTCTCTGCCTGGTTCTACCCGCTGCCCGGAACGCTACGCAGGGCAAAAGCGATTCTCGTCCTCCGTGCTTGCTTTATCTCAGAAAGAGCCGTGGTGTGCGTTTTCGCCGGAAATCGCGTTTTCGGCCGAAAACGTGTACGTTTGCACTTCCCGGCCACAGGGAAGCTGCTAGCCGGGAATTCACTGCCTGGTTCTACCCGCTGCCCGGAACGCTACGCAGGGCAAAAGCGATTCTCGTCCTCCGTGCTTGCTTTTTCTCAGAAAGAGCCGTGGTGTGCGTTTTCGCCGGAAAACGCGTTTTCGGCCGAAAACGTGTACGTTTGCACTTCCCGGCCACAGGGAAGCTGCTAGCCGGGAATTCTCTGCCTGGTTCTACCCGCTGCCCGGAACGCTACGCAGGGCAAAAGCGATTCTCGTCCTCCGTGCTTGCTTTTTCTCAGAAAGAGCCGTGGTGTGCGTTTTCGCCGGTAAACGCGTTTTCGGCCGAAAACGTGTACGTTTGCACTTCCCGGCCACAGGGAAGCTGCTAGCCGGGAATTCTCTGCCTGGTTCTACCCGCTGCCCGGAACGCTACTCAGGGCAAAAGCGATTCTCGTCCTCCGTGCTTGCTTTTTCTCAGAAAGAGCCGTGGTGTGCGTTTTCGCCGGAAAACGCGTTTTCGGCCGAAAACGTGTACGTTTGCACTTCCCCGCCACAGGGAAGCTGCTAGACGGGAATTCTCTGCCTGGTTCTACCCGCTGCCCGGAACGCTACGCAGGGCAAAAGCGATTCTCGTCCCCCGTGCTTGCTTTTTCTCAGAAAGAGCCGTGGTGTGCGTTTTCGCGGGAAAACGCGTTTTCGGCCGAAAACGTGTACGTTTGCACTTCCCGGCCACAGGGAAGCTGCTAGCCGGGAATTCTCTGCCTGGTTCTACCCGCTGCCCGGAACGCTACGCAGGGCAAAAGCGATTCTCGTCCTCCGTGCTTGCTTTTTCTCAGAAAGAGCCGTGGTGTGCGTTTTCGCCGGAAAACGCGTTTTCGGCCGAAAACGTGTACGTTTGCACTTCCCCGCCACAGGGAAGCTGCTAGCCGGGAATTCTCTGCCTGGTTCTACCCGCTGCCCGGAACGCTACGCAAGGCAAAAGCGATTCTCGTCCTCCGTGCTTGCTTTTTCTCAGAAAGAGCCGTGGTGTGCGTTTTCGCCGGAAAACGCGTTTTCGGCCGAAAACGTGTACGTTTGCACTTCCCCGCCTCAGGGAAGCTGCTAGACGGGAATTCTCTGCCTGGTTCTACCCGCTGCCCGGAACGCTACTCAGGGCAAAAGCGATTCTCGTCCTCCGTGCTTGCTTTTTCTCAGAAAGAGCCGTGGTGTGCGTTTTCGCCGGAAAACGCGTTTTCGGCCGAAAACGTGTACGTTTGCACTTCCCGGCCACAGGGAAGCTGCTAGCCGGCAATTCGCTGCCTGGTTCTACCCGCTGCCCGGAACGCTACGCAGGGCAAAAGCGATTTTCGTCCTCCGTGCTTGCTTTTTCTCAGAAAGAGCCGTGGTGTGCTTTTTCGCCGGAAAACGCGTTTTCGGCCGAAAACGTGTACGTTTGCACTTCCTGGCCACAGGGAAGCTGCTAGCCGGCAATTCGCTGCCTATTTCTACCCGCTGCTCAGAACGGTACGCAGGGCAAAAACGATTCTCGTCCTCCGTGCTTGCTTTTTCTCAGAAAGAGCTGTGGTGTGCTTTTTCTCCAGAAAACGCGTTTTCGGCCGGAAACGTGTACGTTTGCACTTCCCGGCCACAGGGAAGCTGCTAGCCGGCAATTCTCTGCCTGGTTCTACCCGCTGCCCAGAACGCTACGCAGGGCAAAAGCGATTCTCGTCCTCCGTGCTTGCTTTTTCTCAGAAAGAGCCGTGGTGTGCGTTTTCGCCGGAAAACGCGTTTTCGACCGAAAACGTTTACGTTTGCACTTCCCCGCCACAGGGAAGCTGCTAGACGGGAATTCTCTGCCTGGTTCTACCCGCTGCCCGGAACGCTACGCAGGGCAAAAGCGATTCTCGTCCTCCGTGCTTGCTTTTTCTCAGAAAGAGCCGTGGTGTGCGTTTTCGCCGGAAAACGCGTTTTCGGCCGAAAACGTGTACGTTTGCACTTCCCCGCCACAGGGAAGCTGCTAGCCGGGAATTCTCTGCCTATTTCTACCCGCTGCTCAGAACGCTACGCAGGGCAAAAGCGATTCTCGTCCTCCGTGCTTGCTTTTTCTCAGAAAGAGCCGTGGTGTGCGTTTTCGCCGGAAAACGCGTTTTCGGCCGAAAACGTGTACGTTTGCACTTCCTGGCCACAGGGAAGCTGCTAGCCGGCAATTCGCTGCCTATTTCTACCCGCTGCTCAGAACGCTACGCAGGGCAAAAACGATTCTCGTCCTCCGTGCTTGCTTTTTCTCAGAAAGAGCCGTGGTGTGCGTTTTCTCCAGAAAACGCGTTTTCGGCCGGAAACGTGTACGTTTGCACTTCCCGGCCACAGGGAAGCTGCTAGCCGGCAATTCTCTGCCTGGTTCTACCCGCTGCCCGGAACGCTAGTCAGGGCAAAAGCGATTCTCGTCCTCCGTGCTTGCTTTTTCTCAGAAAGAGCCGTGGTGTGCGTTTTCGCCGGAAAACGCGTTTTCGGCCGAAAACGTGTACGTTTGCACTTCCCGGCCACAGGGAAGCTGCTAGCCGGGAATTCTCTGCCTGGTTCTACCCGCTGCCCGGAACGCTACGCAGGGCAAAAGCGATTCTGTCCTCCGTGCTTGCTTTTTCTCAGAAAGAGCCGTGGTGTGCGTTTTCGCGGGAAAACGCGTTTTCGGCCGAAAACGTGTACGTTTGCACTTCCCGGCCACAGGGAAGCTGCTAGCCGGGAATTCTCTGCCTGGTTCTACCCGCTGCCCGGAACGCTACGCAGGGCAAAAGCGATTCTCGTCCTCCGTGCTTGCTTTTTCTCAGAAAGAGCCGTGGTGTGCGTTTTCGCCGGAAAACGCGTTTTCGGCCGAAAACGTGTACGTTTGCACTTCCCCGCCACAGGGAAGCTGCTAGCCGGGAATTCTCTGCCTGGTTCTACCCGCTGCCCGGAACGCTACGCAAGGCAAAAGCGATTCTCGTCCTCCGTGCTTGCTTTTTCTCAGAAAGAGCCGTGGTGTGCGTTTTCGCCGGAAAACGCGTTTTCGGCCGAAAACGTGTACGTTTGCACTTCCCCGCCTCAGGGAAGCTGCTAGCCGGGAATTCTCTGCCTGGTTCTACCCGCTGCCCGGAACGCTACGCAGGGCAAAAGCGATTCTCGTCCTCCGTGCTTGCTTTTTCTCAGAAAGAGCCGTGGTGTGCGTTTTCGCCGGAAAACGCGTTTTCGGCCGAAAACGTGTACGTTTGCACTTCCCGGCCACAGGGAAGCTGCTAGCCGGCAATTCGCTGCCTGGTTCTACCCGCTGCCCGGAACGCTACGCAGGGCAAAAGCGATTTTCGTCCTCCGTGCTTGCTTTTTCTCAGAAAGAGCCGTGGTGTGCTTTTTCTCCGGAAAACGCGTTTTCGGCCGAAAACGTGTACGTTTGCACTTCCTGGCCACAGGGAAGCTGCTAGCCGGCAATTCGCTGCCTATTTCTACCCGCTGCTCAGAACGCTACGCAGGGCAAAAACGATTCTCGTCCTCCGTGCTTGCTTTTTCTCAGAAAGAGCCGTGGTGTGCGTTTTCTCCAGAAAACGCGTTTTCGGCCGGAAACGTGTACGTTTGCACTTCCCGGCCACAGGGAAGCTGCTAGCCGGGAATTCTCTGCCTGGTTCTACCCGCTGCCCGGAACGCTACGCAGGGCAAAATCGATTCTCGTCCTCCGTGCTTGCTTTTTCTCAGAAAGAGCCGTGGTGTGCGTTTTCGCCGGAAAACGCGTTTTCGGCCGAAAACGTTTACGTTTGCACTTCCCGGCCACAGGGAAGCTGCTAGCCGGGAATTCTCTGCCTGGTTCTACCCGCTGCCCGGAACGCTACGCAGGGCAAAAGCGATTCTGTCCTCCGTGCTTGCTTTTTCTCAGAAAGAGCCGTGGTGTGCGTTTTCGCGGGAAAACGCGTTTTCGGCCGAAAACGTGTACGTTTGCACTTCCCGGCCACAGGGAAGCTGCTAGCCGGGAATTCTCTGCCTGGTTCTACCCGCTGCCCGGAACGCTACGCAGGGCAAAAGCGATTCTCGTCCTCCGTGCTTGCTTTTTCTCAGAAAGAGCCGTGGTGTGCGTTTTCGCCGGAAAACGCGTTTTCGGCCGAAAACGTGTACGTTTGCACTTCCCCGCCACAGGGAAGCTGCTAGCCGGGAATTCTCTGCCTGGTTCTACCCGCTGCCCGGAACGCTACGCAAGGCAAAAGCGATTCTCGTCCTCCGTGCTTGCTTTTTCTCAGAAAGAGCCGTGGTGTGCGTTTTCGCCGGAAAACGCGTTTTCGGCCGAAAACGTGTACGTTTGCACTTCCCCGCCTCAGGGAAGCTGCTAGCCGGGAATTCTCTGCCTGGTTCTACCCGCTGCCCGGAACGCTACGCAGGGCAAAAGCGATTCTCGTCCTCCGTGCTTGCTTTTTCTCAGAAAGAGCCGTGGTGTGCGTTTTCGCCGGAAAACGCGTTTTCGGCCGAAAACGTGTACGTTTGCACTTCCCGGCCACAGGGAAGCTGCTAGCCGGCAATTCGCTGCCTGGTTCTACCCGCTGCCCGGAACGCTACGCAGGGCAAAAGCGATTTTCGTCCTCCGTGCTTGCTTTTTCTCAGAAAGAGCCGTGGTGTGCTTTTTCTCCGGAAAACGCGTTTTCGGCCGAAAACGTGTACGTTTGCACTTCCTGGCCACAGGGAAGCTGCTAGCCGGCAATTCGCTGCCTATTTCTACCCGCTGCTCAGAACGCTACGCAGGGCAAAAACGATTCTCGTCCTCCGTGCTTGCTTTTTCTCAGAAAGAGCCGTGGTGTGCGTTTTCTCCAGAAAACGCGTTTTCGGCCGGAAACGTGTACGTTTGCACTTCCCGGCCACAGGGAAGCTGCTAGCCGGGAATTCTCTGCCTGGTTCTACCCGCTGCCCGGAACGCTACGCAGGGCAAAATCGATTCTCGTCCTCCGTGCTTGCTTTTTCTCAGAAAGAGCCGTGGTGTGCGTTTTCGCCGGAAAACGCGTTTTCGGCCGAAAACGTTTACGTTTGCACTTCCCGGCCACAGGGAAGCTGCTAGACGGGAATTCTCTGCCTGGTTCTACCCGCTGCCCGGAACGCTACGCAGGGCAAAAGCGATTCTCGTCCTCCGTGCTTGCTTTTTCTCAGAAAGAGCCGTGGTGTGCGTTTTCGCCGGAAAACGCGTTTTCGGCCGAAAACGTGTACGTTTGCACTTCCCGGCCACAGGGAAGCTGCTAGCCGGGAATTCTCTGCCTGGTTCTACCCGCTGCCCGGAACGCTACGCAGGGCAAAAGCGATTCTCGTCCTCCGTGCTTGCTTTTTCTCAGAAAGAGCCGTGGTGTGCGTTTTCGCCGGAAAACGCGTTTTCGGCCGAAAACGTGTACGTTTGCACTTCCCGGCCACAGGGAAGCTGCTAGCCGGGAATTCTCTGCCTGGTTCTACCCGCTGCCCGGAACGCTACGCAGGGCAAAAGCGATTCTCGTCCTCCGTGCTTGCTTTTTCTCAGAAAGAGCCGTGGTGTGCGTTTTCGCGGGAAAACGCGTTTTCGGCCGAAAACGTGTACGTTTGCACTTCCCGGCCACAGGGAAGCTGCTAGCCGGGAATTCTCTGCCTGGTTCTACCCGCTGCCCGGAACGCTACGCAGGGCAAAAGCGATTCTCGTCCTCCGTGCTTGCTTTTTCTCAGAAAGAGCCGTGGTGTGCGTTTTCGCCGGAAAACGCGTTTTCGGCCGAAAACGTGTACGTTTGCACTTCCCCGCCACAGGGAAGCTGCTAGCCGGGAATTCTCTGCCTGGTTCTACCCGCTGCCCGGAACGCTACGCAAGGCAAAAGCGATTCTCGTCCTCCGTGCTTGCTTTTTCTCAGAAAGAGCCGTGGTGTGCGTTTTCGCCGGAAAACGCGTTTTCGGCCGAAAACGTGTACGTTTACACTTCCCCGCCTCAGGGAAGCTGCTAGACGGGAATTCTCTGCCTGGTTCTACCCGCTGCCCGGAACGCTACGCAGGGCAAAAGCGATTCTCGTCCTCCGTGCTTGCTTTTTCTCAGAAAGAGCCGTGGTGTGCGTTTTCGCCGGAAAACGCGTTTTCGGCCGAAAACGTGTACGTTTGCACTTCCCGGCCACAGGGAAGCTGCTAGCCGGCAATTCGCTGCCTGGTTCTACCCGCTGCCCGGAACGCTACGCAGGGCAAAAGCGATTTTCGTCCTCCGTGCTTGCTTTTTCTCAGAAAGAGCCGTGGTGTGCTTTTTCGCCGGAAAACGCGTTTTCGGCCGAAAACGTGTACGTTTGCACTTCCTGGCCACAGGGAAGCTGCTAGCCGGCAATTCGCTGCCTATTTCTACCCGCTGCTCAGAACGGTACGCAGGGCAAAAACGATTCTCGTCCTCCGTGCTTGCTTTTTCTCAGAAAGAGCTGTGGTGTGCTTTTTCTCCAGAAAACGCGTTTTCGGCCGGAAACGTGTACGTTTGCACTTCCCGGCCACAGGGAAGCTGCTAGCCGGCAATTCTCTGCCTGGTTCTACCCGCTGCCCAGAACGCTACGCAGGGCAAAATCGATTCTCGTCCTCCGTGCTTGCTTTTTCTCAGAAAGAGCCGTGGTGTGCGTTTTCGCCGGAAAACGCGTTTTCGACCGAAAACGTTTACGTTTGCACTTCCCCGCCACAGGGAAGCTGCTAGACGGGAATTCTCTGCCTGGTTCTACCCGCTGCCCGGAACGCTACGCAGGGCAAAAGCGATTCTCGTCCTCCGTGCTTGCTTTTTCTCAGAAAGAGCCGTGGTGTGCGTTTTCGCCGGAAAACGCGTTTTCGGCCGAAAACGTGTACGTTTGCACTTCCCCGCCACAGGGAAGCTGCTAGCCGGGAATTCTCTGCCTATTTCTACCCGCTGCTCAGAACGCTACGCAGGGCAAAAGCGATTCTCGTCCTCCGTGCTTGCTTTTTCTCAGAAAGAGCCGTGGTGTGCGTTTTCGCCGGAAAACGCGTTTTCGGCCGAAAACGTGTACGTTTGCACTTCCTGGCCACAGGGAAGCTGCTAGCCGGCAATTCGCTGCCTATTTCTACCCGCTGCTCAGAACGCTACGCAGGGCAAAAACGATTCTCGTCCTCCGTGCTTGCTTTTTCTCAGAAAGAGCCGTGGTGTGCGTTTTCTCCAGAAAACGCGTTTTCGGCCGGAAACGTGTACGTTTGCACTTCCCGGCCACAGGGAAGCTGCTAGCCGGCAATTCTCTGCCTGGTTCTACCCGCTTCCCGGAACGCTAGTCAGGGCAAAAGCGATTCTCGTCCTCCGTGCTTGCTTTTTCTCAGAAAGAGCCGTGGTGTGCGTTTTCGCCGGAAAACGCGTTTTCGGCCGAAAACGTGTACGTTTGCACTTCCCGGCCACAGGGAAGCTGCTAGCCGGGAATTCTCTGCCTGGTTCTACCCGCTGCCCGGAACGCTACGCAGGGCAAAAGCGATTCTGTCCTCCGTGCTTGCTTTTTCTCAGAAAGAGCCGTGGTGTGCGTTTTCGCGGGAAAACGCGTTTTCGGCCGAAAACGTGTACGTTTGCACTTCCCGGCCACAGGGAAGCTGCTAGCCGGGAATTCTCTGCCTGGTTCTACCCGCTGCCCGGAACGCTACGCAGGGCAAAAGCGATTCTCGTCCTCCGTGCTTGCTTTTTCTCAGAAAGAGCCGTGGTGTGCGTTTTCGCCGGAAAACGCGTTTTCGGCCGAAAACGTGTACGTTTGCACTTCCCCGCCACAGGGAAGCTGCTAGCCGGGAATTCTCTGCCTGGTTCTACCCGCTGCCCGGAACGCTACGCAAGGCAAAAGCGATTCTCGTCCTCCGTGCTTGCTTTTTCTCAGAAAGAGCCGTGGTGTGCGTTTTCGCCGGAAAACGCGTTTTCGGCCGAAAACGTGTACGTTTGCACTTCCCCGCCTCAGGGAAGCTGCTAGCCGGGAATTCTCTGCCTGGTTCTACCCGCTGCCCGGAACGCTACGCAGGGCAAAAGCGATTCTCGTCCTCCGTGCTTGCTTTTTCTCAGAAAGAGCCGTGGTGTGCGTTTTCGCCGGAAAACGCGTTTTCGGCCGAAAACGTGTACGTTTGCACTTCCCGGCCACAGGGAAGCTGCTAGCCGGCAATTCGCTGCCTGGTTCTACCCGCTGCCCGGAACGCTACGCAGGGCAAAAGCGATTTTCGTCCTCCGTGCTTGCTTTTTCTCAGAAAGAGCCGTGGTGTGCTTTTTCTCCGGAAAACGCGTTTTCGGCCGAAAACGTGTACGTTTGCACTTCCTGGCCACAGGGAAGCTGCTAGCCGGCAATTCGCTGCCTATTTCTACCCGCTGCTCAGAACGCTACGCAGGGCAAAAACGATTCTCGTCCTCCGTGCTTGCTTTTTCTCAGAAAGAGCCGTGGTGTGCGTTTTCTCCAGAAAACGCGTTTTCGGCCGGAAACGTGTACGTTTGCACTTCCCGGCCACAGGGAAGCTGCTAGCCGGGAATTCTCTGCCTGGTTCTACCCGCTGCCCGGAACGCTACGCAGGGCAAAATCGATTCTCGTCCTCCGTGCTTGCTTTTTCTCAGAAAGAGCCGTGGTGTGCGTTTTCGCCGGAAAACGCGTTTTCGGCCGAAAACGTTTACGTTTGCACTTCCCGGCCACAGGGAAGCTGCTAGACGGGAATTCTCTGCCTGGTTCTACCCGCTGCCCGGAACGCTACGCAGGGCAAAAGCGATTCTCGTCCTCCGTGCTTGCTTTTTCTCAGAAAGAGCCGTGGTGTGCGTTTTCGCCGGAAAACGCGTTTTCGGCCGAAAACGTGTACGTTTGCACTTCCCGGCCACAGGGAAGCTGCTAGCCGGGAATTCTCTGCCTGGTTCTACCCGCTGCCCGGAACGCTACGCAGGGCAAAAGCGATTCTCGTCCTCCGTGCTTGCTTTTTCTCAGAAAGAGCCGTGGTGTGCGTTTTCGCCGGAAAACGCGTTTTCGGCCGAAAACGTGTACGTTTGCACTTCCCGGCCACAGGGAAGCTGCTAGCCGGGAATTCTCTGCCTGGTTCTACCCGCTGCCCGGAACGCTACGCAGGGCAAAAGCGATTCTCGTCCTCCGTGCTTGCTTTTTCTCAGAAAGAGCCGTGGTGTGCGTTTTCGCGGGAAAACGCGTTTTCGGCCGAAAACGTGTACGTTTGCACTTCCCGGCCACAGGGAAGCTGCTAGACGGGAATTCTCTGCCTGGTTCTACCCGCTGCCCGGAACGCTACGCAGGGCAAAAGCGATTCTCGTCCTCCGTGCTTGCTTTTTCTCAGAAAGAGCCGTGGTGTGCGTTTTCGCCGGAAAACGCATTTTCGGCCGAAAACGTGTACGTTTGCACTTCCCCGCCACAGGGAAGCTGCTAGCCGGGAATTCTCTGCCTGGTTCTACCCGCTGCCCGGAACGCTACGCAAGGCAAAAGCGATTCTCGTCCTCCGTGCTTGCTTTTTCTCAGAAAGAGCCGTGGTGTGCGTTTTCGCGGGAAAACGCGTTTTCGGCCGAAAACGTGTACGTTTGCACTTCCCCGCCTCAGGGAAGCTGCTAGCCGGGAATTCTCTGCCTGGTTCTACCCGCTGCCCGGAACGCTACGCAGGGCAAAAGCGATTCTCGTCCTCCGTGCTTGCTTTTTCTCAGAAAGAGCCGTGGTGTGCGTTTTCGCCGGAAAACGCGTTTTCGGCCGAAAACGTGTACGTTTGCACTGCCCGGCCACAGGGAAGCTGCTAGCCGGCAATTCGCTGCCTGGTTCTACCCGCTGCCCGGAACGCTACGCAGGGCAAAAGCGATTTTCGTCCTCCGTGCTTGCTTTTTCTCAGAAAGAGCCGTGGTGTGCTTTTTCTCCGGAAAACGCGTTTTCGGCCGAAAACGTGTACGTTTGCACTTCCTGGCCACAGGGAAGCTGCTAGCCGGCAATTCGCTGCCTATTTCTACCCGCTGCTCAGAACGCTACGCAGGGCAAAAACGATTCTCGTCCTCCGTGCTTGCTTTTTCTCAGAAAGAGCCGTGGTGTGCGTTTTCTCCAGAAAACGCGTTTTCGGCCGGAAACGTGTACGTTTGCACTTCCCGGCCACAGGGAAGCTGCTAGCCGGGAATTCTCTGCCTGGTTCTACCCGCTGCCCGGAACGCTACGCAGGGCAAAAGCGATTCTCGTCCTCCGTGCTTGCTTTTTCTCAGAAAGAGCCGTGGTGTGCGTTTTCGCCGGAAAACGCGTTTTCGGCCGAAAACGTTTACGTTTGCACTTCCCGGCCACAGGGAAGCTGCTAGACGGGAATTCTCTGCCTGGTTCTACCCGCTGCCCGGAACGCTACGCAGGGCAAAAGCGATTCTCGTCCTCCGTGCTTGCTTTTTCTCAGAAAGAGCCGTGGTGTGCGTTTTCGCCGGAAAACGCGTTTTCGGCCGAAAACGTGTACGTTTGCACTTCCCGGCCACAGGGAAGCTGCTAGCCGGGAATTCTCTGCCTGGTTCTACCCGCTGCCCGGAACGCTACGCAGGGCAAAAGCGATTCTCGTCCTCCGTGCTTGCTTTTTCTCAGAAAGAGCCGTGGTGTGCGTTTTCGCCGGAAAACGCGTTTTCGGCCGAAAACGTGTACGTTTGCACTTCCCGGCCACAGGGAAGCTGCTAGCCGGGAATGCACTGCCTGGTTCTACCCGCTGCCCGGAACGCTACGCAGGGCAAAAGCGATTCTCGTCCTCCGTGCTTGCTTTTTCTCAGAAAGAGCCGTGGTGTGCGTTTTCGCGGGAAAACGCGTTTTCGGCCGAAAACGTGTACGTTTGCACTTCCCGGCCACAGGGAAGCTGCTAGCCGGGAATTCTCTGCCTGGTTCTACCCGCTGCCCGGAACGCTACGCAGGGCAAAAGCGATTCTCGTCCTCCGTGCTTGCTTTTTCTCAGAAAGAGCCGTGGTGTGCGTTTTCGCCGGAAAACGCGTTTTCGGCCGAAAACGTGTACGTTTGCACTTCCCCGCCACAGGGAAGCTGCTAGCCGGGAATTCTCTGCCTGGTTCTACCCGCTGCGCGGAACGCTACGCAAGGCAAAAGCGATTCTCGTCCTCCGTGCTTGCTTTTTCTCAGAAAGAGCCGTGGTGTGCGTTTTCGCCGGTAAACGCGTTTTCGGCCGAAAACGTGTACGTTTGCACTTCCCCGCCTCAGGGAAGCTGCTAGCCGGGAATTCTCTGCCTGGTTCTACCCGCTGCCCGGAACGCTACGCAGGGCAAAAGCGATTCTCGTCCTCCGTGCTTGCTTTTTCTCAGAAAGAGCCGTGGTGTGCGTTTTCGCCGGAAAACGCGTTTTCGGCCGAAAACGTGTACGTTTGCACTTCCCGGCCACAGGGAAGCTGCTAGCCGGGAATTCTCTGCCTGGTTCTACCCGCTGCCCGGAACGCTACGCAGGGCAAAAGCGATTCTCGTCCTCCGTGCTTGCTTTTTCTCAGAAAGAGCCGTGGTGTGCGTTTTCGCCGGAAAACGCGTTTTCGGCCGAAAACGTGTACGTTTGCACTTCCTGGCCACAGGGAAGCTGCTAGCCGGCAATTCGCTGCCTATTTCTACCCGCTGCTCAGAACGCTACGCAGGGCAAAAACGATTCTCGTCCTCCGTGCTTGCTTTTTCTCAGAAAGAGCCGTGGTGTGCGTTTTCTCCAGAAAACGCGTTTTCGGCCGGAAACGTGTACGTTTGCACTTCCCGGCCACAGGGAAGCTGCTAGCCGGGAATTCTCTGCCTGGTTCTACCCGCTGCCCGGAACGCTACGCAGGGCAAAATCGATTCTCGTCCTCCGTGCTTGCTTTTTCTCAGAAAGAGCCGTGGTGTGCGTTTTCGCCGGAAAACGCGTTTTCGGCCGAAAACGTTTACGTTTGCACTTCCCGGCCACAGGGAAGCTGCTAGACGGGAATTCTCTGCCTGGTTCTACCCGCTGCCCGGAACGCTACGCAGGGCAAAAGCGATTCTCGTCCTCCGTGCTTGCTTTTTCTCAGAAAGAGCCGTGGTGTGCGTTTTCGCCGGAAAACGCGTTTTCGGCCGAAAACGTGTACGTTTGCACTTCCCGGCCACAGGGAAGCTGCTAGCCGGGAATTCTCTGCCTGGTTCTACCCGCTGCCCGGAACGCTACGCAGGGCAAAAGCGATTCTCGTCCTCCGTGCTTGCTTTTTCTCAGAAAGAGCCGTGGTGTGCGTTTTCGCCGGAAAACGCGTTTTCGGCCGAAAACGTGTACGTTTGCACTTCCCGGCCACAGGGAAGCTGCTAGCCGGGAATTCTCTGCCTGGTTCTACCCGCTGCCCGGAACGCTACGCAGGGCAAAAGCGATTCTCGTCCTCCGTGCTTGCTTTTTCTCAGAAAGAGCCGTGGTGTGCGTTTTCGCGGGAAAACGCGTTTTCGGCCGAAAACGTGTACGTTTGCACTTCCCCGCCACAGGGAAGCTGCTAGCCGGGAATTCTCTGCCTGGTTCTACCCGCTGCCCGGAACGCTACGCAGGGCAAAAGCGATTCTCGTCCTCCGTGCTTGCTTTTTCTCAGAAAGAGCCGTGGTGTGCGTTTTCGCCGGAAAACGCGTTTTCGGCCGAAAACGTGTACGTTTGCACTTCCCCGCCACAGGGAAGCTGCTAGCCGGGAATTCTCTGCCTGGTTCTACCCGCTGCCCGGAACGCTACGCAAGGCAAAAGCGATTCTCGTCCTCCGTGCTTGCTTTTTCTCAGAAAGAGCCGTGGTGTGCGTTTTCGCCGGAAAACGCGTTTTCGGCCGAAAACGTGTACGTTTGCACTTCCCCGCCTCAGGGAAGCTGCTAGCCGGGAATTCTCTGCCTGGTTCTACCAGCTGCCCGGAACGCTACGCAGGGCAAAAGCGATTCTCGTCCTCCGTGCTTGCTTTTTCTCAGAAAGAGCCGTGGTGTGCGTTTTCGCCGGAAAACGCGTTTTCGGCCGAAAACGTGTACGTTTGCACTTCCCGGCCACAGGGAAGCTGCTAGCCGGCAATTCGCTGCCTGGTTCTACCCGCTGCCCGGAACGCTACGCAGGGCAAAAGCGATTTTCGTCCTCCGTGCTTGCTTTTTCTCAGAAAGAGCCGTGGTGTGCTTTTTCTCCGGAAAACGCGTTTTCGGCCGAAAACGTGTACGTTTGCACTTCCTGGCCACAGGGAAGCTGCTAGCCGGCAATTCGCTGCCTATTTCTACCCGCTGCTCAGAACGCTACGCAGGGCAAAAACGATTCTCGTCCTCCGTGCTTGCTTTTTCTCAGAAAGAGCTGTGGTGTGCGTTTTCTCCAGAAAACGCGTTTTCGGCCGGAAACGTGTACGTTTGCACTTCCCGGCCACAGGGAAGCTGCTAGCCGGGAATTCTCTGCCTGGTTCTACCCGCTGCCCGGAACGCTACGCAGGGCAAAAGCGATTCTCGTCCTCCGTGCTTGCTTTTTCTCAGAAAGAGCCGTGGTGTGCGTTTTCGCCGGAAAACGCGTTTTCGGCCGAAAACGTTTACGTTTGCACTTCCCGGCCACAGGGAAGCTGCTAGACGGGAATTCTCTGCCTGGTTCTACCCGCTGCCCGGAACGCTACGCAGGGCAAAAGCGATTCTCGTCCTCCGTGCTTGCTTTTTCTCAGAAAGAGCCGTGGTGTGCGTTTTCGCCGGAAAACGCGTTTTCGGCCGAAAACGTGTACGTTTGCACTTCCCGGCCACAGGGAAGCTGCTAGCCGGGAATTCTCTGCCTGGTTCTACCCGCTGCCCGGAACACTATGCAGGGCAAAAGCGATTCTCGTCCTCCGTGCTTGCTTTTTCTCAGAAAGAGCCGTGGTGTGCGTTTTACCCGGAAATGCGTTTTCGGCCGAAAACGTGTACGTTTGCACTTCCCCGCCACAGGGAAGCTGCTAGACGGGAATTCTCTGCCTGGTTCTACCCGCTGCCCGGAACACTATGCAGGGCAAAAGCGATTCTCATCCTCCGTGCTTGCTTTTTCTCAGAAAGAGCCGTGGTGTGCGTTTTCGCCGGAAAACGCGTTTTCGGCCGAAAACGTGTACGTTTGCACTTCCCCGCCACAGGGAAGCTGCTAGCCGGGAATTTTCTGCCTGGTTCTACCCGCTGCCCGGAACGCTACGCAGGGCAAAAGCGATTCTCGTCCTCCGTGCTTGCTTTTTCTCAGAAAGAGCCGTGGTGTGCGTTTTCGCCGGAAAACGCGTTTTCGGCCGAAAACGTGTACGTTTGCACTTCCCGGCCACAGGGAAGCTGCTAGCCGGGAATTCTCTGCCTGGTTCTTCCCGCTGCCCGGAACGCTTCGCAGGGCAAAAGCGATTCTCGTCCTCCGTGCTTGCTTTTTCTCAGAAAGAGCCGTGGTGTGCGTTTTCGCCGGAAAACGCGTTTTCGGCCGAAAACGTGTACGTTTGCACTTCCCCGCCACAGGGAAGCTGCTAGACGGGAATTCTCTGCCTGGTTCTACCCGCTGCCCGGAACGCTACGCAGGGCAAAAGCGATTCTCGTCCTCCGTGCTTGCTTTTTCTCAGAAAGAGCCGTGGTGTGCGTTTTCGCCGGAAAACGCGTTTTCGGCTGAAAACGTGTACGTTTGCACTTCCCCGCCTCAGGGAAGCTGCTAGCCGGGAATTCTCTGCCTGGTTCTACCCGCTGCCCGGAACGCTACGCAGGGCAAAAGCGATTCTCGTCCTCCGTGCTTGCTTTTTCTCAGAAAGAGCCGTGGTGTGCGTTTTCGCCGGAAAACGCGTTTTCGGCCGAAAACGTGTACGTTTGCACTTCCCGGCCACAGGGAAGCTGCTAGCCGGGAATTCACTGCCTGGTTCTACCCGCTGCCCGGAACGCTACGCAGGGCAAAAGCGATTCTCGTCCTCCGTGCTTGCTTTTTCTCAGAAAGAGCCGTGGTGTGCGTTTTCGCGGGAAAACGCGTTTTCGCCCGAAAACGTGTACGTTTGCACTTCCCCGCCACAGGGAAGCTGCTAGCCGGGAATTCTCTGCCTGGTTCTACCCGCTGCCCGGAACGCTACGCAGGGCAAAAGCGGTTCTCGTCCTCCGTGCTTGCTTTTTCTCAGAAAGAGCCGTGGTGTGCGTTTTCGCCGGAAAACGCGTTTTCGGCCGAAAACGTGTACGTTTGCACTTCCCCGCCACAGGGAAGCTGCTAGCCGGGAATTCTCTGCCTGGTTCTACCCGCTGCCCGGAACACTATGCAGGGCAAAAGCGATTCTCGTCCTCCGTGCTTGCTTTTTCTCAGAAAGAGCCGTGGTGTGCGTTTTCGCCGGAAAACGCGTTTTCGGCCGAAAACGTGTACGTTTGCACTTCCCCGCCACAGGGAAGCTGCTAGCCGGGAATTCTCTGCCTGGTTCTACCCGCTGCCCGGAACGCTACGCAGGGCAAAAGCGGTTCTCGTCCTCCGTGCTTGCTTTATCTCAGAAAGAGCCGTGGTGTGCGTTTTCGCCGGAAATCGCGTTTTCGGCCGAAAACGTGTACGTTTGCACTTCCCGGCCACAGGGAAGCTGCTAGCCGGGAATTCACTGCCTGGTTCTACCCGCTGCCCGGAACGCTACGCAGGGCAAAAGCGATTCTCGTCCTCCGTGCTTGCTTTTTCTCAGAAAGAGCCGTGGTGTGCGTTTTCGCCGGAAAACGCGTTTTCGGCCGAAAACGTGTACGTTTGCACTTCCCCGCCACAGGGAAGCTGCTAGACGGGAATTCTCTGCCTGGTTCTACCCGCTGCCCGGAACGCTACGCAGGGCAAAAGCGATTCTCGTCCTCCGTGCTTGCTTTTTCTCAGAAAGAGCCGTGGTGTGCGTTTTCGCCGCTAAACGCGTTTTCGGCCGAAAACGTGTACGTTTGCACTTCCCGGCCACAGGGAAGCTGCTAGACGGGAATTCTCTGCCTGGTTCTACCCGCTGCCCGGAACGCTACGCAGGGCAAAAGCGATTCTCGTCCTCCGTGCTTGCTTTTTCTCAGAAAGAGCCGTGGTGTGCGTTTTCGCCGGAAAACGCGTTTTCGGCCGAAAACGTGTACGTTTGCACTTCCCCGCCACAGGGAAGCTGCTAGCCGGGAATTCTCTGCCTGGTTCTACCCGCTGCCCGGAACGCTACGCAGGGCAAAAGCGATTCTCGTCCTCCGTGCTTGCTTTTTCTCAGAAAGAGCCGTGGTGTGCGTTTTCGCGGGAAAACGCGTTTTCGGCCGAAAACGTGTACGTTTGCACTTCCCGGCCACAGGGAAGCTGCTAGCCGGGAATTCTCTGCCTGGTTCTACCCGCTGCCCGGAACGCTACGCAGGGCAAAAGCGATTCTCGTCCTCCGTGCTTGCTTTTTCTCAGAAAGAGCCGTGGTGTGCGTTTTCGCGGGAAAACGCGTTTTCGGTCGAAAACGTGTACGTTTGCACTTCCCCGCCACAGGGAAGCTGCTAGCCGGGAATTCTCTGCCTGGTTCTACCCGCTGCCCGGAACGCTACGCAAGGCAAAAGCGATTCTCGTCCTCCGTGCTTGCTTTTTCTCAGAAAGAGCCGTGGTGTGCGTTTTCGCCGGAAAACGCGTTTTCGGCCGAAAACGTGTACGTTTGCACTTCCCCGCCTCAGGGAAGCTGCTAGCCGGGAATTCTCTGCCTGGTTCTACCCGCTGCCCGGAACGCTACGCAGGGCAAAAGCGATTCTCGTCCTCCGTGCTTGCTTTATCTCAGAAAGAGCCGTGGTGTGCGTTTTCGCCGGAAAACGCGTTTTCGGCCGAAAACGTGTACGTTTGCACTTCCCCGCCACAGGGAAGCTGCTAGCCGGGAATTCTCTGCCTATTTCTACCCGCTGCTCAGAACGCTACGCAGGGCAAAAGCGATTCTCGTCCTCCGTGCTTGCTTTTTCTCAGAAAGAGCCGTGGTGTGCGTTTTCGCCGGAAAACGCGTTTTCGGCCGAAAACGTGTACGTTTGCACTTCCCGGCCACAGGGAAGCTGCTAGCCGGCAATTCGCTGCCTGGTTCTACCCGCTGCCCGGAACGCTACGCAGGGCAAAAGCGATTTTCGTCCTCCGTGCTTGCTTTTTCTCAGAAAGAGCCGTGGTGTGCTTTTTCGCCGGAAAACGCGTTTTCGGCCGAAAACGTGTACGTTTGCACTTCCTGGCCACAGGGAAGCTGCTAGCCGGCAATTCGCTGCCTATTTCTACCCGCTGCTCAGAACGCTACGCAGGGCAAAAACGATTCTCGTCCTCCGTGCTTGCTTTTTCTCAGAAAGAGCCGTGGTGTGCGTTTTCTCCAGAAAACGCGTTTTCGGCCGGAAACGTGTACGTTTGCACTTCCCGGCCACAGGGAAGCTGCTAGCCGGCAATTCTCTGCCTGGTTCTACCCGCTGCCCGGAACGCTACGCAGGGCAAAAGCGATTCTCGTCCTCCGTGCTTGCTTTCTCTCAGAAAGAGCCGTGGTGGGCGTTTTCGCCGGAAAACGCGTTTTCGGCCGAAAACGTGTACGTTTGCACTTCCCCGCCACAGGGAAGCTGCTAGCCGGGAATTCTCTGCCTGGTTCTACCCGCTGCCCGGAACACTATGCAGGGCAAAAGCGATTCTCGTCCTCCGTGCTTGCTTTTTCTCAGAAAGAGCCGTGGTGTGCGTTTTCGCCGGAAAACGCGTTTTCGGCTGAAAACGTGTACGTTTGCACTTCCCGGCCACAGGGAAGCTGCTAGCCGGGAATGCACTGCCTGGTTCTACCCGCTGCCCGGAACGCTACGCAGGGCAAAAGCGATTCTCGTCCTCCGTGCTTGCTTTTTCTCAGAAAGAGCCGTGGTGTGCGTTTTCGCCGGAAAACGCGTTTTCGGCCGAAAACGTGTACGTTTGCACTTCCCGGCCACAGGGAAGCTGCTAGACGGGAATTCTCTGCCTGGTTCTACCCGCTGCCCGGAACGCTACGCAGGGCAAAATCGATTCTCGTCCTCCGTGCTTGCTTTTTCTCAGAAAGAGCCGTGGTGTGCGTTTTCGCCGGAAAACGCGTTTTCGACCGAAAACGTTTAGGTTTGCACTTCCCGGCCACAGGGAAGCTGCTAGACGGGAATTCTCTGCCTGGTTCTACCCGCTGCCCGGAACGCTACGCAGGGCAAAAGCGATTCTCGTCCTCCGTGCTTGCTTTATCACAGAAAGAGCCGTGGTGTGCGTTTTCGCCGGAAAACGCGTTTTCGGCCGAAAACGTGTACGTTTGCACTTCCCCGCCACAGGGAAGCTGCTAGCCGGGAATTCTCTGCCTATTTCTACCCGCTGCTCAGAACGCTACGCAGGGCAAAAGCGATTCTCGTCCTCCGTGCTTGCTTTTTCTCAGAAAGAGCCGTGGTGTGCGTTTTCGCCGGAAAACGCGTTTTCGGCCGAAAACGTGTACGTTTGCACTTCCCGGCCACAGGGAAGCTGCTAGCCGGCAATTCGCTGCCTGGTTCTACCCGCTGCCCGGAACGCTACGCAGGGCAAAAGCGATTTTCGTCCTCCGTGCTTGCTTTTTCTCAGAAAGAGCCGTGGTGTGCTTTTTCGCCGGAAAACGCGTTTTCGGCCGAAAACGTGTACGTTTGCACTTCCTGGCCACAGGGAAGCTGCTAGCCGGCAATTCGCTGCCTATTTCTACCCGCTGCTCAGAACGCTACGCAGGGCAAAAACGATTCTCGTCCTCCGTGCTTGCTTTTTCTCAGAAAGAGCCGTGGTGTGCGTTTTCTCCAGAAAACGCGTTTTCGGCCGGAAACGTGTACGTTTGCACTTCCCGGCCACAGGGAAGCTGCTAGCCGGCAATTCTCTGCCTGGTTCTACCCGCTGCCCGGAACGCTACGCAGGGCAAAAGCGATTCTCGTCCTCCGTGCTTGCTTTTTCTCAGAAAGAGCCGTGGTGGGCGTTTTCGCCGGAAAACGCGTTTTCGGCCGAAAACGTGTACGTTTGCACTTCCCCGCCACAGGGAAGCTGCTAGCCGGGAATTCTCTGCCTGGTTCTACCCGCTGCCCGGAACACTATGCAGGGCAAAAGCGATTCTCGTCCTCCGTGCTTGCTTTTTCTCAGAAAGAGCCGTGGTGTGCGTTTTCGCCGGAAAACGCGTTTTCGGCTGAAAACGTGTACGTTTGCACTTCCCGGCCACAGGGAAGCTGCTAGCCGGGAATGCACTGCCTGGTTCTACCCGCTGCCCGGAACGCTACGCAGGGCAAAAGCGATTCTCGTCCTCCGTGCTTGCTTTTTCTCAGAAACAGCCGTGGTGTGCGTTTTCGCCGGAAAACGCGTTTTCGGCCGAAAACGTGTACGTTTGCACTTCCCGGCCACAGGGAAGCTGCTAGACGGGAATTCTCTGCCTGGTTCTACCCGCTGCCCGGAACGCTACGCAGGGCAAAAGCGATTCTCGTCCTCCGTGCTTGCTTTTTCTCAGAAAGAGCCGTGGTGTGCGTTTTCGCGGGAAAACGCGTTTTCGGCCGAAAACGTGTACGTTTGCACTTCCCCGCCACAGGGAAGCTGCTAGCCGGGAATTCTCTGCCTGGTTCTACCCGCTGCCCGGAACGCTACGCAGGGCAAAAGCGATTCTCGTCCTCCGTGCTTGCTTTTTCTCAGAAAGAGCCGTGGTGTGCGTTTTAGCCGGAAAACGCGTTTTCGGCCGAAAACGTGTACGTTTGCTCTTCCCGGCCACAGGGAAGCTGCTAGCCGGGAATTCTCTGCCTGGTTCTACCCGCTGCCCGGAACCCTACGCAGGGCAAAAGCGGTTCTCGTCCTCCGTGCTTGCTTTTTCTCAGAAAGAGCCATGGTGTGCGTTTTCGCCGGAAAACGCGTTTTCGGTCGAAAACGTGTACGTTTGCACTTCCCCGCCACAGGGAAGCTGCTAGACGGGAATTCTCTGCCTGGTTCTACCCGCTGCCCGGAACACTATGCAGGGCAAAAGCGATTCTCATCCTCCGTGCTTGCTTTATCTCAGAAAGAGCCGTGGTGTGCGTTTTCGCCGGAAAACGTGTTTTCGGCCGAAAACGTGTACGTTTGCACATCCCGGCCACAGGGAAGCTGATAGCAGGGAATTCGCTGCCTGGTTCTACCCGCAGCCCGGAACGCTACGCAGGGCAAAAGCGATTCTCGTCCTCCGTGCTTGCTTTTTCTCAGAAAGAGCCATGGTGTGCTTTTTCGCCGGAAAACGCGTTTTCGGCCGAAAACGTGTACGTTTGCACTTCCCCGCCACAGGGAAGCTGCTAGCCGGGAATTCACTGCCTGGTTCTACCCGCTGCCCGGAACGCTACGCAGGGCAAAAGCGATTCTCGTCCTCCGTGCTTGCTTTTTCTCAGAAAGAGCCGTGGTGTGCGTTTTCGCCGGAAAACGCGTTTTCGGCCGAAAACGTGTACGTTTGCACTTCCCCGCCACAGGGAAGCTGCTAGCCGGGAATTCTCTGCCTGGTTCTACCCGCTGCCCGGAACGCTACGCAGGGCAAAAGCGATTCTCGTCCTCCGTGCTTGCTTTTTCTCAGAAAGAGCCGTGGTGTGCGTTTTCGCCGGAAAACGCGTTTTCGGCCGAAAACGTGTACGTTTGCACTTCCCGGCCACAGGGAAACTGCTAGCCGGGAATTCTCTGCCTGGTTCTACCCGCTGCCCGGAACGCTACGCAGGGTAAAAGCGATTCTCGTCCTCCGTGCTTGCTTTTTCTCAGAAAGAGCCGTGGTGTGCGTTTTCGCCGGAAAACGCGTTTTCGGCCGAAAACGTGTACGTTTGCACTTCCCCGCCACAGGGAAGCTGCTAGCCGGGAATTCTCTGCCTAGTTCTACCCGCTGCCCGGAACACTATGCAGGGCAAAAGCGATTCTCGTCCTCCGTGCTTGCTTTTTCTCAGAAAGAGCCGTGGTGTGCGTTTTCGCCGGAAAACGCGTTTTCGGCCGAAAACGTGTACGTTTGCACTTCCCCGCCACAGGGAAGCTGCTAGCAGGGAATTCGCTGCCTGGTTCTACCCGCTGCCCGGAACGCTACGCAGGGCAAAAGCGATTCTCGTCCTCCGTGCTTGCTTTTTCTCAGAAAGAGCCGTGGTGTGCGTTTTCGCCGGAAAACGCGTTTTCGGCCGAAAACGTGTACGTTTGCACTTCCCCGCCACAGGGAAGCTGCTAGCAGGGAATTCGCTGCCTGATTCTACCCGCTGCCCGGAACGCTACGCAAGGCAAAAGCGATTCTCGTCCTCCGTGCTTGCTTTTTCTCAGAAAGAGCCGTGGTGTGCGTTTTCGCCGGAAAACGCGTTTTCGGCCGAAAACGTGTACGTTTGCACTTCCCCGCCACAGGGAAGCTGCTAGCCGGGAATTCTCTGCCTGGTTCTACCCGCTGCCCGGAACACTATGCAGGGCAAAAGCGATTCTCATCCTCCGTGCTTGCTTTATCTCAGAAAGAGCCGTGGTGTGCGTTTTCGCCGGAAAACGTGTTTTCGGCCGAAAACGTGTACGTTTGCACTTCCCGGCTACAGGGAAGCTGATAGCAGGGAATTCGCTGCCTGGTTCTACCCGCTGCCCGGAACGCTACGCAGGGCAAAAGCGATTCTCGTCCTCCGTGCTTGCTTTTTCTCAGAAAGAGCCATGGTGTGCTTTTTCGCCGGAAAAAGAGTTTTCGGCCGAAAACGTGTACGTTTGCACTTCCCCGCCACAGGGAAGCTGCTAGCCGGGAATTCACTGCCTGGTTCTACCCGCTGCCCGGAACGCTACGCAGGGCAAAAGCGATTCTCGTCCTCCGTGCTTGCTTTTTCTCAGAAAGAGCCGTGGTGTGCGTTTTCGCCGGAAAACGCGTTTTCGGCCGAAAACGTGTACGTTTGCACTTCCCGGCCACAGGGAAGCTGCTAGCCGGGAATTCTCTGCCTGGTTCTACCCGCTGCCCGGAACGCTACGCAGGGCAAAAGCGATTCTCGTCCTCCGTGCTTGCTTTTTCTCAGAAAGAGCCGTGGTGTGCGTTTTCGCCGGAAAACGCGTTTTCGGCCGAAAACGTGTACGTTTGCACTTCCCGGCCACAGGGAAACTGCTAGCCGGGAATTCTCTGCCTGGTTCTACCCGCTGCCCATAATGCTACGCAGGGTAAAGCGATTCTCGTCCTCCGTGCTTGCTTTTTCTCAGAAAGAGCCGTGGTGTGCGTTTTCGCCGGAAAACGCGTTTTCGGCCGAAAACGTGTACGTTTGCACTTCCCCGCCACAGGGAAGCTGCTAGCCGGGAATTCTCTGCCTAGTTCTACCCGCTGCCCGAAACACTATGCAGGGCTAAAGCGATTCTCGTCCTCCGTGCTTGCTTTTTCTCAGAAAGAGCCGTGGTGTGCGTTTTCGCCGGAAAACGCGTTTTCGGCCGAAAACGTGTACGTTTGCACTTCCCCGCCACAGGGAAGCTGCTAGCCGGGAATTCTCTGCCTGGTTCTACCCGCTGCCCGGAACGCTACGCAGGGCAAAAGCGATTCTCGTCCTCCGTGCTTGCTTTTTCTCAGAAAGAGCCGTGGTGTGCGTTTTCGCCGGAAAACGCGTTTTCGGCCGAAAACGTGTACGTTTGCACTTCCCCGCCACAGGGAAGCTGCTAGCCGGGAATTCTCTGCCTATTTCTACCCGCTGCTCAGAACGCTACGCAGGGCAAAAGCGATTCTCGTCCTCCGTGCTTGCTTTTTCTCAGAAAGAGCCGTGGTGTGCTTTTTCTCCAGAAAACGCGTTTTCGGCCGGAAACGTGTACGTTTGCACTTCCCGGCCACAGGGAAGATGCTAGCCGGCAATTCTCTGCCTGGTTCTACCCGCTGCCCAGAACGCTACGCAGGGCAAAATCGATTCTCGTCCTCCGTGCTTGCTTTTTCTCAGAAAGAGCCGTGGTGTGCGTTTTCGCCGGAAAACGCGTTTTCGACCGAAAACGTTTAGGTTTGCACTTCCCGGCCACAGGGAAGCTGCTAGACGGGAATTCTCTGCCTGGTTCTACCCGCTGCCCGGAACGCTACGCAGGGCAAAAGCGATTCTCGTCCTCCGTGCTTGCTTTATCTCAGAAAGAGCCGTGGTGTGCGTTTTCGCCGGAAAACGCGTTTTCGGCCGAAAACGTGTACGTTTGCACTTCCCCGCCACAGGGAAGCTGCTAGCCGGGAATTCTCTGCCTATTTCTACCCGCTGCTCAGAACGCTACGCAGGGCAAAAGCGATTCTCGTCCTCCGTGCTTGCTTTTTCTCAGAAAGAGCCGTGGTGTGCGTTTTCGCCGGAAAACGCGTTTTCGGCCGAAAACGTGTACGTTTGCACTTCCCGGCCACAGGGAAGCTGCTAGCCGGCAATTCGCTGCCTGGTTCTACCCGCTGCCCGGAACGCTACGCAGGGCAAAAGCGATTTTCGTCCTCCGTGCTTGCTTTTTCTCAGAAAGAGCCGTGGTGTGCTTTTTCGCCGGAAAACGCGTTTTCGGCCGAAAACGTGTACGTTTGCACTTCCTGGCCACAGGGAAGCTGCTAGCCGGCAATTCGCTGCCTATTTCTACCCGCTGCTCAGAACGCTACGCAGGGCAAAAACGATTCTCGTCCTCCGTGCTTGCTTTTTCTCAGAAAGAGCCGTGGTGTGCGTTTTCTCCAGAAAACGCGTTTTCGGCCGGAAACGTGTACGTTTGCACTTCCCGGCCACAGGGAAGCTGCTAGCCGGCAATTCTCTGCCTGGTTCTACCCGCTGCCCGGAACGCTACGCAGGGCAAAAGCGATTCTCGTCCTCCGTGCTTGCTTTCTCTCAGAAAGAGCCGTGGTGGGCGTTTTCGCCGGAAAACGCGTTTTCGGCCGAAAACGTGTACGTTTGCACTTCCCCGCCACAGGGAAGCTGCTAGCCGGGAATTCTCTGCCTGGTTCTACCCGCTGCCCGGAACACTATGCAGGGCAAAAGCGATTCTCGTCCTCCGTGCTTGCTTTTTCTCAGAAAGAGCCGTGGTGTGCGTTTTCGCCGGAAAACGCGTTTTCGGCTGAAAACGTGTACGTTTGCACTTCCCGGCCACAGGGAAGCTGCTAGCCGGGAATGCACTGCCTGGTTCTACCCGCTGCCCGGAACGCTACGCAGGGCAAAAGCGATTCTCGTCCTCCGTGCTTGCTTTTTCTCAGAAAGAGCCGTGGTGTGCGTTTTCGCCGGAAAACGCGTTTTCGGCCGAAAACGTGTACGTTTGCACTTCCCGGCCACAGGGAAGCTGCTAGACGGGAATTCTCTGCCTGGTTCTACCCGCTGCCCGGAACGCTACGCAGGGCAAAATCGATTCTCGTCCTCCGTGCTTGCTTTTTCTCAGAAAGAGCCGTGGTGTGCGTTTTCGCCGGAAAACGCGTTTTCGACCGAAAACGTTTAGGTTTGCACTTCCCGGCCACAGGGAAGCTGCTAGACGGGAATTCTCTGCCTGGTTCTACCCGCTGCCCGGAACGCTACGCAGGGCAAAAGCGATTCTCGTCCTCCGTGCTTGCTTTATCTCAGAAAGAGCCGTGGTGTGCGTTTTCGCCGGAAAACGCGTTTTCGGCCGAAAACGTGTACGTTTGCACTTCCCCGCCACAGGGAAGCTGCTAGCCGGGAATTCTCTGCCTATTTCTACCCGCTGCTCAGAACGCTACGCAGGGCAAAAGCGATTCTCGTCCTCCGTGCTTGCTTTTTCTCAGAAAGAGCCGTGGTGTGCGTTTTCGCCGGAAAACGCGTTTTCGGCCGAAAACGTGTACGTTTGCACTTCCCGGCCACAGGGAAGCTGCTAGCCGGCAATTCGCTGCCTGGTTCTACCCGCTGCCCGGAACGCTACGCAGGGCAAAAGCGATTTTCGTCCTCCGTGCTTGCTTTTTCTCAGAAAGAGCCGTGGTGTGCTTTTTCGCCGGAAAACGCGTTTTCGGCCGAAAACGTGTACGTTTGCACTTCCTGGCCACAGGGAAGCTGCTAGCCGGCAATTCGCTGCCTATTTCTACCCGCTGCTCAGAACGCTACGCAGGGCAAAAACGATTCTCGTCCTCCGTGCTTGCTTTTTCTCAGAAAGAGCCGTGGTGTGCGTTTTCCCCAGAAAACGCGTTTTCGGCCGGAAACGTGTACGTTTGCACTTCCCGGCCACAGGGAAGCTGCTAGCCGGCAATTCTCTGCCTGGTTCTACCCGCTGCCAGGAACGCTACGCAGGGCAAAAGCGATTCTCGTCCTCCGTGCTTGCTTTTTCTCAGAAAGAGCCGTGGTGGGCGTTTTCGCCGGAAAACGCGTTTTCGGCCGAAAACGTGTACGTTTGCACTTCCCCGCCACAGGGAAGCTGCTAGCCGGGAATTCTCTGCCTGGTTCTACCCGCTGCCCGGAACACTATGCAGGGCAAAAGCGATTCTCGTCCTCCGTGCTTGCTTTTTCTCAGAAAGAGCCGTGGTGTGCGTTTTCGCCGGAAAACGCGTTTTCGGCTGAAAACGTGTACGTTTGCACTTCCCGGCCACAGGGAAGCTGCTAGCCGGGAATGCACTGCCTGGTTCTACCCGCTGCCCGGAACGCTACGCAGGGCAAAAGCGATTCTCGTCCTCCGTGCTTGCTTTTTCTCAGAAACAGCCGTGGTGTGCGTTTTCGCCGGAAAACGCGTTTTCGGCCGAAAACGTGTACGTTTGCACTTCCCGGCCACAGGGAAGCTGCTAGACGGGAATTCTCTGCCTGGTTCTACCCGCTGCCCGGAACGCTACGCAGGGCAAAAGCGATTCTCGTCCTCCGTGCTTGCTTTTTCTCAGAAAGAGCCGTGGTGTGCGTTTTCGCGGGAAAACGCGTTTTCGGCCGAAAACGTGTACGTTTGCACTTCCCCGCCACAGGGAAGCTGCTAGCCGGGAATTCTCTGCCTGGTTCTACCCGCTGCCCGGAACGCTACGCAGGGCAAAAGCGATTCTCGTCCTCCGTGCTTGCTTTTTCTCAGAAAGAGCCGTGGTGTGCGTTTTAGCCGGAAAACGCGTTTTCGGCCGAAAACGTGTACGTTTGCTCTTCCCGGCCACAGGGAAGCTGCTAGCCGGGAATTCTCTGCCTGGTTCTACCCGCTGCCCGGAACCCTACGCAGGGCAAAAGCGGTTCTCGTCCTCCGTGCTTGCTTTTTCTCAGAAAGAGCCATGGTGTGCGTTTTCGCCGGAAAACGCGTTTTCGGTCGAAAACGTGTACGTTTGCACTTCCCCGCCACAGGGAAGCTGCTAGACGGGAATTCTCTGCCTGGTTCTACCCGCTGCCCGGAACACTATGCAGGGCAAAAGCGATTCTCATCCTCCGTGCTTGCTTTATCTCAGAAAGAGCCGTGGTGTGCGTTTTCGCCGGAAAACGTGTTTTCGGCCGAAAACGTGTACGTTTGCACATCCCGGCCACAGGGAAGCTGATAGCAGGGAATTCGCTGCCTGGTTCTACCCGCTGCCCGGAACGCTACGCAGGGCAAAAGCGATTCTCGTCCTCCGTGCTTGCTTTTTCTCAGAAAGAGCCATGGTGTGCTTTTTCGCCGGAAAACGCGTTTTCGGCCGAAAACGTGTACGTTTGCACTTCCCCGCCACAGGGAAGCTGCTAGCCGGGAATTCACTGCCTGGTTCTACCCGCTGCCCGGAACGCTACGCAGGGCAAAAGCGATTCTCGTCCTCCGTGCTTGCTTTTTCTCAGAAAGAGCCGTGGTGTGCGTTTTCGCCGGAAAACGCGTTTTCGGCCGAAAACGTGTACGTTTGCACTTCCCCGCCACAGGGAAGCTGCTAGCCGGGAATTCTCTGCCTGGTTCTACCCGCTGCCCGGAACGCTACGCAGGGCAAAAGCGATTCTCGTCCTCCGTGCTTGCTTTTTCTCAGAAAGAGCCGTGGTGTGCGTTTTCGCCGGAAAACGCGTTTTCGGCCGAAAACGTGTACGTTTGCACTTCCCGGCCACAGGGAAACTGCTAGCCGGGAATTCTCTGCCTGGTTCTACCCGCTGCCCGGAACGCTACGCAGGGTAAAAGCGATTCTCGTCCTCCGTGCTTGCTTTTTCTCAGAAAGAGCCGTGGTGTGCGTTTTCGCCGGAAAACGCGTTTTCGGCCGAAAACGTGTACGTTTGCACTTCCCCGCCACAGGGAAGCTGCTAGCCGGGAATTCTCTGCCTAGTTCTACCCGCTGCCCGGAACACTATGCAGGGCAAAAGCGATTCTCGTCCTCCGTGCTTGCTTTTTCTCAGAAAGAGCCGTGGTGTGCGTTTTCGCCGGAAAACGCGTTTTCGGCCGAAAACGTGTACGTTTGCACTTCCCCGCCACAGGGAAGCTGCTAGCCGGGAATTCTCTGCCTGGTTCTACCCGCTGCCCGGAACGCTACGCAGGGCAAAAGCGATTCTCGTCCTCCGTGCTTGCTTTTTCTCAGAAAGAGCCGTGGTGTGCGTTTTCGCCGGAAAACGCGTTTTCGGCCGAAAACGTGTACGTTTGCACTTCCCCGCCACAGGGAAGCTGCTAGCAGGGAATTCGCTGCCTGATTCTACCCGCTGCCCGGAACGCTACGCAAGGCAAAAGCGATTCTCGTCCTCCGTGCTTGCTTTTTCTCAGAAAGAGCCGTGGTGTGCGTTTTCGCCGGAAAACGCGTTTTCGGCCGAAAACGTGTACGTTTGCACTTCCCCGCCACAGGGAAGCTGCTAGCCGGGAATTCTCTGCCTGGTTCTACCCGCTGCCCGGAACACTATGCAGGGCAAAAGCGATTCTCATCCTCCGTGCTTGCTTTATCTCAGAAAGAGCCGTGGTGTGCGTTTTCGCCGGAAAACGTGTTTTCGGCCGAAAACGTGTACGTTTGCACTTCCCGGCTACAGGGAAGCTGATAGCAGGGAATTCGCTGCCTGGTTCTACCCGCTGCCCGGAACGCTACGCAGGGCAAAAGCGATTCTCGTCCTCCGTGCTTGCTTTTTCTCAGAAAGAGCCATGGTGTGCTTTTTCGCCGGAAAAAGAGTTTTCGGCCGAAAACGTGTACGTTTGCACTTCCCCGCCACAGGGAAGCTGCTAGCCGGGAATTCACTGCCTGGTTCTACCCGCTGCCCGGAACGCTACGCAGGGCAAAAGCGATTCTCGTCCTCCGTGCTTGCTTTTTCTCAGAAAGAGCCGTGGTGTGCGTTTTCGCCGGAAAACGCGTTTTCGGCCGAAAACGTGTACGTTTGCACTTCCCGGCCACAGGGAAGCTGCTAGCCGGGAATTCTCTGCCTGGTTCTACCCGCTGCCCGGAACGCTACGCAGGGCAAAAGCGATTCTCGTCCTCCGTGCTTGCTTTTTCTCAGAAAGAGCCGTGGTGTGCGTTTTCGCCGGAAAACGCGTTTTCGGCCGAAAACGTGTACGTTTGCACTTCCCGGCCACAGGGAAACTGCTAGCCGGGAATTCTCTGCCTGGTTCTACCCGCTGCCCATAATGCTACGCAGGGTAAAGCGATTCTCGTCCTCCGTGCTTGCTTTTTCTCAGAAAGAGCCGTGGTGTGCGTTTTCGCCGGAAAACGCGTTTTCGGCCGAAAACGTGTACGTTTGCACTTCCCCGCCACAGGGAAGCTGCTAGCCGGGAATTCTCTGCCTAGTTCTACCCGCTGCCCGAAACACTATGCAGGGCTAAAGCGATTCTCGTCCTCCGTGCTTGCTTTTTCTCAGAAAGAGCCGTGGTGTGCGTTTTCGCCGGAAAACGCGTTTTCGGCCGAAAACGTGTACGTTTGCACTTCCCCGCCACAGGGAAGCTGCTAGCCGGGAATTCTCTGCCTGGTTCTACCCGCTGCCCGGAACGCTACGCAGGGCAAAAGCGATTCTCGTCCTCCGTGCTTGCTTTTTCTCAGAAAGAGCCGTGGTGTGCGTTTTCGCCGGAAAACGCGTTTTCGGCCGAAAACGTGTACGTTTGCACTTCCCGGCCACAGGGAAGCTGCTAGCCGGGAATTCACTGCCTGGTTCTACCCGCTGCCCGGAACGTTACGCAGGGCAAAAGCGATTCTCGTCCTCCGTGCTTGCTTTTTCTCAGAAAGAGCCGTGGTGTGCGTTTTCGCGGGAAAACGCGTTTTCGCCCGAAAACGTGTACGTTTGCACTTCCCCGCCACAGGGAAGCTGCTAGCCGGGAATTCTCTGCCTGGTTCTACCCGCTGCCCGCAACGCTACGCAGGGCAAAAGCGATTCTCGTCCTCCGTGCTTGCTTTTTCTCAGAAAGAGCCGTGGTGTGCGTTTTCGCCGGAAAACGCGTTTTCGGCCGAAAACGTGTATGTTTGCACTTCCCCGCCACAGGGAAGCTGCTAGCAGGGAATTCGCTGCCTGATTCTACCCGCTGCCCGGAACGCTACGCAGGGCAAAAGCGATTCTCGTCCTCCGTGCTTGCTTTTTCTCAGAAAGAGCCGTGGTGTGCGTTTTCGCCGGAAAACGCGTTTTCGGCCGAAAACGTGTACGTTTGCACTTCCCCGCCACAGGGAATCTGCTAGCAGGGAATTCGCTGCCTGGTTCTACCCGCTGCCCGGAACGCTACGCAGGGCAAAAGCGATTCTCGTCCTCCGTGCTTGCTTTTTCTCAGAAAGAGCCGTGGTGTGCGTTTTAGCCGGAAAACGCGTTTTCGGCCGAAAACGTGTACGTTTGCTCTTCCCGGCCACAGGGAAGCTGCTAGCCGGGAATTCTCTGCCTGGTTCTACCCGCTGCCCGGAACGCTACGCAGGGCAAAAGCGGTTCTCGTCCTCCGTGCTTGCTTTTTCTCAGAAAGAGCCGTGGTGTGCGTTTTCGCCGGAAAACGCGTTTTCGGTCGAAAACGTGTACGTTTGCACTTCCCCGCCACAGGGAAGCTGCTAGACGGGAATTCTCTGCCTGGTTCTACCCGCTGCCCGGAACACTATGCAGGGCAAAAGCGATTCTCATCCTCCGTGCTTGCTTTTTCTCAGAAAGAGCCGTGGTGTGCGTTTTCGCCGGAAAACGCGTTTTCGGCCGAAAACGTGTACGTTTGCACTTCCCGGCCACAGGGAAGCTGCTAGCCGGGAATTCTCTGCCTGGTTCTACCCGCTGCCCGGAACGCTACGCAGGGCAAAAGCGATTCTCGTCCTCCGTGCTTGCTTTATCTCAGAAAGAGCCGTGGTGTGCGTTTTCGCCGGAAAACGTGTTTTCGGCCGAAAACGTGTACGTTTGCACTTCCCGGCCACAGGGAAGCTGATAGCAGGGAATTCGCTGCCTGGTTCTACCCGCTGCCCGGAACGCTACGCAGGGCAAAAGCGATTATCGTCCTCCGTGCTTGCTTTTTCTCAGAAAGAGCCGTGGTGTGCGTTTTCGCCGGAAAACGCGTTTTCGGCCGAAAACGTGTACGTTTGCACTTCCCCGCCACAGGGAAGCTGCTAGCCGGGAATTCTCTGCCTAGTTCTACCCGCTGCCCGGAACGCTATGCAGGGCAAAAGCGATTCTCGTCCTCCGTGCTTGCTTTTTCTCAGAAAGAGCCGTGGTGTGCGTTTTCGCCGGAAAACGCGTTTTCGGCCGAAAACGTGTACGTTTGCACTTCCCAGCCACAGGGAAGCTGCTAGCCGGGAATTCTCTGCCTGGTTCTACCCGCTGCCCGGAACGCTACGCAGGACAAAAGCAATTCTCGTCCTCCGTGCTTGCTTTTTCTCAGAAAGAGCCGTGGTGTGCGTTTTCGCCGGAAAACGCGTTTTCGGCCGAAAACGTGTACGTTTGCACTTCCCCGCCACAGGGAAGCTGCTAGCCGGGAATTCTCTGCCTGGTTCTACCCGCTGCCCGGAACACTATGCAGGGCAAAAGCGATTCTCGTCCTCCGTGCTTGCTTTTTCTCAGAAAGAGCCGTGGTGTGCGTTTTCGCCGGAAAACGCGTTTTCGGCCGAAAACGTGTACGTTTGCACTTCCCGGCCACAGGGAAGCTGCTAGCCGGGAATTCTCTGCCTGGTTCTACCCGCTGCCCGGAACGCTACGCAGGGCAAAAGTGATTCTCGTCCTCCGTGCTTGCTTTTTCTCAGAAAGAGCCGTGGTGTGCGTTTTCGCCGGAAAACGCATTTTCGGCCGAAAACGTGTACGTTTGCACTTCCCGGCCACAGGGAAGCTGCTAGCCGGCAATTCTCTGCCTGGTTCGACCCGCTGCCCTGAACGCTACGCAGGGCAAAAGCGATTCTCGTCCTCCGTGCTTGCTTTTTCTCAGAAAGAGCCATGGTGTGCTTTTTCTCCAGAAAACGCGTTTTCGGCCGGAAACGTGTACGTTTGCACTTCCCGGCCACAGGGAAGCTGCTAGCCGGCAATTCTCTGCCTGGTTCTACCCGCTGCCCAGAACGCTTCGCAGGGCAAAAGCGATTCTCGTCCTCCGTGCTTGCTTTTTCTCAGAAAGAGCCGTGGTGTGCGTTTTCGCCGGAAAACGCGTTTTCGACCGAAAACGTTTACGTTTGCACTTCCCGGCCACAGGGAAGCTGCTAGACGGGAATTCTCTGCCTGGTTCTACCCGCTGCCCGGAACGCTACGCAGGGCAAAAGCGATTCTCGTCCTCCGTGCTTGCTTTTTCTCAGAAAGAGCCGTGGTGTGCGTTTTCGCCGGAAAACGCGTTTTCGGCCGAAAACGTGTACGTTTGCACTTCCCGGCCACAGGGAAGCTGCTAGCCGGGAATTCTCTGCCTGGTTCTTCCCGCTGCCCGGAACGCTTCGCAGGGCAAAACCGATTCTCGTCCTCCGTGCTTGCTTTTTCTCAGAAAGAGCCGTGGTGTGCGTTTTCGCCGGAAAACGCGTTTTCGGCCGAAAACGTGTACGTTTGCACTTCCCCGCCACAGGGAAGCTGCTAGCCGGGAATTCTCTGCCTGGTTCTACCCGCTGCCCGGAACACTATGCAGGGCAAAAGCGATTCTCATCCTCCGTGCTTGCTTTTTCTCAGAAAGAGCCGTGGTGTGCGTTTTCGCGGGAAAACGCTTTTTCGGCCGAAAACGTGTATGTTTGCACTTCCCCGCCACAGGGAAGCTGCTAGCAGGGAATTCGCTGTCTGATTTTACCCGCTGCCCGGAACGCTACGCAGGGCAAAAGCGATTCTCGTCCTCCGTGCTTGCTTTTTCTCAGAAAGAGCCGTGGTGTGCGTTTTCGCCGGAAAACGCGTTTTCGGCCGAAAACGTGTACGTTTGCACTTCCCCGCCACAGGGAAGCTGCTAGCAGGGAATTCGCTGCCTGGTTCTACCCGCTGCCCGGAACGCTACGCAGGGCAAAAGCGATTCTCGTCCTCCGTGCTTGCTTTTTCTCAGAAAGAGCCGTGGTGTGCGTTTTCGCCGCAAAACGCGTTTTCGGCCGAAAACGTGTACGTTTGCACTTCCCGGCCACAGGGAAGCTGCTAGCCGGGAATTCTCTGCCTGGTTCTACCCGCTGCCCGGAACGCTACGCAGGGCAAAAGCGATTCTCGTCCTCCGTGCTTGCTTTTTCTCAGAAAGAGCCGTGGTGTGCCTTTTAGCCGGAAAACGCGTTTTCGGCCGAAAACGTGTACGTTTGCTCTTCCCCGCCACAGGGAAGCTGCTAGCCGGGAATTCTCTGCCTGGTTCTACCCGCTGCCCGGAACGCTACGCAGGGCAAAAGCGGTTCTCGTCCTCCGTGCTTGCTTTTTCTCAGAAAGAGCCGTGGTGTGCCTTTTAGCCGGAAAACGCGTTTCCGGCCGAAAACGTGTACGTTTGCACTTCCCCGCCACAGGGAAGCTGCTAGACGGGAATTCTCTGCCTGGTTCTACCCGCTGCCCGGAACCCTATGCAGGGCAAAAGCGATTCTCATCCTCCGTGCTTGCTTTTTCTCAGAAAGAGCCGTGGTGTGCGTTTTCGCCGGAAAACGCGTTTTCGGCCGAAAACGTGTACGTTTGCACTTCCCCGCCACAGGGAAGCTGCTAGCAGGGAATTCTCTGCCTGGTTCTACCCGCTGCCCGGAACGCTACGCAGGGCAAAAGCGATTCTCGTCCTCCGTGCTTGCTTTATCTCAGAAAGAGCCGTGGTGTGCGTTTTCGCCGGAAAACGTGTTTTCGGCCGAAAACGTGTACGTTTGCACTTCCCCGCCACAGGGAAGCTGATAGCAGGGAATTCGCTGCCTGGTTCTACCCGCTGCCCGGAATGCTATGCAGGGCAAAGCGATTCTCGTCCTCCGTGCTTGCTTTTTCTCAGAAAGAGCCATGGTGTGCTTTTTCGCCGGAAAAAGCTTTTTCGGCCGAAAACGTGTACGTTTGCACTTCCCCGCCACAGGGAAGCTGCTAGCCGGGAATTCTCTGCCTCGTTCTACCCGCTGCCAGGAACGCTACGCAGGGCAAAAGAGATTCTCGTCCTCCGTGCTTGCTTTTTCTCAGAAAGAGCCGTGGTGTGCGTTTTCGCCGGAAAACGCGTTTTCGGCCGAAAACGTGTACGTTTGCAGTTCCCCGCCACAGGGAAGCTCCTAGCCGGGAATTCTCTGCCTGGTTCTACCCGCTGCCCGGAACGCTACGCAGGGCAAAAGCGATTCTCGTCCTCCGTGCTTGCTTTTTCTCAGAAAGAGCCGTGGTGTGCGTTTTCGCCGGAAAACGCGTTTTCGGCCGAAAACGTGTACGTTTGCTCTTCCCGGCCACAGGGAAGCTGCTAGCCGGGAATTCTCTGCCTGGTTCTACCCGCTGCCCGGAACGCTACGCAGGGCAAAAGCGGTTCTCGTCCTCCGTGCTTGCTTTTCTCAGAAAGAGCCGTGGTGTGCGTTTTCGCCGGAAATCGCGTTTTCGGCCGAAAACGTGTACGTTTGCACTTCCCCGCCACAGGGAAGCTGCTAGCCGGGAATTCTCTGCCTGGTTCTACCCGCTGCCCGGAACGCTACGCAGGGCAAAAGCGATTCTCGTCCTCCGTGCTTGCTTTTTCTCAGAAAGAGCCGTGGTGTGCGTTTTCGCCGGAAAACGCGTTTTCGGCCGAAAACGTGTACGTTTGCACTTCCCCGCCACAGGGAAGCTGCTAGCCGGGAATTCTCTGCCTATTTCTACCCGCTGCTCAGAACGCTACGCAGGGCAAAAGCGATTCTCGTCCTCCGTGCTTGCTTTTTCTCAGAAAGAGCCGTGGTGTGCGTTTTCGCCGGAAAACGCGTTTTCGGCCGAAAACGTGTACGTTTGCACTTCCCCGCCACAGGGAAGCTGCTAGCCGGCAATTCGCTGCCTGGTTCTACCCGCTGCCCGGAACGCTACGCAGGACAAAAGCGATTTTCGTCCTCCGTGCTTGCTTTTTCTCAGAAAGAGCCGTGGTGTGCTTTTTCGCCGGAAAACGCGTTTTCGGCCGAAAACGTGTACGTTTGCACTTCCTGGCCACAGGGAAGCTGCTAGCCGGCAATTCGCTGCCTATTTCTACCCGCTGCTCCGAACGCTACGCAGGGCAAAAACGATTCTCGTCCTCCGTGCTTGCTTTTTCTCAGAAAGAGCCGTGGTGTGCGTTTTCGCCGGAAAACGCGTTTTCGGCCGAAAACGTGTACGTTTGCACTTCCCCGCCACAGGGAAGCTGCTAGCCGGCAATTCGCTGCCTGGTTCTACCCGCTGCCCGGAACGCTACGCAGGACAAAAGCGATTTTCGTCCTCCGTGCTTGCTTTTTCTCAGAAAGAGCCGTGGTGTGCTTTTTCGCCGGAAAACGCGTTTTCGGCCGAAAACGTGTACGTTTGCACTTCCTGGCCACAGGGAAGCTGCTAGCCGGCAATTCGCTGCCTATTTCTACCCGCTGCTCCGAACGCTACGCAGGGCAAAAACGATTCTCGTCCTCCGTGCTTGCTTTTTCTCAGAAAGAGCCGTGGTGTGCGTTTTCGCCGGAAAACGCGTTTTCGGCCGAAAACGTGTACGTTTGCACTTCCCGGCCACAGGGAAGCTGCTAGCCGGGAATTCTCTGCCTGGTTCGACCCGCTGCCCGGAACGCTACGCAGGGCAAAAGCGATTCTCGTCCTCCGTGCTTGCTTTTTCTCAGAAAGAGCCATGGTGTGCTTTTTCTCCAGAAAACGCGTTTTCGGCCGGAAACGTGTACGTTTGCACTTCCCGGCCACAGGGAAGATGCTAGCCGGCCATTCTCTGCCTGGTTCTACCCGCTGCCCAGAACGCTTCGCAGGGCAAAAGCGATTCTCGTCCTCCGTGCTTGCTTTTTCTCAGAAAGAGCCGTGGTGTGCGTTTTCGCCGGAAAACGCGTTTTCGACCGAAAACGTTTACGTTTGCACTTCCCGGCCACAGGGAAGCTGCTAGACGGGAATTCTCTGCCTGGTTCTACCCGCTGCCCGGAACGCTACGCAGGGCAAAAGCGATTCTCGTCCTCCGTGCTTGCTTTTTCTCAGAAAGAGCCGTGGTGTGCGTTTTCGCCGGAAAACGCGTTTTCGGCCGAAAACGTGTACGTTTGCAGTTCCCCGCCACAGGGAAGCTGCTAGCCGGGAATTCTCTGCCTGGTTCTACCCGCTGCCCGGAACGCTACGCAGGGCAAAAGCGATTCTCGTCCTCCGTGCTTGCTTTTTCTCAGAAAGAGCCGTGGTGTGCGTTTTCGCCGAAAAACGCGTTTTCGGCCGAAAACGTGTACGTTTGCTCTTCCCGGCCACAGGGAAGCTGCTAGCCGGGAATTCTCTGCCTGGTTCTACCCGCTGCCCGGAACGCTACGCAGGGCAAAAGCGGTTCTCGTCCTCCGTGCTTGCTTTTCTCAGAAAGAGCCGTGGTGTGCGTTTTCACCGGAAATCGCGTTTTCGGCCGAAAACGTGTACGTTTGCACTTCCCCGCCACAGGGAAGCTGCTAGCCGGGAATTCTCTGCCTGGTTCTACCCGCTGCCCGGAACGCTACGCAGGGCAAAAGCGATTCTCGTCCTCCGTGCTTGCTTTTTCTCAGAAAGAGCCGTGGTGTGCGTTTTCGCCGGAAAACGCGTTTTCGGCCGAAAACGTGTACGTTTGCACTTCCCCGCCACAGGGAAGCTGCTAGCCGGGAATTCTCTGCCTATTTCTACCCGCTGCTCAGAACGCTACGCAGGGCAAAAGCGATTCTCGTCCTCCGTGCTTGCTTTTTCTCAGAAAGAGCCGTGGTGTGCGTTTTCGCCGGAAAACGCGTTTTCGGCCGAAAACGTGTACGTTTGCACTTCCCCGCCACAGGGAAGCTGCTAGCCGGCAATTCGCTGCCTGGTTCTACCCGCTGCCCGGAACGCTACGCAGGGCAAAAGCGATTTTCGTCCTCCGTGCTTGCTTTTTCTCAGAAAGAGCCGTGGTGTGCTTTTTCGCCGGAAAACGCGTTTTCGGCCGAAAACGTGTACGTTTGCACTTCCCCGCCACAGGGAAGCTGCTAGCCGGGAATTCTCTGCCTGGTTCTACCCGCTGCCCGGAACGCTACGCAGGGCAAAAGCGATTCTCGTCCTCCGTGCTTGCTTTTTCTCAGAAAGAGCCGTGGTGTGCGTTTTCGCGGGAAAACGCGTTTTCGGCCGAAAACGTGTACGTTTGCACTTCCCCGCCACAGGGAAGCTGCTAGCCGGGAATTCTCTGCCTGGTTCTACCCGCTGCCCGGAACGCTACGCAGAGCAAAAGCGATTCTCGTCCTCCGTGCTTGCTTTTTCTCAGAAAGAGCCGTGGTGTGCGTTTTCGCGGGAAAACGTGTTTTCGGCCGAAAACGTGTATGTTTGCACTTCCCCGCCACAGGGAAGCTGCTAGCCGGCAATTCGCTGCCTGGTTCTACCCGCTGCCCGGAACGCTACGCAGGGCAAAAGCGATTATCGTCCTCCGTGCTTGCTTTTTCTCAGAAAGAGCCGTGGTGTGCGTTTTCGCCGCAAAACGCGTTTTCGGCCGAAAACGTGTACGTTTGCACTTCCCGGCCACAGGGAAGCTGCTAGCCGGGAATTCGCTGCCTGGTTCTACCCGCTGCCCGGAACGCTACGCAGGGCAAAAGCGATTCTCGTCCTCCGTGCTTGCTTTTTCTCAGAAAGAGCCGTGGTGTGCGTTTTAGCCGGAAAACGCGTTTTCGGCCGAAAACGTGTACGTTTGCTCTTCCCGGCCACAGGGAAGCTGCTAGCCGGGAATTCTCTGCCTGGTTCTACCCGCTGCCCGGAACGCTACGCAGGGCAAAAGCGGTTCTCGTCCTCCGTGCTTGCTTTTTCTCAGAAAGAGCCGTGGTGTGCGTTTTCGCCGGAAAACGCGTTTTCGGCCGAAAACGTGTACGTTTGCACTTCCCCGCCACAGGGAAGCTGCTAGACGGGAATTCTCTGCCTGGTTCTACCCGCTGCCCGGAACACTATGCAGGGCAAAAGCGATTCTCATCCTCCGTGCTTGCTTTTTCTCAGAAAGAGCCGTGGTGTGCGTTTTCGCCGGAAAACGCGTTTTCGGCCGAAAACGTGTACGTTTGCACTTCCCCGCCACAGGGAAGCTGATAGCAGGGAATTCGCTGCCTGGTTCTACCCGCTGCCCGGAACGCTACGCAGGGCAAAAGCGATTCTCGTCCTCCGTGCTTGCTTTTTCTCAGAAAGAGCCATGGTGTGCTTTTTCTCCAGAAAACGCGTTTTCGGCCGGAAACGTGTACGTTTGCACTTCCCGGCCACAGGGAAGCTGCTAGCCGGCAATTCTCTGCCTGGTTCTACCCGCTGCCCAGAACGCTTCGCAGGGCAAAAGCGATTCTCGTCCTCCGTGCTTGCTTTTTCTCAGAAAGAGCCGTGGTGTGCGTTTTCGCCGGAAAACGCGTTTTCGGCCGAAAACGTGTACGTTTGCACTTCCCGGCCACAGGGAAGCTGCTAGACGGGAATTCTCTGCCTCATTCTACCCGCTGCCGGGAACGCTACGCAGGGCAAAAGCGATTCTCGTCCTCCGTGCTTGCTTTTTCTCAGAAAGAGCCGTGGTGTGCGTTTTCGCCGGAAAACGCGTTTTCGGCCGAAAACGTGTACGTTTGCACTTCCCGGCCACAGGGAAGCTGCTAGCCGGGAATTCACTGCCTGGTTCTACCCGCTGCCCGGAACGCTACGCAGGGCAAAAGCGATTCTCGTCCTCCGTGCTTGCTTTTTCTCAGAAAGAGCCGTGGTGTGCGTTTTCGCCGGAAAACGCGTTTTCGGCCGAAAACGTGTACGTTTGCACTTCCCGGCCACAGGGAAGCTGCTAGACGGGAATTCTCTGCCTGGTTCTACCCGCTGCCCGGAACGCTACGCAGGGCAAAACCGATTCTCGTCCTCCGTGCTTGCTTTTTCTCAGAAAGAGCCGTGGTGTGCGTTTTCGCCGCTAAACGAGTTTTCGGCCGAAAACGTGTACGTTTGCACTTCCCGGCCACAGGGAAGCTGCTAGCCGGGAATTCTCTGCCTGGTTCTACCCGCTGCCCGGAACGCTACTCAGGGCAAAAGCGATTCTTGTCCTCCGTGCTTGCTTTTTCTCAGAAAGAGCCGTGGTGTGCGTTTTCGCCGGAAAACGCTTTTTCGGCCGAAAACGTGTACGTTTGCACTTCCCGGCCACAGGGAAGCTGCTAGCCGGGAATTCTCTGCCTGGTTCTACCCGCTGCCCGGAACGCTACGCAGGGCAAAAGCGATTCTCGTCCTCCGTGCTTGCTTTTTCTCAGAAAGAGCCGTGGTGTGCGTTTTCGCGGGAAAACGCGTTTTCGGCCGAAAACGTGTACGTTTGCACTTCCCCGCCACAGGGAAGCTGCTAGCCGGGAATTCGCTGCCTATTTCTACCCGCTGCCCGGAACGCTACGCAGGGCAAAATCGATTCTCGTCCTCCGTGCTTGCTTTTTCTCAGAAAGAGCCGTGGTGTGCGTTTTCGCCGGAAAACGCGTTTTCGGCCGAAAACGTGTACGTTTGCACTTCCCGGCCACAGGGAAGCTGCTAGCCGGGAATTCTCTGCCTGGTTCTACCCGCTGCCCGGAACGCTACGCAGGGCAAAAGCGATTCTCGTCCTCCGTGCTTGCTTTTTCTCAGAAAGAGCCGTGGTGTGCGTTTTCGCTGGAAAACGCTTTTTCGGCCGAAAACGTGTACGTTTGCTCTTCCCGGCCACAGGGAAGCTGCTAGACGGGAATTCTCTGCCTGGTTCTACCCGCTGCCCGGAACGCTACGCAGGGCAAAAGCAGTTCTCGTCCTCCGTGCTTGCTTTTTCTCAGAAAGAGCCGTGGTGTGCGTTTTCGCCGGAAAACGCGTTTTCGGCCGAAAACGTGTACGTTTGCACTTCCCAGCCACAGGGAAGCTGCTAGCCGGGAATTCTCTGCCTGGTTCTACCCGCTGCCCGGAACGCTACGCAGGGCAAAAGCAATTCTCGTCCTCCGTGCTTGCTTTTTCTCAGAAAGAGCCGTGGTGTGCGTTTTCGCCGGAAAACGCGTTTTCGGCCGAAAACGTGTACGTTTGCACTTCCCCGCCACAGGGAAGCTGCTAGCCGGGAATTCGCTGCCTATTTCTACCCGCTGCTCGGAACGCTACGCAGGGCAAAAGCGATTCTCGTCCTCCGTGCTTGCTTTTTCTCAGAAAGAGCCGTGGTGTGCGTTTTCGCCGGAAAACGCGTTTTCGGCCGAAAACGTGTACGTTTGCTCTTCCCGGCCACAGGGAAGCTGCTAGCCGGGAATTCTCTGCCTGGTTCTACCCGCTGCCCGGAACGCTACGCAGGGCAAAAGCGGTTCTCGTCCTCCGTGCTTGCTTTTTCTCAGAAAGAGCCGTGGTGTGCGTTTTCGCCGGTAAACGCGTTTTCGGCCGAAAACGTGTACGTTTGCACTTCCCAGCCATAGGGAAGCTGCTAGCCGGGAATTCTCTGCCTGGTTCTACCCGCTGCCCGGAACGCTACGCAGGGCAAAAGCGATTCTCGTCCTCCGTGCTTGCTTTTTCTCAGAAAGAGCCGTGGTGTGCGTTTTCGCCGGAAAACGCGTTTTCGGCCGAAAACGTGTACGTTTGCACTTCCCGGCCACAGGGAAGCTGCTAGCCGGGAATTCTCTGCCTGGTTCTACCCGCTGCCCGGAACGCTACGCAGGGCAAAATCGATTCTCGTCCTCCGTGCTTGCTTTTTCTCAGAAAGAGCCGTGGTGTGCGTTTTCGCCGGAAAACGCGTTTTCGGCCGAAAACGTGTACGTTTGCTCTTCCCGGCCACAGGGAAGCTGCTAGACGGGAATTCTCTGCCTGGTTCTACCCGCTGCCCGGAACGCTACGCAGGGCAAAAGCAGTTCTCGTCCTCCGTGCTTGCTTTTTCTCAGAAAGAGCCGTGGTGTGCGTTTTCGCCCGAAAACGCGTTTTCGGCCGAAAACGTGTACGTTTGCACGTCCCAGCCACAGGGAAGCTGCTAGCCGGGAATTCTCTGCCTGGTTCTACCCGCTGCCCGGAACGCTACGCAGGGCAAAAGCAATTCTCGTCCTCCGTGCTTGCTTTTTCTCAGAAAGAGCCGTGGTGTGCGTTTTCGCCGGAAAACGCGTTTTCGGCCGAAAACGTGTACGTTTGCACTTCCCCGCCACAGGGAAGCTGCTAGCCGGGAATTCGCTGCCTATTTCTACCCGCTGCTCGGAACGCTACGCAGGGCAAAAGCGATTCTCGTCCTCCGTGCTTGCTTTTTCTCAGAAAGAGCCGTGGTGTGCGTTTTCGCCGGAAAACGCGTTTTCGGCCGAAAACGTGTACGTTTGCTCTTCCCGGCCACAGGGAAGCTGCTAGCCGGGAATTCTCTGCCTGGTTCTACCCGCTGCCCGGAACGCTACGCAGGGCAAAAGCGGTTCTCGTCCTCCGTGCTTGCTTTTTCTCAGAAAGAGCCGTGGTGTGCGTTTTCGCCGGTAAACGCGTTTTCGGCCGAAAACGTGTACGTTTGCACTTCCCGGCCACAGGGAAGCTGCTAGCCGGCAATTCTCTGCCTGGTTCTACCCGCTGCCCAGAACGCTACGCAGGGCAAAATCGATTCTCGTCCTCCGTGCTTGCTTTTTCTCAGAAAGAGCCGTGGTGTGCGTTTTCTCCAGAAAACGCGTTTTCGGCCGGAAACGTGTACGTTTGCACTTCCCGGCCACAGGGAAGCTGCTAGCCGGCAATTCTCTGCCTGGTTCTACCCGCTGCCCAGAACGCTACGCAGGGCAAAAGCGATTCTCGTCCTCCGTGCTTGCTTTTTCTCAGAAAGAGCCGTGGTGTGCGTTTTCGCCGGAAAACGCGTTTTCGGTCGAAAACGTGTATGTTTGCACTTCCCCGCCACAGGGAAGCTGCTAGACGGGAATTCTCTGCCTGGTTCTACCCGCTGCCCGGAACACTATGCAGGGCAAAAGCGATTCTCATCCTCCGTGCTTGCTTTTTCTCAGAAAGAGCCGTGGTGTGCGTTTTCGCGGGAAAACGCGTTTTCGGCCGAAAACGTGTACGTTTGCACTTCCCCGCCTCAGGGAAGCTGCTAGCCGGGAATTCTCTGCCTGGTTCTACCCGCTGCCCGGAACGCTACGCAGGGCAAAAGCGATTCTCGTCCTCCGTGCTTGCTTTTTCTCAGAAAGAGCCGTGGTGTGCGTTTTCGCCGGAAAACGCGTTTTCGGCCGAAAACGTGTACGTTTGCACTTCCCGGCCACAGGGAAGCTGCTAGCCGGCAATTCGCTGCCTGGTTCTACCCGCTGCCCGGAACGCTACGCAGGGCAAAAGCGATTTTCGTCCTCCGTGCTTGCTTTTTCTCAGAAAGAGCCGTGGTGTGCTTTTTCGCCGGAAAACGCGTTTTCGGCCGAAAACGTGTACGTTTGCACTTCCCCGCCACAGGGAAGCTGCTGGCAGGGAATTCGCTGTCTGATTCTACCCGCTGCCCGGAACGCTACGCAGGGCAAAAGCGATTCTCGTCCTCCGTGCTTGCTTTTTCTCAGAAGGAGCCGTGGTGTGCGTTTTCTCCAGAAAACGCGTTTTCGGCCGGAAACGTGTACGTTTGCACTTCCCGGCCACAGGGAAGCTGCTAGCCGGCAATTCTCTGCCTGGTTCTACCCGCTGCCCAGAACGCTACGCAGGGCAAAATCGATTCTCGTCCTCCGTGCTTGCTTTTTCTCAGAAAGAGCCGTGGTGTGCGTTTTCGCCGGAAAACGCGTTTTCGACCGAAAACGTTTACGTTTGCAATTCCCCGCCACAGGGAAGCTGCTAGCCGGGAATTCTCTGCCTGGTTCTACCCGCTGCCCGGAACGCTACGCAGGGCAAAAGCGATTCTCGTCCTCCGTGCTTGCTTTTTCTCAGAAAGAGCCGTGGTGGGCGTTTTCGCCGGAAAACGCGTTTTCGGCCGAAAACGTGTACGTTTGCACTTCCCGGCCACAGGGAAGCTGCTAGACGGGAATTCTCTGCCTGGTTCTACCCGCTGCCCGGAACGCTACGCAGGGCAAAAGCGATTCTCGTCCTCCGTGCTTGCTTTTTCTCAGAAAGAGCCGTGGTGTGCGTTTTCGCCGGAAAACGCGTTTTCGGCCGAAAACGTGTACGTTTGCACTTCCCGGCCACAGGGAAGCTGCTAGCCGGGAATTCTCTGCCTGGTTCTTCCCGCTGCCCGGAACGCTTCGCAGGGCAAAAGCGATTCTCGTCCTCCGTGCTTGCTTTTTCTCAGAAAGAGCCGTGGTGTGCGTTTTCGCCGGAAAACGCGTTTTCGGCCGAAAACGTGTACGTTTGCACTTCCCGGCCACAGGGAAGCTGCTAGCCGGGAATTCTCTGCCTGGTTCTACCCGCTGCCCGGAACGCTACTCAGGGCAAAAGCGATTCTCGTCCTCCGTGCTTGCTTTTTCTCAGAAAGAGCCGTGGTGTGCGTTTTCGCGGGAAAACGCGTTTTCGGCCGAAAACGTGTACGTTTGCACTTCCCCGCCTCAGGGAAGCTGCTAGCCGGGAATTCTCTGCCTGGTTCTACCCGCTGCCCGGAACGCTACGCAGGGCAAAATCGATTCTCGTCCTCCGTGCTTGCTTTTTCTCAGAAAGAGCCGTGGTGTGCGTTTTCGCCGGAAAACGCGTTTTCGACCGAAAACGTTTACGTTTGCACTTCCCGGCCACAGGGAAGCTGCTAGACGGGAATTCTCTGCCTGGTTCTACCCGCTGCCCGGAACGCTACGCAGGGCAAAAGCGATTACCGTCCTCCGTGCTTGCTTTTTCTCAGAAAGAGCCGTGGTGTGCGTTTTCGCCGGAAAACGCGTTTTCGGCCGAAAACGTGTACGTTTGCACTTCCCGGCCACAGGGAAGCTGCTAGCCGGGAATTCTCTGCCTGGTTCTACCCGCTGCCCGGAACGCTACGCAGGGCAAAAGCGATTCTCGTCCTCCGTGCTTGCTTTTTCTCAGAAAGAGCCGTGGTGTGCGTTTTCGCCGGAAAACGCGTTTTCGGCCGAAAACGTGTACGTTTGCACTTCCCGGCCACAGGGAAGCTGCTGGTCGGGAATTCTCTGCCTGGTTCTTCCCGCTGCCCGGAACGCTTCGCAGGGCAAAAGCGATTCTCGTCCTCCGTGCTTGCTTTTTCTCAGAAAGAGCCGTGGTGTGCGTTTTAGCCGGAAAACGCATTTTCGGCCGAAAACGTGTACGTTTGCACTTCCCGGCCACAGGGAAGCTGCTAGCCGGCAATTCGCTGCCTGGTTCTACCCGCTGCCCGGAACGCTACGCAGGGCAAAAGCGATTTTCGTCCTCCGTGCTTGCTTTTTCTCAGAAAGAGCCGTGGTGTGCTTTTTCGCCGGAAAACGCGTTTTCGGCCGAAAACGTGTACGTTTGCACTTCCCCGCCACAGGGAAGCTGCTAGCAGGGAATTCGCTGTCTGATTCTACCCGCTGCCCGGAACGCTACGCAGGGCAAAAGCGATTCTCGTCCTCCGTGCTTGCTTTTTCTCAGAAAGAGCCGTGGTGTGCGTTTTCTCCAGAAAACGCGTTTTCGGCCGGAAACGTGTACGTTTGCACTTCCCGGCCACAGGGAAGCTGCTAGCCGGCAATTCTCTGCCTGGTTCTACCCGCTGCCCAGAACGCTACGCAGGGCAAAATCGATTCTCGTCCTCCGTGCTTGCTTTTTCTCAGAAAGAGCCGTGGTGTGCGTTTTCGCCGGAAAACGCGTTTTCGACCGAAAACGTTTACGTTTGCAATTCCCGGCCACAGGGAAGCTGCTAGCCGGGAATTCTCTGCCTGGTTCTACCCGCTGCCCGGAACGCTACGCAGGGCAAAAGCGATTTTCGTCCTCCGTGCTTGCTTTTTCTCAGAAAGAGCCGTGGTGGGCGTTTTCGCCGGAAAACGCGTTTTCGGCCCAAAACGTGTACGTTTGCACTTCCCGGCCACAGGGAAGCTGCTAGACGGGAATTCTCTGCCTGGTTCTACCCGCTGCCAGGAACGCTACGCAGGGCAAAAGCGATTCTCGTCCTCCGTGCTTGCTTTTTCTCAGAAAGAGCCGTGGTGTGCGTTTTCGCCGGAAAACGCGTTTTCGGCCGAAAACGTGTACGTTTGCACTTCCCGGCCACAGGGAAGCTGCTAGCCGGGAATTCTCTGCCTGGTTCTTCCCGCTGCCCGGAACGCTTCGCAGGGCAAAAGCGATTCTCGTCCTCCGTGCTTGCTTTTTCTCAGAAAGAGCCGTGGTGTGCGTTTTCGCCGGAAAACGCGTTTTCGGCCGAAAACGTGTACGTTTGCACTTCCCGGCCACAGGGAAGCTGCTAGCCGGCAATTCTCTGCCTGGTTCTACCCGCTGCCCGGAACGCTACGCAGGGCAAAAGCGATTCTCGTCCTCCGTGCTTGCTTTTTCTCAGAAAGAGCCGTGGTGTGCGTTTTCGCGGGAAAACGCGTTTTCGGCCGAAAACGTGTACGTTTGCACTTCCCCGCCTCAGGGAAGCTGCTAGCCGGGAATTCTCTGCCTGGTTCTACCCGCTGCCCGGAACGCTACGCAGGGCAAAATCGATTCTCGTCCTCCGTGCTTGCTTTTTCTCAGAAAGAGCCGTGGTGTGCGTTTTCGCCGGAAAACGCGTTTTCGACCGAAAACGTTTACGTTTGCACTTCCCGGCCACAGGGAAGCTGCTAGACGGGAATTCTCTGCCTGGTTCTACCCGCTGCCCGGAACGCTACGCAGGGCAAAAGCGATTACCGTCCTCCGTGCTTGCTTTTTCTCAGAAAGAGCCGTGGTGTGCGTTTTCGCCGGAAAACGCGTTTTCGGCCGAAAACGTGTACGTTTGCACTTCCCGGCCACAGGGAAGCTGATAGACGGGAATTCTCTGCCTGGTTCTACCCGCTGCCCGGAACGATACGCAGGGCAAAAGCGATTCTCGTCCTCCGTGCTTGCTTTTTCTCAGAAAGAGCCGTGGTGTGCGTTTTCGCCGGAAAACGCGTTTTCGGCCGGAAACGTGTACGTTTGCACTTCCCCGCCACAGGGAAGCTGCTAGCAGGGAATTCGCTGTCTGATTCTACCCGCTGCCCGGAACGCTACGCAGGGCAAAAGCGATTCTCGTCCTCCGTGCTTGCTTTTTCTCAGAAAGAGCCGTGGTGTGCGTTTTCTCCAGAAAACGCGTTTTCGGCCGGAAACGTGTACGTTTGCACTTCCCGGCCACAGGGAAGCTGCTAGCCGGCAATTCTCTGCCTGGTTCTACCCGCTGCCCAGAACGCTACGCAGGGCAAAATCGATTCTCGTCCTCCGTGCTTGCTTTTTCTCAGAAAGAGCCGTGGTGTGCGTTTTCGCCGGAAAACGCGTTTTCGACCGAAAACGTTTACGTTTGCAATTCCCGGCCACAGGGAAGCTGCTAGCCGGGAATTCTCTGCCTGGTTCTACCCGCTGCCCGGAACGCTACGCAGGGCAAAAGCGATTCTCGTCCTCCGTGCTTGCTTTTTCTCAGAAAGAGCCGTGGTGTGCGTTTTCGCGGGAAAACGCGTTTTCGGCCGAAAACGTGTACGTTTGCACTTCCCGGCCACAGGGAAGCTGCTAGACGGGAATTCTCTGCCTGGTTCTACCCGCTGCCCGGAACGCTACGCAGGGCAAAAGCGATTCTCGTCCTCCGTGCTTGCTTTTTCTCAGAAAGAGCCGTGGTGTGCGTTTTCGCCGGAAAACGCGTTTTCGGCCGAAAACGTGTACGTTTGCACTTCCCGGCCACAGGGAAGCTGCTAGCCGGGAATTCTCTGCCTGGTTCTTCCCGCTGCCCGGAACGCTTCGCAGGGCAAAAGCGATTCTCGTCCTCCGTGCTTGCTTTTTCTCAGAAAGAGCCGTGGTGTGCGTTTTCGCCGGAAAACGCGTTTTCGGCCGAAAACGTGTACGTTTGCACTTCCCGGCCACAGGGAAGCTGCTAGCCGGGAATTCTCTGCCTGGTTCTACCCGCTGCCCGGAACGCTACGCAGGGCAAAAGCGATTCTCGTCCTCCGTGCTTGCTTTTTCTCAGAAAGAGCCGTGGTGTGCGTTTTCGCGGGAAAACGCGTTTTCGGCCGAAAACGTGTACGTTTGCACTTCCCCGCCACAGGGAAGCTGCTAGCCGGGAATTCTCTGCCTGGTTCTACCCGCTGCCCGGAACGCTACGCAGGGCAAAATCGATTCTCGTCCTCCGTGCTTGCTTTTTCTCAGAAAGAGCCGTGGTGTGCGTTTTCGCCGGAAAACGCGTTTTCGACCGAAAACGTTTACGTTTGCACTTCCCGGCCACAGGGAAGCTGCTAGACGGGAATTCTCTGCCTGGTTCTACCCGCTGCCCGGAACGCTACGCAGGGCAAAAGCGATTACCGTCCTCCGTGCTACTTTTTCTCAGAAAGAGCCGTGGTGTGCGTTTTCGCCGGAAAACGCGTTTTCGGCCGAAAACGTGTACGTTTGCACTTCCCGGCCACAGGGAAGCTGCTAGCCGGGAATTCTCTGCCTGGTTCTACCCGCTGCCCGGAACGCTACGCAGGGCAAAAGCGATTCTCGTCCTCCGTGCTTGCTTTTTCTCAGAAAGAGCCGTGGTGTGCGTTTTCGCCGGAAAACGCGTTTTCGGCCGAAAACGTGTACGTTTGCACTTCCCGGCCACAGGGAAGCTGCTAGCCGGGAATTCTCTGCCTGGTTCTACCCGCTGCCCGGAACGCTACGCAGGGCAAAAGCGATTCTCGTCCTCCGTGCTTGCTTTTTCTCAGAAAGAGCCGTGGTTTGCGTTTTCGCCGGAAAACGCGTTTTCGGCCGAAAACGTGTACGTTTGCACTTCCCGGCCACAGGGAAGCTGCTAGACGGGAATTCTCTGCCTGGTTCTACCCGCTGCCCGGAACGCTACGCAGGGCAAAAGCGATTCTCGTCCTCCGTGCTTGCTTTTTCTCAGAAAGAGCCGTGGTGTGCGTTTTCGCCGTAAAACGTGTTTTCGGCCCAAAACGTGTACGTTTGCACTTCCCCGCCACAGGGAAGCTGCTAGCCGGGAATTCTCTGCCTGGTTCTACCCGCTGCCCGGAACACTATGCAGGGCAAAAGCGATTCTCGTCCTCCGTGCTTGCTTTTTCTCAGAAAGAGCCGTGGTGTGCGTTTTCGCCGGAAAACGCGTTTTCGGCCGAAAACGTGTACGTTTGCACTTCCCGGCCACAGGGAAGCTGCTAGACGGGAATTCTCTGCCTGGTTCTACCCGGTGCCCGGAACGCTACGCAGGGCAAAAGCGATTCTCGTCCTCCGTGCTTGCTTTTTCTCAGAAAGAGCCGTGGTGTGCGTTTTCGCGGGAAAACGCGTTTTCGGCCGAAAACGTGTACGTTTGCACTTCCCCGCCACAGGGAAGCTGCTAGACGGGAATTCTCTGCCTGGTTCTACCCGCTGCCCGGAACGCTACGCAGGGCAAAAGCGATTCTCGTCCTCCGTGCTTGCTTTTTCTCAGAAAGAGCCGTGGTGTGCGTTTTCGCGGGAAAACGTGTTTTCGGCCGAAAACGTGTACGTTTGCACTTCCCCGCCACAGGGAAGCTGCTAACCGGCAATTCGCTGCCTGGTTCTACCCGCTGCCCGGAACGCTACGCAGGGCAAAAGCGATTCTCGTCCTCCGTGCTTGCTTTTTCTCAGAAAGAGCCGTGGTGTGCGTTTTCGCCGGAAAACGCATTTTCGGCCGAAAACGTGTATGTTTGCACTTCCCCGCCACAGGGAAGCTGCTAGCAGGGAATTCGCTGCCTGATTCTACCCGCTGCCCGGAACGCTACGCAGGGCAAAAGCGATTCTCGTCCTCCGTGCTTGCTTTTTCTCAGAAAGAGCCGTGGTGTGCGTTTTCGCCGGAAAACGCGTTTTCGGCCGAAAACGTGTACGTTTGCACTTCCCCGCCACAGGGAAGCTGCTAGCAGGGAATTCGCTGCCTGGTTCTACCCGCTGCCCGGAACGCTACGCAGGGCAAAAGCGATTCTCGTCCTCCGTGCTTGCTTTTTCTCAGAAAGAGCCGTGGTGTGCGTTTTCGCCGGAAAACGCGTTTTCGGCCGAAAACGTGTACGTTTGCACTTCCCCGCCACAGGGAAGCTGCTAGCCGGGAATTCTCTGCCTGGTTCTACCCGCTGCCCGGAACGCTACGCAAGGCAAAAGCGATTCTCGTCCTCCGTGCTTGCTTTTTCTCAGAAAGAGCCGTGGTGTGCGTTTTCGCCGGAAAACGCGTTTTCGGCCGAAAACGTGTACGTTTGCACTTCCCCGCCTCAGGGAAGCTGCTAGCCGGGAATTCTCTGCCTGGTTCTACCCGCTGCCCGGAACGCTACGCAGGGCAAAAGCGATTCTCGTCCTCCGTGCTTGCTTTTTCTCAGAAAGAGCCGTGGTGTGCGTTTTCGCCGGAAAACGCGTTTTCGGCCGAAAACGTGTACGTTTGCACTTCCCGGCCACAGGGAAGCTGCTAGCCGGCAATTCGCTGCCTGGTTCTACCCGCTGCCCGGAACGCTACGCAGGGCAAAAGCGATTCTCGTCCTCCGTGCTTGCTTTTTCTCAGAAAGAGCCGTGGTGTGCGTTTTCGCGGGAAAACGTGTTTTCGGCCGAAAACGTGTACGTTTGCACTTCCCCGCCACAGGGAAGCTGCTAACCGGCAATTCGCTGCCTGGTTCTACCCGCTGCCCGGAACGCTACGCAGGGCAAAAGCGATTCTCGTCCTCCGTGCTTGCTTTTTCTCAGAAAGAGCCGTGGTGTGCGTTTTCGCGGGAAAACGAGTTTTCGGCCGAAAACGTGTACGTTTGCACTTCCCCGCCACAGGGAAGCTGCTAGCCGGGAATTCTCTGCCTGGTTCTACCCGCTGCCCGGAACGCTACGCAGGGCAAAATCGATTCTCGTCCTCCGTGCTTGCTTTTTCTCAGAAAGAGCCGTGGTGTGCGTTTTCGCCGGAAAACGCGTTTTCGACCGAAAACGTGTACGTTTGCACTTCCCCGCCACAGGGAAGCTGCTAGACGGGAATTCTCTGCCTGGTTCTACCCGCTGCCCGGAACACTATGCAGGGCAAAAGCGATTCTCATCCTCCGTGCTTGCTTTTTCTCAGAAAGAGCCGTGGTGTGCGTTTTCGCCGGAAAACGCGTTTTCGGCCGAAAACGTGTACGTTTGCACTTCCCCGCCACAGGGAAGCTGCTAGCCGGGAATTCTCTGCCTGGTTCTACCCGCTGCCCGGAACGCTACGCAGGGCAAAAGCGATTCTCGTCCTCCGTGCTTGCTTTTTCTCAGAAAGAGCCGTGGTGTGCGTTTTCGCCGGAAAACGCGTTTTCGGCCGAAAACGTGTATGTTTGCACTTCCCCGCCACAGGGAAGCTGCTAGCAGGGAATTCGCTGCCTGATTCTACCCGCTGCCCGGAACGCTACGCAGGGCAAAAGCGATTCTCGTCCTCCGTGCTTGCTTTTTCTCAGAAAGAGCCGTGGTGTGCGTTTTCGCCGGAAAACGCGTTTTCGGCCGAAAACGTGTACGTTTGCACTTCCCCGCCACAGGGAAGCTGCTAGCAGGGAATTCGCTGCCTGGTTCTACCCGCTGCCCGGAACGCTACGCAGGGCAAAAGCGATTCTCGTCCTCCGTGCTTGCTTTTTCTCAGAAAGAGCCGTGGTGTGCGTTTTCGCCGGAAAACGCGTTTTCGGCCGAAAACGTGTACGTTTGCACTTCCCGGCCACAGGGAAGCTGCTAGCCGGGAATTCTCTGCCTGGTTCTACCCGCTGCCCGGAACGCTACGCAGGGCAAAAGCGATTCTCGTCCTCCGTGCTTGCTTTTTCTCAGAAAGAGCCGTGGTGTGCGTTTTAGCCGGAAAACGCGTTTTCGGCCGAAAACGTGTACGTTTGCTCTTCCCGGCCACAGGGAAGCTGCTAGCCGGGAATTCTCTGCCTGGTTCTACCCGCTGCCCGGAACGCTACGCAGGGCAAAAGCGGTTCTCGTCCTCCGTGCTTGCTTTTTCTCAGAAAGAGCCGTGGTGTGCGTTTTCGCCGGAAAACGCGTTTTCGGTCGAAAACGTGTACGTTTGCACTTCCCCGCCACAGGGAAGCTGCTAGACGGGAATTCTCTGCCTGGTTCTACCCGCTGCCCGGAACACTATGCAGGGCAAAAGCGATTCTCATCCTCCGTGCTTGCTTTTTCTCAGAAAGAGCCGTGGTGTGCGTTTTCGCCGGAAAACGCGTTTTCGGCCGAAAACGTGTAGGTTTGCACTTCCCCGCCACAGGGAAGCTGCTAGCCGGGAATTCTCTGCCTGGTTCTACCCGCTGCCCGGAACGCTACGCAGGGCAAAAGCGATTCTCGTCCTCCGTGCTTGCTTTTTCTCAGAAAGAGCCGTGGTGTGCGCTTTCGCCGGAAAACGCGTTTTCGGCCGAAAACGTGTACGTTTGCACTTCCCGGCCACAGGGAAGCTGATAGACGGGAATTCTCTGCCTGGTTCTACCCGCTGCCCGGAACGCTACGCAGGGCAAAAGCGATTCTCGTCCTCCGTGCTTGCTTTTTCTCAGAAAGAGCCGTGGTGTGCGTTTTCGCCGGAAAACGCGTTTTCGGCCGAAATCGTGTATGTTTGCACTTCCCCGCCACAGGGAAGCTGCTAGCAGGGAATTCGCTGCCTGATTCTACCCGCTGCCCGGAACGCTACGCAGGGCAAAAGCGATTCTCGTCCTCCGTGCTTGCTTTTTCTCAGAAAGAGCCGTGGTGTGCGTTTTCGCGGGAAAACGTGTTTTCGGCCGAAAACGTGTACGTTTGCACTTCCCCGCCACAGGGAAGCTGCTAACCGGCAATTCGCTGCCTGGTTCTACCCGCTGCCCGGAACGCTACGCAGGGCAAAAGCGATTCTCGTCCTCCGTGCTTGCTTTTTCTCAGAAAGAGCCGTGGTGTGCGTTTTCGCCGGAAAACGCGTTTTCGGCCGAAAACGTGTACGTTTGCACTTCCCGGCCACAGGGAAGCTGCTAGCCGGGAATTCTCTGCCTGGTTCTACCCGCTGCCCGGAACGCTACGCAGGGCAAAAGCGATTCTCGTCCTCCGTGCTTGCTTTTTCTCAGAAAGAGCCGTGGTGTGCGTTTTCGCCGGAAAACGCGTTTTCGGCCGAAAACGTGTACGTTTGCACTTCCCGGCCACAGGGCAGCTGATAGACGGGAATTCTCTGCCTGGTTCTACCCGCTGCCCGGAACGCTACGCAGGGCAAAAGCGATTCTCGTCCTCCGTGCTTGCTTTTTCTCAGAAAGAGCCGTGGTGTGCGTTTTCGCCGGAAAACGCGTTTTCGGCCGAAAACGTGTATGTTTTCACTTCCCCGCCACAGGGAAGCTGCTAGCAGGGAATTCGCTGCCTGATTCTACCCGCTGCCCGGAACGCTACGCAGGGCAAAAGCGATTCTCGTCCTCCGTGCATGCTTTTTCTCAGAAAGAGCCGTGGTGTGCGTTTTCGCCGGAAAACGCGTTTTCGGCCGAAAACGTGTACGTTTGCACTTCCCCGCCACAGGGAAGCTGCTAGCAGGGAATTCGCTGCCTGGTTCTACCCGCTGCCCGGAACGCTACGCAGGGCAAAATCGATTCTCGTCCTCCATGCTTGCTTTTTCTCAGAAAGAGCCGTGGTGTGCGTTTTCGCCGGAAAACGCGTTTTCGGCCGAAAACGTGTACGTTTGCACTTCCCGGCCACAGGGAAGCTGCTAGCCGGGAATTCTCTGCCTGGTTCTACCCGCTGCCCGGAACGCTACGCAGGGCAAAAGCGATTCTCGTCCTCCGTGCTTGCTTTTTCTCAGAAAGAGCCGTAGTGTGCGTTTTAGCCGGAAAACGCGTTTTCGGCCGAAAACGTGTACGTTTGCTCTTCCCGGCCACAGGGAAGCTGCTAGCCGGGAATTCTCTGCCTGGTTCTACCCGCTGCCCGGAACGCTACGCAGGGCAAAAGCGGTTCTCGTCCTCCGTGCTTGCTTTTTCTCAGAAAGAGCCGTGGTGTGCGTTTTCGCCGGAAAACGCGTTTTCGGTCGAAAACGTGTACGTTTGCACTTCCCCGCCACAGGGAAGCTGCTAGACGGGAATTCTCTGCCTGGTTCTACCCGCTGCCCGGAACGCTACGCAGGGCAAAAGCGGTTCTCGTCCTCCGTGCTTGCTTTTTCTCAGAAAGAGCCGTGGTGTGCGTTTTCGCCGGAAAACGCGTTTTCGGCCGAAAACGTGTACGTTTGCACTTCCCCGCCACAGGGAAGCTGCTAGCCGGGAATTCTCTGCCTGGTTCTACCCGCTGCCCGGAACGCTACGCAGGGCAAAAGCGATTCTCGTCCTCCGTGCTTGCTTTTTCTCAGAAAGAGCCGTGGTGTGCGTTTTCGCCGGAAAACGCGTTTTCGGCCGAAAACGTGTACGTTTGCACTTCCCCGCCACAGGGAAGCTGCTAGCCGGGAATTCTCTGCCTAGTTCTACCCGCTGCCCGGAACACTATGCAGGGCAAAAGCGATTCTCGTCCTCCGTGCTTGCTTTTTCTCAGAAAGAGCCGTGGTGTGCGTTTTCGCCGGAAAACGCGTTTTCGGCCGAAAACGTGTACGTTTGCACTTCCCGGCCACAGGGAAGCTGATAGCAGGGAATTCGCTGCCTGGTTCTACCCGCTGCCCGGAACGCTACGCAGGGCAAAAGCGATTCTCGTCCTCCGTGCTTGCTTTTTCTCAGAAAGAGCCATGGTGTGCTTTTTCGCCGGAAAAAGAGTTTTCGGCCGAAAACGTGTACGTTTGCACTTCCCCGCCACAGGGAAGCTGCTAGCCGGGAATTCTCTGCCTCGTTCTACCCGCTGCCCGGAACGCTACGCAGGGCAAAAGCGATTCTCGTCCTCCGTGCTTGCTTTTTCTCAGAAAGAGCCGTGGTGTGCGTTTTCGCCGGAAAACGCGTTTTCGGCCGAAAACGTGTACGTTTGCACTTCCCCGCCACAGGGAAGCTGCTAGCCGGGAATTCTCTGCCTGGTTCTACCCGCTGCCCGGAACGCTACGCAGGGCAAAAGCGATTCTCGTCCTCCGTGCTTGCTTTTTCTCAGAAAGAGCCGTGGTGTGCGTTTTCGCCGGAAAACGCGTTTTCGGCCGAAAACGTGTACGTTTGCACTTCCCCGCCACAGGGAAGCTGCTAGACGGGAATTCTCTGCCTAGTTCTACCCGCTGCCCGGAACACTATGCAGGGCAAAAGCGATTCTCGTCCTCCGTGCTTGCTTTTTCTCAGAAAGAGCCGTGGTGTGCGTTTTCGCCGGAAAACGCGTTTTCGGCCGAAAACGTGTACGTTTGCACTTCCCCGCCACAGGGAAGCTGCTAGCCGGGAATTCTCTGCCTGGTTCTACCCGCTGCCCGGAGCGCTACGCAGGGCAAAAGCGATTCTCGTCCTCCGTGCTTGCTTTTTCTCAGAAAGAGCCGTGGTGTGCGTTTTCGCCGGAAAACGCGTTTTCGGCCGAAAACGTGTACGTTTGCACTTCCCGGCCACAGGGAAGCTGCTAGACGGGAATTCTCTGCCTGGTTCTACCCGCTGCCCGGAACACTATGCAGGGCAAAAGCGATTCTCGTCCTCCGTGCTTGCTTTTTCTCAGAAAGAGCCGTGGTGTGCGTTTTCGCCGGAAAACGCGTTTTCGGCCGAAAACGTGTATGTTTGCACTTCCCCGCCACAGGGAAGCTGCTAGCCGGGAATTCTCTGCCTGGTTCTACCCGCTGCCCGGAACGCTACGCAGGGCAAAAGCGATTCTCGTCCTCCGTGCTTGCTTTTTCTCAGAAAGAGCCGTGGTGTGCGTTTTCGCCGGAAATCGCGTTTTCGGCCGAAAATGTGTACGTTTGCACTTCCCGGCCACAGGGAAGCTGCTAGCCGGGAATTCACTGCCTGGTTCTACCCGCTGCCCGGAACGCTACGCAGGGCAAAAGCGATTCTCGTCCTCCGTGCTTGCTTTTTCTCAGAAAGAGCCGTGGTGTGCGTTTTCGCCGGAAAACGCGTTTTCGGCCGAAAACGTGTACGTTTGCACTTCCCGGCCACAGGGAAGCTGCTAGCCGGGAATTCTCTGCCTGGTTCTACCCGCTGCCCGGAACGCTACGCAGGGCAAAAGCGATTCTCGTCCTCCGTGCTTGCTTTTTCTCAGAAAGAGCCGTGGTGTGCGTTTTCGCCGGAAAACGCGTTTTCGGCCGAAAACGTGTATGTTTGCACTTCCCCGCCACAGGGAAGCTGCTAGCAGGGAATTCGCTGCCTGATTCTACCCGCTGCCCGGAACGCTACGCAGGGCAAAAGCGATTCTCGTCCTCCGTGCTTGCTTTTTCTCAGAAAGAGCCGTGGTGTGCGTTTTCGCCGGAAAACGTGTTTTCGGCCGAAAACGTGTACGTTTGCACTTCCCCGCCACAGGGAAGCTGCTAGCAGGGAATTCGCTGCCTGGTTCTACCCGCTGCCCGGAACGCTACGCAGGGCAAAAGCGATTCTCGTCCTCCGTGCTTGCTTTTTCTCAGAAAGAGCCGTGGTGTGCGTTTTCGCCGGAAAACGCGTTTTCGGCCGAAAACGTGTACGTTTGCACTTCCCGGCCACAGGGAAGCTGCTAGCCGGGAATTCTCTGCCTGGTTCTACCCGCTGCCCGGAACGCTACGCAGGGCAAAAGCGATTCTCGTCCTCCGTGCTTGCTTTTTCTCAGAAAGAGCCGTGGTGTGCGTTTTCGCCGGAAAACGCGTTTTCGGCCGAAAACGTGTACGTTTGCACTTCCCGGCCACAGGGAAGCTGATAGACGGGAATTCTCTGCCTGGTTCTACCCGCTGCCCGGAACGCTACGCAGGGCAAAAGCGATTCTCGTCCTCCGTGCTTGCTTTTTCTCAGAAAGAGCCGTGGTGTGCGTTTTCGCCGGAAAACGCGTTTTCGGCCGAAAACGTGTATGTTTGCACTTCCCCGCCACAGGGAAGCTGCTAGCAGGGAATTCGCTGCCTGATTCTACCCGCTGCCCGGAACGCTACGCAGGGCAAAAGCGATTCTCGTCCTCCGTGCATGCTTTTTCTCAGAAAGAGCCGTGGTGTGCGTTTTCGCCGGAAAACGCGTTTTCGGCCGAAAACGTGTACGTTTGCACTTCCCCGCCACAGGGAAGCTGCTAGCAGGGAATTCGCTGCCTGGTTCTACCCGCTGCCCGGAACGCTACGCAGGGCAAAATCGATTCTCGTCCTCCGTGCTTGCTTTTTCTCAGAAAGAGCCGTGGTGTGCGTTTTCGCCGGAAAACGCGTTTTCGGCCGAAAACGTGTACGTTTGCACTTCCCGGCCACAGGGAAGCTGCTAGCCGGGAATTCTCTGCCTGGTTCTACCCGCTGCCCGGAACGCTACGCAGGGCAAAAGCGGTTCTCGTCCTCCGTGCTTGCTTTTTCTCAGAAAGAGCCGTGGTGTGCGTTTTCGCCGGAAAACGCGTTTTCGGCCGAAAACGTGTACGTTTGCACTTCCCCGCCACAGGGAAGCTGCTAGCCGGGAATTCTCTGCCTGGTTCTACCCGCTGCCCGGAACGCTACGCAGGGCAAAAGCGATTCTCGTCCTCCGTGCTTGCTTTTTCTCAGAAAGAGCCATGGTGTGCTTTTTCGCCGGAAAAAGAGTTTTCGGCCGAAAACGTGTACGTTTGCACTTCCCCGCCACAGGGAAGCTGCTAGCCGGGAATTCTCTGCCTCGTTCTACCCGCTGCCCGGAACGCTACGCAGGGCAAAAGCGATTCTCGTCCTCCGTGCTTGCTTTTTCTCAGAAAGAGCCGTGGTGTGCGTTTTCGCCGGAAAACGCGTTTTCGGCCGAAAACGTGTACGTTTGCACTTCCCCGCCACAGGGAAGCTGCTAGCCGGGAATTCTCTGCCTGGTTCTACCCGCTGCCCGGAACGCTACGCAGGGCAAAAGCGATTCTCGTCCTCCGTGCTTGCTTTTTCTCAGAAAGAGCCGTGGTGTGCGTTTTCGCCGGAAAACGCGTTTTCGGCCGAAAACGTGTACGTTTGCACTTCCCGGCCACAGGGAAGCTGCTAGCCGGGAATTCTCTGCCTGGTTCTACCCGCTGCCCGGAACGCTACGCAGGGCAAAAGCGATTCTCGTCCTCCGTGCTTGCTTTTTCTCAGAAAGAGCCGTGGTGTGCGTTTTCGCCGGAAAACGCGTTTTCGGCCGAAAACGTGTACGTTTGCACTTCCCCGCCACAGGGAAGCTGCTAGCCGGGAATTCTCTGCCTAGTTCTACCCGCTGCCCGGAACACTATGCAGGGCAAAAGCGATTCTCGTCCTCCGTGCTTGCTTTTTCTCAGAAAGAGCCGTGGTGTGCGTTTTCGCCGGAAAACGCGTTTTCGGCCGAAACCGTGTACGTTTCCACTTCCCCGCCACAGGGAAGCTGCTAGCCGTGAATTCTCTGCCTGGTTCTACCCGCTGCCCGGAACGCTACGCAGGGCAAAAGCGATTCTCGTCCTCCGTGCTTGCTTTTTCTCAGAAAGAGCCGTGGTGTGCGTTTTCGCCGGAAAACGCGTTTTCGGCCGAAAACGTGTACGTTTGCACTTCCCGGCCACAGGGAAGCTGCTAACCGGCAATTCGCTGCCTGGTTCTACCCGCTGCCCGGAACGCTACGCAGGGCAAAAGCGATTCTCGTCCTCCGTGCTTGCTTTTTCTCAGAAAGAGCCGTGGTGTGCGTTTTCGCCGGAAAACGCGTTTTCGGCCGAAAACGTGTACGTTTGCACTTCCCGGCCACAGGGAAGCTGCTAGCCGGGAATTCTCTGCCTGGTTCTACCCGCTGCCCGGAACGCTACGCAGGGCAAAAGCGATTCTCGTCCTCCGTGCTTGCTTTTTCTCAGAAAGAGCCGTGGTGTGCGTTTTCGCCGGAAAACGCGTTTTCGGCCGAAAACGTGTACGTTTGCACTTCCCGGCCACAGGGAAGCTGATAGACGGGAATTCTCTGCCTGGTTCTACCCGCTGCCCGGAACGCTACGCAGGGCAAAAGCGATTCTCGTCCTCCGTGCTTGCTTTTTCTCAGAAAGAGCCGTGGTGTGCGTTTTCGCCGGAAAACGCGTTTTCGGCCGAAAACGTGTATGTTTGCACTTCCCCGCCACAGGGAAGCTGCTAGCAGGGAATTCGCTGCCTGATTCTACCCGCTGCCCGGAACGCTACGCAGGGCAAAAGCGATTCTCGTCCTCCGTGCATGCTTTTTCTCAGAAAGAGCCGTGGTGTGCGTTTTCGCCGGAAAACGCGTTTTCGGCCGAAAACGTGTACGTTTGCACTTCCCCGCCACAGGGAAGCTGCTAGCAGGGAATTCGCTGCCTGGTTCTACCCGCTGCCCGGAACGCTACGCAGGGCAAAATCGATTCTCGTCCTCCGTGCTTGCTTTTTCTCAGAAAGAGCCGTGGTGTGCGTTTTCGCCGGAAAACGCGTTTTCGGCCGAAAACGTGTACGTTTGCACTTCCCGGCCACAGGGAAGCTGCTAGCCGGGAATTCTCTGCCTGGTTCTACCCGCTGCCCGGAACGCTACGCAGGGCAAAAGCGATTCTCGTCCTCCGTGCTTGCTTTTTCTCAGAAAGAGCCGTGGTGTGCGTTTTAGCCGGAAAACGCGTTTTCGGCCGAAAACGTGTACGTTTGCTCTTCCCGGCCAGAGGGAAGCTGCTAGCCGGGAATTCTCTGCCTGGTTCTACCCGCTGCCCGGAACGCTACGCAGGGCAAAAGCCATTCTCGTCCTCCGTGCTTGCTTTTTCTCAGAAAGAGCCGTGGTGTGCGTTTTCGCCGGAAAACACGTTTTCGGTCGAAAACGTGTACGTTTGCACTTCCCCGCCACAGGGAAGCTGCTAGACGGGAATTCTCTGCCTGGTTCTACCCGCTGCCCGGAACGCTACGCAGGGCAAAAGCGGTTCTCGTCCTCCGTGCTTGCTTTTTCTCAGAAAGAGCCGTGGTGTGCGTTTTCGCCGGAAAACGCGTTTTCGGCCGAAAACGTGTACGTTTGCACTTCCCCGCCACAGGGAAGCTGCTAGCCGGGAATTCTCTGCCTGGTTCTACCCGCTGCCCGGAACGCTACGCAGGGCAAAAGCGATTCTCGTCCTCCGTGCTTGCTTTTTCTCAGAAAGAGCCATGGTGTGCTTTTTCGCCGGAAAAAGAGTTTTCGGCCGAAAACGTGTACGTTTGCACTTCCCCGCCACAGGGAAGCTGCTAGCCGGGAATTCTCTGCCTGGTTCTACCCGCTGCCCGGAACGCTACGCAGGGCAAAAGCGATTCTCGTCCTCCGTGCTTGCTTTTTCTCAGAAAGAGCCGTGGTGTGCGTTTTCGCCGGAAAACGCGTTTTCGGCCGAAAACGTGTACGTTTGCACTTCCCCGCCACAGGGAAGCTGCTAGCCGGGAATTCTCTGCCTGGTTCTACCCGCTGCCCGGAACGCTACGCAGGGCAAAAGCGATTCTCGTCCTCCGTGCTTGCTTTTTCTCAGAAAGAGCCGTGGTGTGCGTTTTCGCCGGAAAACGCGTTTTCGGCCGAAAACGTGTACGTTTGCACTTCCCGGCCACAGGGAAGCTGCTAGACGGGAATTCTCTGCCTGGTTCTACCCGCTGCCCGGAACGCTAATCAGGGCAAAAGCGATTCTCGTCCTCCGTGCTTGCTTTTTCTCAGAAAGAGCCGTGGTGTGCGTTTTCGCCGGAAAACGCGTTTTCGGCCGAAAACGTGTACGTTTGCACTTCCCCGCCACAGGGAAGCTGCTAGCCGGGAATTCTCTGCCTAGTTCTACCCGCTGCCCGGAACACTATGCAGGGCAAAAGCGATTCTCGTCCTCCGTGCTTGCTTTTTCTCAGAAAGAGCCGTGGTGTGCGTTTTCGCCGGAAAACGCGTTTTCGGCCGAAAACGTGTACGTTTGCACTTCCCCGCCACAGGGAAGCTGCTAGACGGGAATTCTCTGCCTGGTTCTACCCGCTGCCCGGAACGCTACGCAGGGCAAAAGCGATTCTCGTCCTCCGTGCTTGCTTTTTCTCAGAAAGAGCCGTGGTGTGCGTTTTCGCCGGAAAACGCGTTTTCGGCCGAAAACGTGTACGTTTGCACTTCCCGGCCACAGGGAAGCTGCTAGACGGGAATTCTCTGTCTGGTTCTACCCGCTGCCCGGAACACTATGCAGGGCAAAAGCGATTCTCGTCCTCCGTGCTTGCTTTTTCTCAGAAAGAGCCGTGGTGTGCGTTTTAGCCGGAAAACGCGTTTTCGGCCGAAAACGTGTATGTTTGCACTTCCCCGCCACAGGGAAGCTGCTAGCCGGGAATTCTCTGCCTGGTTCTACCCGCTGCCCGGAACGCTACGCAGGGCAAAAGCGATTCTCGTCCTCCGTGCTTGCTTTTTCTCAGAAAGAGCCGTGGTGTGCGTTTTCGCCGGAAATCGCGTTTTCGGCCGAAAACGTGTACGTTTGCACTTCCCGGCCACAGGGAAGCTGCTAGCCGGGAATTCACTGCCTGGTTCTACCCGCTGCCCGGAACGCTACGCAGGGCAAAAGCGATTCTCGTCCTCCGTGCTTGCTTTTTCTCAGAAAGAGCCGTGGTGTGCGTTTTCGCCGGAAAACGCGTTTTCGGCCGAAAACGTGTACGTTTGCACTTCCCGGCCACAGGGAAGCTGCTAGCCGGGAATTCTCTGCCTGGTTCTACCCGCTGCCCGGAACGCTACGCAGGGCAAAAGCGATTCTCGTCCTCCGTGCTTGCTTTTTCTCAGAAAGAGCCGTGGTGTGCGTTTTCGCCGGAAAACGCGTTTTCGGCCGAAAACGTGTATGTTTGCACTTCCCCGCCACAGGGAAGCTGCTAGCAGGGAATTCGCTGCCTGATTCTACCCGCTGCCCGGAACGCTACGCAGGGCAAAAGCGATTCTCGTCCTCCGTGCTTGCTTTTTCTCAGAAAGAGCCGTGGTGTGCGTTTTCGCCGGAAAACGCGTTTTCGGCCGAAAACGTGTACGTTTGCTCTTCCCGGCCACAGGGAAGCTGCTAGCCGGGAATTCTCTGCCTGGTTCTACCCGCTGCCCGGAACGCTACGCAGGGCAAAAGCCATTCTCGTCCTCCGTGCTTGCTTTTTCTCAGAAAGAGCCGTGGTGTGCGTTTTCGCCGGAAAACGCGTTTTCGGCCAAAAACGTGTACGTTTGCACTTCCCCGCCACAGGGAAGCTGCTAGACGGGAATTCTCTGCCTGGTTCTACCCGCTGCCCGGAACGCTACGCAGGGCAAAAGCGGTTCTCGTCCTCCGTGCTTGCTTTTTCTCAGAAAGAGCCGTGGTGTGCGTTTTCGCCGGAAAACGCGTTTTCGGCCGAAAACGTGTACGTTTGCACTTCCCCGCCACAGGGAAGCTGCTAGCCGGGAATTCTCTGCCTGGTTCTACCCGCTGCCCGGAACGCTACGCAGGGCAAAAGCGATTCTCGTCCTCCGTGCTTGCTTTTTCTCAGAAAGAGCCATGGTGTGCTTTTTCGCCGGAAAAAGAGTTTTCGGCCGAAAACGTGTACGTTTGCACTTCCCCGCCACAGGGAAGCTGCTAGCCGGGAATTCTCTGCCTCGTTCTACCCGCTGCCCGGAACGCTACGCAGGGCCAAAGCGATTCTCGTCCTCCGTGCTTGCTTTTTCTCAGAAAGAGCCGTGGTGTGCGTTTTCGCCGGAAAACGCGTTTTCGGCCGAAAACGTGTACGTTTGCACTTCCCCGCCACAGGGAAGCTGCTAGCCGGGAATTCTCTGCCTGGTTCTACCCGCTGCCCGGAACGCTACGCAGGGCAAAAGCGATTCTCGTCCTCCGTGCTTGCTTTTTCTCAGAAAGAGCCGTGGTGTGCGTTTTCGCCGGAAAACGCGTTTTCGGCCGAAAACGTGTACGTTTGCACTTCCCGGCCACAGGGAAGCTGCTAGCCGGGAATTCTCTGCCTGGTTCTACCCGCTGCCCGGAACGCTACGCAGGGCAAAAGCGATTCTCGTCCTCCGTGCTTGCTTTTTCTCAGAAAGAGCCGTGGTGTGCGTTTTCGCCGGAAAACGCGTTTTCGGCCGAAAACGTGTACGTTTGCACTTCCCCGCCACAGGGAAGCTGCTAGCCGGGAATTCTCTGCCTAGTTCTACCCGCTGCCCGGAACACTATGCAGGGCAAAAGCGATTCTCGTCCTCCGTGCTTGCTTTTTCTCAGAAAGAGCCGTGGTGTGCGTTTTCGCCGGAAAACGCGTTTTCGGCCGAAAACGTGTACGTTTGCACTTCCCCGCCACAGGGAAGCTGCTAGACGGGAATTCTCTGCCTGGTTCTACCCGCTGCCCGGAACGCTACGCAGGGCAAAAGCGATTCTCGTCCTCCGTGCTTGCTTTTTCTCAGAAAGAGCCGTGGTGTGCGTTTTCGCCGGAAAACGCGTTTTCGGCCGAAAACGTGTACGTTTGCACTTCCCGGCCACAGGGAAGCTGATAGACGGGAATTCTCTGCCTGGTTCTACCCGCTGCCCGGAACGCTACGCAGGGCAAAAGCGATTCTCGTCCTCCGTGCTTGCTTTTTCTCAGAAAGAGCCGTGGTGTGCGTTTTCGCCGGAAAACGCGTTTTCGGCCGAAACCGTGTACGTTTGCACTTCCCCGCCACAGGGAAGCTGCTAGCCGTGAATTCTCTGCCTGGTTCTACCCGCTGCCCGGAACGCTACGCAGGGCAAAAGCGATTCTCGTCCTCCGTGCTTGCTTTTTCTCAGAAAGAGCCGTGGTGTGCGTTTTCGCCGGAAAACGCGTTTTCGGCCGAAAACGTGTACGTTTGCACTTCCCGGCCACAGGGAAGCTGCTAACCGGCAATTCGCTGCCTGGTTCTACCCGCTGCCCGGAACGCTACGCAGGGCAAAAGCGATTCTCGTCCTCCGTGCTTGCTTTTTCTCAGAAAGAGCCGTGATGTGCGTTTTCGCCGGAAAACGCGTTTTCGGCCGAAAACGTGTACGTTTGCACTTCCCGGCCACAGGGAAGCTGCTAGCCGGGAATTCTCTGCCTGGTTCTACCCGCTGCCCGGAACGCTACGCAGGGCAAAAGCGATTCTCGTCCTCCGTGCTTGCTTTTTCTCAGAAAGAGCCGTGGTGTGCGTTTTCGCCGGAAAACGCGTTTTCGGCCGAAAACGTGTACGTTTGCACTTCCCGGCCACAGGGAAGCTGATAGACGGGAATTCTCTGCCTGGTTCTACCCGCTGCCCGGAACGCTACGCAGGGCAAAAGCGATTCTCGTCCTCCGTGCTTGCTTTTTCTCAGAAAGAGCCGTGGTGTGCGTTTTCGCCGGAAAACGCGTTTTCGGCCGAAAACGTGTATGTTTGCACTTCCCCGCCACAGGGAAGCTGCTAGCAGGGAATTCGCTGCCTGATTCTACCCGCTGCCCGGAACGCTACGCAGGGCAAAAGCGATTCTCGTCCTCCGTGCATGCTTTTTCTCAGAAAGAGCCGTGGTGTGCGTTTTCGCCGGAAAACGCGTTTTCGGCCGAAAACGTGTACGTTTGCACTTCCCCGCCACAGGGAAGCTGCTAGCAGGGAATTCGCTGCCTGGTTCTACCCGCTGCCCGGAACGCTACGCAGGGCAAAATCGATTCTCGTCCTCCGTGCTTGCTTTTTCTCAGAAAGAGCCGTGGTGTGCGTTTTCGCCGGAAAACGCGTTTTCGGCCGAAAACGTGTACGTTTGCACTTCCCCGCCACAGGGAAGCTGCTAGCCGGGAATTCTCTGCCTGGTTCTACCCGCTGCCCGGAACGCTACGCAGGGCAAAAGCGATTCTCGTCCTCCGTGCTTGCTTTTTCTCAGAAAGAGCCATGGTGTGCTTTTTCGCCGGAAAAAGAGTTTTCGGCCGAAAACGTGTACGTTTGCACTTCCCCGCCACAGGGAAGCTGCTAGCCGGGAATTCTCTGCCTCGTTCTACCCGCTGCCCGGAACGCTACGCAGGGCCAAAGCGATTCTCGTCCTCCGTGCTTGCTTTTTCTCAGAAAGAGCCGTGGTGTGCGTTTTCGCCGGAAAACGCGTTTTCGGCCGAAAACGTGTACGTTTGCACTTCCCCGCCACAGGGAAGCTGCTAGCCGGGAATTCTCTGCCTGGTTCTACCCGCTGCCCGGAACGCTACGCAGGGCAAAAGCGATTCTCGTCCTCCGTGCTTGCTTTTTCTCAGAAAGAGCCGTGGTGTGCGTTTTCGCCGGAAAACGCGTTTTCGGCCGAAAACGTGTACGTTTGCACTTCCCGGCCACAGGGAAGCTGCTAGCCGGGAATTCTCTGCCTGGTTCTACCCGCTGCCCGGAACGCTACGCAGGGCAAAAGCGATTCTCGTCCTCCGTGCTTGCTTTTTCTCAGAAAGAGCCGTGGTGTGCGTTTTCGCCGGAAAACGCGTTTTCGGCCGAAAACGTGTACGTTTGCACTTCCCCGCCACAGGGAAGCTGCTAGCCGGGAATTCTCTGCCTAGTTCTACCCGCTGCCCGGAACACTATGCAGGGCAAAAGCGATTCTCGTCCTCCGTGCTTGCTTTTTCTCAGAAAGAGCCGTGGTGTGCGTTTTCGCCGGAAAACGCGTTTTCGGCCGAAAACGTGTACGTTTGCACTTCCCCGCCACAGGGAAGCTTCTAGACGGGAATTCTCTGCCTGGTTCTACCCGCTGCCCGGAACGCTACGCAGGGCAAAAGCGATTCTCGTCCTCCGTGCTTGCTTTTTCTCAGAAAGAGCCGTGGTGTGCGTTTTCGCCGGAAAACGCGTTTTCGGCCGAAAACGTGTACGTTTGCACTTCCCCGCCACAGGGAAGCTGCTAGCCGGGAATTCTCTGCCTAGTTCTACCCGCTGCCCGGAACACTATGCAGGGCAAAAGCGATTCTCGTCCTCCGTGCTTGCTTTTTCTCAGAAAGAGCCGTGGTGTGCGTTTTCGCCGGAAAACGCGTTTTCGGCCGAAACCGTGTACGTTTGCACTTCCCCGCCACAGGGAAGCTGCTAACCGTGAATTCTCTGCCTGGTTCTACCCGCTGCCCGGAACGCTACGCAGGGCAAAAGCGATTCTCGTCCTCCGTGCTTGCTTTTTCTCAGAAAGAGCCGTGGTGTGCGTTTTCGCCGGAAAACGCGTTTTCGGCCGAAAACGTGTACGTTTGCACTTCCCGGCCACAGGGAAGCTGCTAACCGGCAATTCGCTGCCTGGTTCTACCCGCTGCCCGGAACGCTACGCAGGGCAAAAGCGATTCTCGTCCTCCGTGCTTGCTTTTTCTCAGAAAGAGCCGTGGTGTGCGTTTTCGCCGGAAAACGCGTTTTCGGCCGAAAACGTGTACGTTTGCACTTCCCGGCCACAGGGAAGCTGCTAGCCGGGAATTCTCTGCCTGGTTCTACCCGCTGCCCGGAACGCTACGCAGGGCAAAAGCGATTCTCGTCCTCCGTGCTTGCTTTTTCTCAGAAAGAGCCGTGGTGTGCGTTTTCGCCGGAAAACGCGTTTTCGGCCGAAAACGTGTACGTTTGCACTTCCCGGCCACAGGGAAGCTGATAGACGGGAATTCTCTGCCTGGTTCTACCCGCTGCCCGGAACGCTACGCAGGGCAAAAGCGATTCTCGTCCTCCGTGCTTGCTTTTTCTCAGAAAGAGCCGTGGTGTGCGTTTTCGCCGGAAAACGCGTTTTCGGCCGAAAACGTGTATGTTTGCACTTCCCCGCCACAGGGAAGCTGCTAGCAGGGAATTCGCTGCCTGATTCTACCCGCTGCCCGGAACGCTACGCAGGGCAAAAGCGATTCTCGTCCTCCGTGCATGCTTTTTCTCAGAAAGAGCCGTGGTGTGCGTTTTCGCCGGAAAACGCGTTTTCGGCCGAAAACGTGTACGTTTGCACTTCCCCGCCACAGGGAAGCTGCTAGCAGGGAATTCGCTGCCTGGTTCTACCCGCTGCCCGGAACGCTACGCAGGGCAAAATCGATTCTCGTCCTCCGTGCTTGCTTTTTCTCAGAAAGAGCCGTGGTGTGCGTTTTCGCCGGAAAACGCGTTTTCGGCCGAAAACGTGTACGTTTGCACTTCCCGGCCACAGGGAAGCTGCTAGCCGGGAATTCTCTGCCTGGTTCTACCCGCTGCCCGGAACGCTACGCAGGGCAAAAGCGATTCTCGTCCTCCGTGCTTGCTTTTTCTCAGAAAGAGCCGTGGTGTGCGTTTTAGCCGGAAAACGCGTTTTCGGCCGAAAACGTGTACGTTTGCTCTTCCCGGCCACAGGGAAGCTGCTAGCCGGGAATTCTCTGCCTGGTTCTACCCGCTGCCCGGAACGCTACGCAGGGCAAAAGCCATTCTCGTCCTCCGTGCTTGCTTTTTCTCAGAAAGAGCCGTGGTGTGCGTTTTCGCCGGAAAACACGTTTTCGGTCGAAAACGTGTACGTTTGCACTTCCCCGCCACAGGGAAGCTGCTAGACGGGAATTCTCTGCCTGGTTCTACCCGCTGCCCGGAACGCTACGCAGGGCAAAAGCGGTTCTCGTCCTCCGTGCTTGCTTTTTCTCAGAAAGAGCCGTGGTGTGCGTTTTCGCCGGAAAACGCGTTTTCGGCCGAAAACGTGTACGTTTGCACTTCCCCGCCACAGGGAAGCTGCTAGCCGGGAATTCTCTGCCTGGTTCTACCCGCTGCCCGGAACGCTACGCAGGGCAAAAGCGATTCTCGTCCTCCGTGCTTGCTTTTTCTCAGAAAGAGCCATGGTGTGCTTTTTCGCCGGAAAAAGAGTTTTCGGCCGAAAACGTGTACGTTTGCACTTCCCCGCCACAGGGAAGCTGCTAGCCGGGAATTCTCTGCCTCGTTCTACCCGCTGCCCGGAACGCTACGCAGGGCAAAAGCGATTCTCGTCCTCCGTGCTTGCTTTTTCTCAGAAAGAGCCGTGGTGTGCGTTTTCGCCGGAAAACGCGTTTTCGGCCGAAAACGTGTACGTTTGCACTTCCCCGCCACAGGGAAGCTGCTAGCCGGGAATTCTCTGCCTGGTTCTACCCGCTGCCCGGAACGCTACGCAGGGCAAAAGCGATTCTCGTCCTCCGTGCTTGCTTTTTCTCAGAAAGAGCCGTGGTGTGCGTTTTCGCCGGAAAACGCGTTTTCGGCCGAAAACGTGTACGTTTGCACTTCCCGGCCACAGGGAAGCTGCTAGACGGGAATTCTCTGCCTGGTTCTACCCGCTGCCCGGAACGCTACTCAGGGCAAAAGCGATTCTCGTCCTCCGTGCTTGCTTTTTCTCAGAAAGAGCCGTGGTGTGCGTTTTCGCCGGAAAACGCGTTTTCGGCCGAAAACGTGTACGTTTGCACTTCCCCGCCACAGGGAAGCTGCTAGCCGGGAATTCTCTGCCTAGTTCTACCCGCTGCCCGGAACACCATGCAGGGCAAAAGCGATTCTCGTCCTCCGTGCTTGCTTTTTCTCAGAAAGAGCCGTGGTGTGCGTTTTCGCCGGAAAACGCGTTTTCGGCCGAAAACGTGTACGTTTGCACTTCCCCGCCACAGGGAAGCTGCTAGCCGGGAATTCTCTGCCTGGTTCTACCCGCTGCCCGGAACGCTACGCAGGGCAAAAGCGATTCTCGTCCTCCGTGCTTGCTTTTTCTCAGAAAGAGCCGTGGTGTGCGTTTTCGCCGGAAAACGCGTTTTCGGCCGAAAACGTGTACGTTTGCACTTCCCGGCCACAGGGAAGCTGCTAGACGGGAATTCTCTGCCTGGTTCTACCCGCTGCCCGGAACACTATGCAGGGCAAAAGCGATTCTCGTCCTCCGTGCTTGCTTTTTCTCAGAAAGAGCCGTGGTGTGCGTTTTCGCCGGAAAATGCGTTTTCGGCCGAAAACGTGTATGTTTGCACTTCCCCGCCACAGGGAAGCTGCTAGCCGGGAATTCTCTGCCTGGTTCTACCCGCTGCCCGGAACGCTACGCAGGGCAAAAGCGATTCTCGTCCTCCGTGCTTGCTTTTTCTCAGAAAGAGCCGTGGTGTGCGTTTTCGCCGGAAATCGCGTTTTCGGCCGAAAACGTGTACGTTTGCACTTCCCGGCCACAGGGAAGCTGCTAGCCGGGAATTCACTGCCTGGTTCTACCCGCTGCCCGGAACGCTACGCAGGGCAAAAGCGATTCTCGTCCTCCGTGCTTGCTTTTTCTCAGAAAGAGCCGTGGTGTGCGTTTTCGCCGGAAAACGCGTTTTCGGCCGAAAACGTGTACGTTTGCACTTCCCGGCCACAGGGAAGCTGCTAGCCGGGAATTCTCTGCCTGGTTCTACCCGCTGCCCGGAACGCTACGCAGGGCAAAAGCGATTCTCGTCCTCCGTGCTTGCTTTTTCTCAGAAAGAGCCGTGGTGTGCGTTTTAGCCGGAAAACGCGTTTTCGGCCGAAAACGTGTACGTTTGCTCTTCCCGGCCACAGGGAAGCTGCTAGCCGGGAATTCTCTGCCTGGTTCTACCCGCTGCCCGGAACGCTACGCAGGGCAAAAGCCATTCTCGTCCTCCGTGCTTGCTTTTTCTCAGAAAGAGCCGTGGTGTGCGTTTTCGCCGGAAAACACGTTTTCGGTCGAAAACGTGTACGTTTGCACTTCCCCGCCACAGGGAAGCTGCTAGACGGGAATTCTCTGCCTGGTTCTACCCGCTGCCCGGAACGCTACGCAGGGCAAAAGCGGTTCTCGTCCTCCGTGCTTGCTTTTTCTCAGAAAGAGCCGTGGTGTGCGTTTTCGCCGGAAAACGCGTTTTCGGCCGAAAACGTGTACGTTTGCACTTCCCCGCCACAGGGAAGCTGCTAGCCGGGAATTCTCTGCCTGGTTCTACCCGCTGCCCGGAACGCTACGCAGGGCAAAAGCGATTCTCGTCCTCCGTGCTTGCTTTTTCTCAGAAAGAGCCATGGTGTGCTTTTTCGCCGGAAAAAGAGTTTTCGGCCGAAAACGTGTACGTTTGCACTTCCCCGCCACAGGGAAGCTGCTAGCCGGGAATTCTCTGCCTCGTTCTACCCGCTGCCCGGAACGCTACGCAGGGCAAAAGCGATTCTCGTCCTCCGTGCTTGCTTTTTCTCAGAAAGAGCCGTGGTGTGCGTTTTCGCCGGAAAACGCGTTTTCGGCCGAAAACGTGTACGTTTGCACTTCCCCGCCACAGGGAAGCTGCTAGCCGGGAATTCTCTGCCTGGTTCTACCCGCTGCCCGGAACGCTACGCAGGGCAAAAGCGATTCTCGTCCTCCGTGCTTGCTTTTTCTCAGAAAGAGCCGTGGTGTGCGTTTTCGCCGGAAAACGCGTTTTCGGCCGAAAACGTGTACGTTTGCACTTCCCGGCCACAGGGAAGCTGCTAGACGGGAATTCTCTGCCTGGTTCTACCCGCTGCCCGGAACGCTACTCAGGGCAAAAGCGATTCTCGTCCTCCGTGCTTGCTTTTTCTCAGAAAGAGCCGTGGTGTGCGTTTTCGCCGGAAAACGCGTTTTCGGCCGAAAACGTGTACGTTTGCACTTCCCCGCCACAGGGAAGCTGCTAGCCGGGAATTCTCTGCCTAGTTCTACCCGCTGCCCGGAACACCATGCAGGGCAAAAGCGATTCTCGTCCTCCGTGCTTGCTTTTTCTCAGAAAGAGCCGTGGTGTGCGTTTTCGCCGGAAAACGCGTTTTCGGCCGAAAACGTGTACGTTTGCACTTCCCCGCCACAGGGAAGCTGCTAGCCGGGAATTCTCTGCCTGGTTCTACCCGCTGCCCGGAACGCTACGCAGGGCAAAAGCGATTCTCGTCCTCCGTGCTTGCTTTTTCTCAGAAAGAGCCGTGGTGTGCGTTTTCGCCGGAAAACGCGTTTTCGGCCGAAAACGTGTACGTTTGCACTTCCCGGCCACAGGGAAGCTGCTAGACGGGAATTCTCTGCCTGGTTCTACCCGCTGCCCGGAACACTATGCAGGGCAAAAGCGATTCTCGTCCTCCGTGCTTGCTTTTTCTCAGAAAGAGCCGTGGTGTGCGTTTTCGCCGGAAAACGCGTTTTCGGCCGAAAACGTGTATGTTTGCACTTCCCCGCCACAGGGAAGCTGCTAGCCGGGAATTCTCTGCCTGGTTCTACCCGCTGCCCGGAACGCTACGCAGGGCAAAAGCGATTCTCGTCCTCCGTGCTTGCTTTTTCTCAGAAAGAGCCGTGGTGTGCGTTTTCGCCGGAAATCGCGTTTTCGGCCGAAAACGTGTACGTTTGCACTTCCCGGCCACAGGGAAGCTGCTAGCCGGGAATTCACTGCCTGGTTCTACCCGCTGCCCGGAACGCTACGCAGGGCAAAAGCGATTCTCGTCCTCCGTGCTTGCTTTTTCTCAGAAAGAGCCGTGGTGTGCGTTTTCGCCGGAAAACGCGTTTTCGGCCGAAAACGTGTACGTTTGCACTTCCCGGCCACAGGGAAGCTGCTAGCCGGGAATTCTCTGCCTGGTTCTACCCGCTGCCCGGAACGCTACGCAGGGCAAAAGCGATTCTCGTCCTCCGTGCTTGCTTTTTCTCAGAAAGAGCCGTGGTGTGCGTTTGCGCCGGAAAACGCGTTTTCGGCCGAAAACGTGTACGTTTGCACTTCCCGGCCACAGGGAAGCTGATAGCAGGGAATTCGCTGCCTGGTTCTACCCGCTGCCCGGAACGCTACGCAGGGCAAAAGCGATTCTCGTCCTCCGTGCTTGCTTTTTCTCAGAAAGAGCCATGGTGTGCTTTTTCGCCGGAAAAAGAGTTTTCGGCCGAAAACGTGTACGTTTGCACTTCCCCGCCACAGGGAAGCTGCTAGCCGGGAATTCACTGCCTGGTTCTACCCGCTGCACGGAACGCTACGCAGGGCAAAAGCGATTCTCGTCCTCCGTGCTTGCTTTTTCTCAGAAAGAGCCGTGGTGTGCGTTTTCGCCGGAAAACGCGTTTTCGGCCGAAAACGTGTACGTTTGCACTTCCCCGCCACAGGGAAGCTGCTAGACGGGAATTCTCTGCCTGGTTCTACCCGCTGCCCGGAACGCTACGCAGGGCAAAAGCGATTCTCGTCCTCCGTGCTTGCTTTTTCTCAGAAAGAGCCGTGGTGTGCGTTTTCGCCGGAAAACGCGTTTTCGGCCGAAAACGTGTACGTTTGCACTTCCCGGCCACAGGGAAGCTTCTAGACGGGAATTCTCTGCCTGGTTCTACCCGCTGCCCGGAACGCTACGCAGGGCAAAAGCGATTCTCGTCCTCCGTGCTTGCTTTTTCTCAGAAAGAGCCGTGGTGTGCGTTTTCGCCGGAAAACGCGTTTTCGGCCGAAAACGTGTACGTTTGCACTTCCCCGCCACAGGGAAGCTGCTAGCCGGGAATTCTCTGCCTAATTCTACCCGCTGCCCGGAACACTATGCAGGGCAAAAGCGATTCTCGTCCTCCGTGCTTGCTTTTTCTCAGAAAGAGCCGTGGTGTGCGTTTTCGCCGGAAAACGCGTTTTCGGCCGAAACCGTGTACGTTTGCACTTCCCCGCCACAGGGAAGCTGCTAGCCGTGAATTCTCTGCCTGGTTCTACCCGCTGCCCGGAACGCTACGCAGGGCAAAAGCGATTCTCGTCCTCCGTGCTTGCTTTTTCTCAGAAAGAGCCGTGGTGTGCGTTTTCGCCGGAAAACGCGTTTTCGGCCGAAAACGTGTACGTTTGCACTTCCCGGCCACAGGGAAGCTGCTAGCCGGGAATTCACTGCCTGGTTCTACCCGCTGCCCGGAACGCTACGCAGGGCAAAAGCGATTCTCGTCCTCCGTGCTTGCTTTTTCTCAGAAAGAGCCGTGGTGTGCGTTTTCGCCGGAAAACGCGTTTTCGCCCGAAAACGTGTACGTTTGCACTTCCCCGCCACAGGGAAGCTGCTAGCCGGGAATTCTCTGCCTGGTTCTACCCGCTGCCCGGAACGCTACGCAGGGCAAAAGCGATTCTCGTCCTCCGTGCTTGCTTTTTCTCAGAAAGAGCCGTGGTGTGCGCTTTCGCCGGAAAACGCGTTTTCGGCCGAAAACGTGTACGTTTGCACTTCCCGGCCACAGGGAAGCTGATAGACGGGAATTCTCTGCCTGGTTCTACCCGCTGCCCGGAACGCTACGCAGGGCAAAAGCGATTCTCGTCCTCCGTGCTTGCTTTTTCTCAGAAAGAGCCGTGGTGTGCGTTTTCGCCGGAAAACGCGTTTTCGGCCGAAATCGTGTATGTTTGCACTTCCCCGCCACAGGGAAGCTGCTAGCAGGGAATTCGCTGCCTGATTCTACCCGCTGCCCGGAACGCTACGCAGGGCAAAAGCGATTCTCGTCCTCCGTGCTTGCTTTTTCTCAGAAAGAGCCGTGGTGTGCGTTTTCGCCGGAAAACGCGTTTTCGGCCGAAAACGTGTACGTTTGCACTTCCCGGCCACAGGGAAGCTGCTAGCCGGGAATTCTCTGCCTGGTTCTACCCGCTGCCCGGAACGCTACGCAGGGCAAAAGCGATTCTCGTCCTCCGTGCTTGCTTTTTCTCAGAAAGAGCCGTGGTGTGCGTTTTCGCCGGAAAACGCGTTTTCGGCCGAAAACGTGTACGTTTGCACTTCCCGGCCACAGGGAAGCTGATAGACGGGAATTCTCTGCCTGGTTCTACCCGCTGCCCGGAACGCTACGCAGGGCAAAAGCGATTCTCGTCCTCCGTGCTTGCTTTTTCTCAGAAAGAGCCGTGGTGTGCGTTTTCGCCGGAAAACGCGTTTTCGGCCAAAAACGTGTATGTTTGCACTTCCCCGCCACAGGGAAGCTGCTAGCAGGGAATTCGCTGCCTGATTCTACCCGCTGCCCGGAACGCTACGCAGGGCAAAAGCGATTCTCGTCCTCCGTGCATGCTTTTTCTCAGAAAGAGCCGTGGTGTGCGTTTTCGCCGGAAAACGCGTTTTCGGCCGAAAACGTGTACGTTTGCACTTCCCCGCCACAGGGAAGCTGCTAGCAGGGAATTCGCTGCCTGGTTCTACCCGCTGCCCGGAACGCTACGCAGGGCAAAATCGATTCTCGTCCTCCGTGCTTGCTTTTTCTCAGAAAGAGCCGTGGTGTGCGTTTTCGCCGGAAAACGCGTTTTCGGCCGAAAACGTGTACGTTTGCACTTCCCGGCCACAGGGAAGCTGCTAGCCGGGAATTCTCTGCCTGGTTCTACCCGCTGCCCGGAACGCTACGCAGGGCAAAAGCGGTTCTCGTCCTCCGTGCTTGCTTTTTCTCAGAAAGAGCCGTGGTGTGCGTTTTCGCCGGAAAACGCGTTTTCGGCCGAAAACGTGTACGTTTGCACTTCCCCGCCACAGGGAAGCTGCTAGCCGGGAATTCTCTGCCTGGTTCTACCCGCTGCCCGGAACGCTACGCAGGGCAAAAGCGATTCTCGTCCTCCGTGCTTGCTTTTTCTCAGAAAGAGCCGTGGTGTGCGTTTTCGCCGGAAAACGCGTTTTCGGCCGAAAACGTGTACGTTTGCACTTCCCCGCCACAGGGAAGCTGCTAGCCGGGAATTCTCTGCCTAGTTCTACCCGCTGCCCGGAACACTATGCAGGGCAAAAGCGATTCTCGTCCTCCGTGCTTGCTTTTTCTCAGAAAGAGCCGTGGTGTGCGTTTTCGCCGGAAAACGCGTTTTCGGCCGAAAACGTGTACGTTTGCACTTCCCGGCCACAGGGAAGCTGATAGCAGGGAATTCGCTGCCTGGTTCTACCCGCTGCCCGGAACGCTACGCAGGGCAAAAGCGATTCTCGTCCTCCGTGCTTGCTTTTTCTCAGAAAGAGCCATGGTGTGCTTTTTCGCCGGAAAAAGAGTTTTCGGCCAAAAACGTGTACGTTTGCACTTCCCCGCCACAGGGAAGCTGCTAGCCGGGAATTCTCTGCCTGGTTCTACCCGCTGCCCGGAACGCTACGCAGGGCAAAAGCGATTCTCGTCCTCCGTGCTTGCTTTTTCTCAGAAAGAGCCGTGGTGTGCGTTTTCGCAGGAAAACGCGTTTTCGGCCGAAAACGTGTACGTTTGCACTTCCCGGCCACAGGGAAGCTGCTAGACGGGAATTCTCTGCCTGGTTCTACCCGCTGCCCGGAACGCTACGCAGGGCAAAAGCGATTCTCGTCCTCCGTGCTTGCTTTTTCTCAGAAAGAGCCGTGGTGTGCGTTTTCGCCGGAAAACGCGTTTTCGGCCGAAAACGTGTACGTTTGCACTTCCCCGCCACAGGGAAGCTGCTAGCCGGGAATTCTCTGCCTAGTTCTACCCGCTGCCCGGAACCCTATGCAGGGCAAAAGCGATTCTCGTCCTCCGTGCTTGCTTTTTCTCAGAAAGAGCCGTGGTGTGCGTTTTCGCCGGAAAACGCGTTTTCGGCCGAAAACGTGTACGTTTGCACTTCCCCGCCACAGGGAAGCTGCTAGCCGGGAATTCTCTGCCTGGTTCTACCCGCTGCCCGGAACGCTACGCAGGGCAAAAGCGATTCTCGTCCTCCGTGCTTGCTTTTTCTCAGAAAGAGCCGTGGTGTGCGTTTTCGCCGGAAAACGCGTTTTCGGCCGAAAACGTGTACGTTTGCACTTCCCGGCCACAGGGAAGCTGCTAGACGGGAATTCTCTGCCTGGTTCTACCCGCTGCCCGGAACACTATGCAGGGCAAAAGCGATTCTCGTCCTCCGTGCTTGCTTTTTCTCAGAAAGAGCCGTGGTGTGCGTTTTCGCCGGAAAACGCGTTTTCGGCCGAAAACGTGTACGTTTGCACTTCCCCGCCACAGGGAAGCTGCTAGACGGGAATTCTCTGCCTGGTTCTACCCGCTGCCCGGAACACTATGCATGGCAAAAGCGATTCTCGTCCTCCGTGCTTGCTTTTTCTCAGAAAGAGCCGTGGTGTGCGTTTTCGCCGGAAAACGCGTTTTCGGCCGAAAACGTGTACGTTTGCACTTCCCCGCCACAGGGAAGCTGCTAGCCGGGAATTCTCTGCCTGGTTCTACCCGCTGCCCGGAACGCTACGCAGGGCAAAAGCGATTCTCGTCCTCCGTGCTTGCTTTTTCTCAGAAAGAGCCGTGGTGTGCGTTTTCGCCGGAAAACGCGTTTTCGGCCGAAAACGTGTACGTTTGCACTTCCCGGCCACAGGGAAGCTGCTAGCCGGGAATTCTCTGCCTGGTTCTACCCGCTGCCCGGAACGCTACGCAGGGCAAAAGCGATTCTCGTCCTCCGTGCTTGCTTTTTCTCAGAAAGAGCCGTGGTGTGCGTTTTCGCCGCTAAACGCGTTTTCGGCCGAAAACGTGTACGTTTGCACTTCCCGGCCACAGGGAAGCTGCTAGCCGGGAATTCTCTGCCTGGTTCTACCCGCTGCCCGGAACGCTACGCAGGGCAAAAGCGATTCTCGTCCTCCGTGCTTGCTTTTTCTCAGAAAGAGCCGTGGTGTGCGTTTTCGCGGGAAAACGCGTTTTCGGCCGAAAACGTGTACGTTTGCACTTCCCCGCCACAGGGAAGCTGCTAGCAGGGAATTCGCTGCCTGGTTCTACCCGCTGCCCGGAACGCTACGCAGGGCAAAATCGATTCTCGTCCTCCGTGCTTGCTTTTTCTCAGAAAGAGCCGTGGTGTGCGTTTTCGCCGGAAAACGCGTTTACGGCCGAAAACGTGTACGTTTGCACTTCCCCGCCACAGGGAAGCTGCTAGCAGGGAATTCGCTGCCTGGTTCTACCCGCTGCCCGGAACGCTACGCAGGGCAAAATCGATTCTCGTCCTCCGTGCTTGCTTTTTCTCAGAAAGAGCCGTAGTGTGCGTTTTCGCCGGAAAACGCGTTTTCGGCCGAAAACGTGTACGTTTGCACTTCCCGGCCACAGGGAAGCTGCTAGCCGGGAATTCTCTGCCTGGTTCTACCCGCTGCCCGGAACGCTACGCAGGGCAAAAGCGATTCTCGTCCTCCGTGCTTGCTTTTTCTCAGAAAGAGCCGTGGTGTGCGTTTTCGCGGGAAAACGTGTTTTCGGCCGAAAACGTGTACGTTTGCACTTCCCCGCCTCAGGGAAGCTGCTAGCCGGGAATTCTCTGCCTGGTTCTACCCGCTGCCCGGAACGCTACGCAGGGCAAAATCGATTCTCGTCCTCCGTGCTTGCTTTTTCTCAGAAAGAGCCGTGGTGTGCGTTTTCGCCGGAAAACGCGTTTTCGACCGAAAACGTTTACGTTTGCACTTCCCGGCCACAGGGAAGCTGCTAGACGGGAATTCTCTGCCTGGTTCTACCCGCTGCCCGGAACGCTACGCAGGGCAAAAGCGATTACCGTCCTCCGTGCTTGCTTTTTCTCAGAAAGAGCCGTGGTGTGCGTTTTAGCCGGAAAACGCGTTTTCGGCCGAAAACGTGTACGTTTGCACTTCCCGGCCACAGGGAAGCTGCTAGACGGGAATTCTCTGCCTGGTTCTACCCGCTGCCCGGAACGCTACGCAGGGCAAAAGCGATTCTCGTCCTCCGTGCTTGCTTTTTCTCAGAAAGAGCCGTGGTGTGCGTTTTCGCCGGAAAACGCGTTTTCGGCCGAAAACGTGTACGTTTGCACTTCCCGGCCACAGGGAAGCTGCTAGCCGGGAATTCTCTGCCTGGTTCTTCCCGCTGCCCGGAACGCTTCGCAGGGCAAAAGCGATTCTCGTCCTCTGTGCTTGCTTTTTCTCAGAAAGAGCCGTGGTGTGCGTTTTCGCCGGAAAACGCGTTTTCGGCCGAAAACGTGTACGTTTGCACTTCCCCGCCACAGGGAAGCTGCTAGCCGGGAATTCTCTGCCTGATTCTACCCGCTGCCCGGAACACTATGCAGGGCAAAAGCGATTCTCATCCTCCGTGCTTGCTTTTTCTCAGAAAGAGCCGTGGTGTGCGTTTTCGCCGGAAAACGCGTTTTCGGCCGAAAACGTGTACGTTTGCACTTCCCCGCCACAGGGAAGCTGCTAGCCGGGAATTCTCTGCCTGGTTCTACCCGCTGCCCGGAACGCTACGCAGGGCAAAAGCGATTCTCGTCCTCCGTGCTTGCTTTTTCTCAGAAAGAGCCGTGGTGTGCGTTTTCGCCGGAAAACGCGTTTTCGCCCGAAAACGTGTACGTTTGCACTTCCCGGCCACAGGGAAGCTGCTAGCCGGGAATTCTCTGCCTGGTTCTACCCGCTGCCCGGAACGCTACGCAGGGCAAAAGCGATTCTCGTCCTCCGTGCTTGCTTTTTCTCAGAAAGAGCCGTGGTGTGCGTTTTCGCCGGAAAACGCGTTTTCGGCCGAAAACGTGTACGTTTGCACTTCCCGGCCACAGGGAAGCTGCTAGACGGGAATTCTCTGCCTGGTTCTACCCGCTGCCCGGAACGCTACGCAGGGCAAAAGCGATTCTCGTCCTCCGTGCTTGCTTTTTCTCAGAAAGAGCCGTGGTGTGCGTTTTCGCCGGAAAACGCGTTTTCGGCCGAAAACGTGTACGTTTGCACTTCCCGGCCACAGGGAAGCTGCTAGCCGGGAATTCTCTGCCTCGTTCTACCCGCTGCCCGGAACGCTACGCAGGGCAAAAGCGATTCTCGTCCTCCGTGCTTGCTTTTTCTCAGAAAGAGCCGTGGTGTGCGTTTTCGCCGGAAAACGCGTTTTCGGCCGAAAACGTGTACGTTTGCACTTCCCCGCCACAGGGAAGCTGCTAACCGGCAATTCGCTGCCTGGTTCTACCCGCTGCCCGGAACGCTACGCAGGGCAAAAGCGATTCTCGTCCTCCGTGCTTGCTTTTTCTCAGAAAGAGCCGTGGTGTGCGTTTTCGCCGGAAAACGCATTTTCGGCCGAAAACGTGTATGTTTGCACTTCCCCGCCACAGGGAAGCTGCTAGCAGGGAATTCGCTGCCTGATTCTACCCGCTGCCCGGAACGCTACGCAGGGCAAAAGCGATTCTCGTCCTCCGTGCTTGCTTTTTCTCAGAAAGAGCCGTGGTGTGCGTTTTCGCCGGAAAACGCGTTTTCGGCCGAAAACGTGTACGTTTGCACTTCCCCGCCACAGGGAAGCTGCTAGCAGGGAATTCGCTGCCTGGTTCTACCCGCTGCCCGGAACGCTACGCAGGGCAAAAGCGATTCTCGTCCTCCGTGCTTGCTTTTTCTCAGAAAGAGCCGTGGTGTGCGTTTTCGCCGGAAAACGCGTTTTCGGCCGAAAACGTGTACGTTTGCACTTCCCGGCCACAGGGAAGCTGCTAGCCGGGAATTCTCTGCCTGGTTCTACCCGCTGCCCGGAACGCTACGCAGGGCAAAAGCGATTCTCGTCCTCCGTGCTTGCTTTTTCTCAGAAAGAGCCGTGGTGTGCGTTTTCGCCGGAAAACGCGTTTTCGGCCGAAAACGTGTATGTTTGCACTTCCCCGCCACAGGGAAGCTGCTAGCAGGGAATTCGCTGCCTGATTCTACCCGCTGCCCGGAACGCTACGCAGGGCAAAAGCGATTCTCGTCCTCCGTGCTTGCTTTTTCTCAGAAAGAGCCGTGGTGTGCGTTTTCGCCGGAAAACGCGTTTTCGGCCGAAAACGTGTACGTTTGCACTTCCCGGCCACAGGGAAGCTGCTAGCCGGGAATTCTCTGCCTGGTTCTACCCGCTGCCCGGAACGCTACGCAGGGCAAAAGCGATTCTCGTCCTCCGTGCTTGCTTTTTCTCAGAAAGAGCCGTGGTGTGCGTTTTAGCCGGAAAACGCGTTTTCGGCCGAAAACGTGTACGTTTGCTCTTCCCGGCCACAGGGAAGCTGCTAGCCGGGAATTCTCTGCCTGGTTCTACCCGCTGCCCGGAACGCTACGCAGGGCAAAAGCGGTTCTCGTCCTCCGTGCTTGCTTTTTCTCAGAAAGAGCCGTGGTGTGCGTTTTCGCCGGAAAACGCGTTTTCGGTCGAAAACGTGTACGTTTGCACTTCCCCGCCACAGGGAAGCTGCTAGACGGGAATTCTCTGCCTGGTTCTACCCGCTGCCCGGAACACTATGCAGGGCAAAAGCGATTCTCATCCTCCGTGCTTGCTTTTTCTCAGAAAGAGCCGTGGTGTGCGTTTTCGCCGGAAAACGCGTTTTCGGCCGAAAACGTGTAGGTTTGCACTTCCCGGCCACAGGGAAGCTGCTAGCCGGGAATTCTCTGCCTGGTTCTACCCGCTGCCCGGAACGCTACGCAGGGCAAAAGCGATTCTCGTCCTCCGTGCTTGCTTTATCTCAGAAAGAGCCGTGGTGTGCGTTTTCGCCGGAAAACGTGTTTTCGGCCGAAAACGTGTACGTTTGCACTTCCCGGCCACAGGGAAGCTGCTAGCAGGGAATTCGCTGCCTGATTCTACCCGCTGCCCGGAACGCTACGCAGGGCAAAAGCGATTCTCGTCCTCCGTGCTTGCTTTTTCTCAGAAAGAGCCATGGTGTGCTTTTTCGCCGGAAAAAGAGTTTTCGGCCGAAAACGTGTACGTTTGCACTTCCCCGCCACAGGGAAGCTGCTAGCCGGGAATTCACTGCCTGGTTCTACCCGCTGCCCGGAACGCTACGCAGGGCAAAAGCGATTCTCGTCCTCCGTGCTTGCTTTTTCTCAGAAAGAGCCGTGGTGTGCGTTTTCGCCGGAAAACGCGTTTTCGGCCGAAAACGTGTACGTTTGCACTTCCCCGCCACAGGGAAGCTGCTAGACGGGAATTCTCTGCCTGGTTCTACCCGCTGCCCGGAACGCTACGCAGGGCAAAAGCGATTCTCGTCCTCCGTGCTTGCTTTTTCTCAGAAAGAGCCGTGGTGTGCGTTTTCGCCGGAAAACGCGTTTTCGGCCGAAAACGTGTACGTTTGCACTTCCCGGCCACAGGGAAGCTGCTAGACGGGAATTCTCTGCCTGGTTCTACCCGCTGCCCGGAACGCTACGCAGGGCAAAAGCGATTCTCGTCCTCCGTGCTTGCTTTTTCTCAGAAAGAGCCGTGGTGTGCGTTTTCGCCGGAAAACGCGTTTTCGGCCGAAAACGTGTACGTTTGCACTTCCCCGCCACAGGGAAGCTGCTAGCCGGGAATTCTCTGCCTAGTTCTACCCGCTGCCCGGAACACTATGCAGGGCAAAAGCGATTCTCGTCCTCCGTGCTTGCTTTTTCTCAGAAAGAGCCGTGGTGTGCGTTTTCGCCGGAAAACGCGTTTTCGGCCGAAACCGTGTACGTTTGCACTTCCCCGCCACAGGGAAGCTGCTAGCCGTGAATTCTCTGCCTGGTTCTACCCGCTGCCCGGAACGCTACGCAGGGCAAAAGCGATTCTCGTCCTCCGTGCTTGCTTTTTCTCAGAAAGAGCCGTGGTGTGCGTTTTCGCCGGAAAACGCGTTTTCGGCCGAAAACGTGTACGTTTGCACTTCCCGGCCACAGGGAAGCTGCTAGCCGGGAATTCACTGCCTGGTTCTACCCGCTGCCCGGAACGCTACGCAGGGCAAAAGCGATTCTCGTCCTCCGTGCTTGCTTTTTCTCAGAAAGAGCCGTGGTGTGCGTTTTCGCGGGAAAACGCGTTTTCGCCCGAAAACGTGTACGTTTGCACTTCCCCGCCACAGGGAAGCTGCTAGCCGGGAATTCTCTGCCTGGTTCTACCCGCTGCCCGGAACGCTACGCAGGGCAAAAGCGATTCTCGTCCTCCGTGCTTGCTTTTTCTCAGAAAGAGCCGTGGTGTGCGCTTTCGCCGGAAAACGCGTTTTCGGCCGAAAACGTGTACGTTTGCACTTCCCGGCCACAGGGAAGCTGATAGACGGGAATTCTCTGCCTGGTTCTACCCGCTGCCCGGAACGCTACGCAGGGCAAAAGCGATTCTCGTCCTCCGTGCTTGCTTTTTCTCAGAAAGAGCCGTGGTGTGCGTTTTCGCCGGAAAACGCGTTTTCGGCCGAAATCGTGTATGTTTGCACTTCCCCGCCACAGGGAAGCTGCTAGCAGGGAATTCGCTGCCTGATTCTACCCGCTGCCCGGAACGCTACGCAGGGCAAAAGCGATTCTCGTCCTCCGTGCTTGCTTTTTCTCAGAAAGAGCCGTGGTGTGCGTTTTCGCGGGAAAACGTGTTTTCGGCCGAAAACGTGTACGTTTGCACTTCCCCGCCACAGGGAAGCTGCTAACCGGCAATTCGCTGCCTGGTTCTACCCGCTGCCCGGAACGCTACGCAGGGCAAAAGCGATTCTCGTCCTCCGTGCTTGCTTTTTCTCAGAAAGAGCCGTGGTGTGCGTTTTCGCCGGAAAACGCGTTTTCGGCCGAAAACGTGTACGTTTGCACTTCCCGGCCACAGGGAAGCTGCTAGACGGGAATTCTCTGCCTGGTTCTACCCGCTGCCCGGAACGCTACGCAGGGCAAAAGCGATTCTCGTCCTCCGTGCTTGCTTTTTCTCAGAAAGAGCCGTGGTGTGCGTTTTCGCCGGAAAACGCGTTTTCGGCCGAAAACGTGTACGTTTGCACTTCCCCGCCACAGGGAAGCTGCTAGACGGGAATTCTCTGCCTGGTTCTACCCGCTGCCCGGAACGCTACGCAGGGCAAAAGCGATTCTCGTCCTCCGTGCTTGCTTTTTCTCAGAAAGAGCCGTGGTGTGCGTTTTCGCCGGAAAACGCGTTTTCGGCCGAAAACGTGTACGTTTGCACTTCCCGGCCACAGGGAAGCTGCTAGACGGGAATTCTCTGCCTGGTTCTACCCGCTGCCCGGAACGCTACGCAGGGCAAAAGCGATTCTCGTCCTCCGTGCTTGCTTTTTCTCAGAAAGAGCCGTGGTGTGCGTTTTCGCCGGAAAACGCGTTTTCGGCCGAAAACGTGTACGTTTGCACTTCCCCGCCACAGGGAAGCTGCTAGCCGGGAATTCTCTGCCTAGTTCTACCCGCTGCCCGGAACACTATGCAGGGCAAAAGCGATTCTCGTCCTCCGTGCTTGCTTTTTCTCAGAAAGAGCCGTGGTGTGCGTTTTCGCCGGAAAACGCGTTTTCGGCCGAAACCGTGTACGTTTGCACTTCCCCGCCACAGGGAAGCTGCTAGCCGTGAATTCTCTGCCTGGTTCTACCCGCTGCCCGGAACGCTACGCAGGGCAAAAGCGATTCTCGTCCTCCGTGCTTGCTTTTTCTCAGAAAGAGCCGTGGTGTGCGTTTTCGCCGGAAAACGCGTTTTCGGCCGAAAACGTGTACGTTTGCACTTCCCGGCCACAGGGAAGCTGCTAGCCGGGAATTCACTGCCTGGTTCTACCCGCTGCCCGGAACGCTACGCAGGGCAAAAGCGATTCTCGTCCTCCGTGCTTGCTTTATCTCAGAAAGAGCCGTGGTGTGCGTTTTCGCGGGAAAACGCGTTTTCGCCCGAAAACGTGTACGTTTGCACTTCCCCGCCACAGGGAAGCTGCTAGCCGGGAATTCTCTGCCTGGTTCTACCCGCTGCCCGGAACGCTACGCAGGGCAAAAGCGATTCTCGTCCTCCGTGCTTGCTTTTTCTCAGAAAGAGCCGTGGTGTGCGCTTTCGCCGGAAAACGCGTTTTCGGCCGAAAACGTGTACGTTTGCACTTCCCGGCCACAGGGAAGCTGATAGACGGGAATTCTCTGCCTGGTTCTACCCGCTGCCCGGAACGCTACGCAGGGCAAAAGCGATTCTCGTCCTCCGTGCTTGCTTTTTCTCAGAAAGAGCCGTGGTGTGCGTTTTCGCCGGAAAACGCGTTTTCGGCCGAAATCGTGTATGTTTGCACTTCCCCGCCACAGGGAAGCTGCTAGCAGGGAATTCGCTGCCTGATTCTACCCGCTGCCCGGAACGCTACGCAGGGCAAAAGCGATTCTCGTCCTCCGTGCTTGCTTTTTCTCAGAAAGAGCCGTGGTGTGCGTTTTCGCGGGAAAACGTGTTTTCGGCCGAAAACGTGTACGTTTGCACTTCCCCGCCACAGGGAAGCTGCTAACCGGCAATTCGCTGCCTGGTTCTACCCGCTGCCCGGAACGCTACGCAGGGCAAAAGCGATTCTCGTCCTCCGTGCTTGCTTTTTCTCAGAAAGAGCCGTGGTGTGCGTTTTCGCCGGAAAACGCGTTTTCGGCCGAAAACGTGTACGTTTGCACTTCCCGGCCACAGGGAAGCTGCTAGCCGGGAATTCTCTGCCTGGTTCTACCCGCTGCCCGGAACGCTACGCAGGGCAAAAGCGATTCTCGTCCTCCGTGCTTGCTTTTTCTCAGAAAGAGCCGTGGTGTGCGTTTTCGCCGGAAAACGCGTTTTCGGCCGAAAACGTGTACGTTTGCACTTCCCGGCCACAGGGAAGCTGATAGACGGGAATTCTCTGCCTGGTTCTACCCGCTGCCCGGAACGCTACGCAGGGCAAAAGCGATTCTCGTCCTCCGTGCTTGCTTTTTCTCAGAAAGAGCCGTGGTGTGCGTTTTCGCCGGAAAACGCGTTTTCGGCCGAAAACGTGTATGTTTGCACTTCCCCGCCACAGGGAAACTGCTAGCAGGGAATTCGCTGCCTGATTCTACCCGCTGCCCGGAACGCTACGCAGGGCAAAAGCGATTCTCGTCCTCCGTGCATGCTTTTTCTCAGAAAGAGCCGTGGTGTGCGTTTTCGCCGGAATACGCGTTTTCGGCCGAAAACATGTACGTTTGCACTTCCCCGCCACAGGGAAGCTGCTAGCAGGGAATTCGCTGCCTGGTTCTACCCGCTGCCCGGAACGCTACGCAGGGCAAAATCGATTCTCGTCCTCCGTGCTTGCTTTTTCTCAGAAAGAGCCGTGGTGTGCGTTTTCGCCGGAAAACGCGTTTTCGGCCGAAAACGTGTACGTTTGCACTTCCCGGCCACAGGGAAGCTGCTAGCCGGGAATTCACTGCCTGGTTCTACCCGCTGCCCGGAACGCTACGCAGGGCAAAAGCGATTCTCGTCCTCCGTGCTTGCTTTTTCTCAGAAAGAGCCGTGGTGTGCGTTTTCGCGGGAAAACGCGTTTTCGCCCGAAAACATGTACGTTTGCACTTCCCCGCCACAGGGAAGCTGCTAGCCGGGAATTCTCTGCCTGGTTCTACCCGCTGCCCGGAACGCTACGCAGGGCAAAAGCGATTCTCGTCCTCCGTGCTTGCTTTTTCTCAGAAAGAGCCGTGGTGTGCGTTTTCGCGGGAAAACGCGTTTTCGGCCGAAAACGTGTACGTTTGCACTTCCCGGCCACAGGGAAGCTGATAGACGGGAATTCTCTGCCTGGTTCTACCCGCTGCCCGGAACGCTACGCAGGGCAAAAGCGATTCTCGTCCTCCGTGCTTGCTTTTTCTCAGAAAGAGCCGTGGTGTGCGTTTTCGCCGGAAAACGCGTTTTCGGCCGAAATCGTGTATGTTTGCACTTCCCCGCCACAGGGAAGCTGCTAGCAGGGAATTCGCTGCCTGATTCTACCCGCTGCCCGGAACGCTACGCAGGGCAAAAGCGATTCTCGTCCTCCGTGCTTGCTTTTTCTCAGAAAGAGCCGTGGTGTGCGTTTTCGCGGGAAAACGTGTTTTCGGCCGAAAACGTGTACGTTTGCACTTCCCCGCCACAGGGAAGCTGCTAACCGGCAATTCGCTGCCTGGTTCTACCCGCTGCCCGGAACGCTACGCAGGGCAAAAGCGATTCTCGTCCTCCGTGCTTGCTTTTTCTCAGAAAGAGCCGTGGTGTGCGTTTTCGCCGGAAAACGCGTTTTCGGCCGAAAACGTGTACGTTTGCACTTCCCGGCCACAGGGAAGCTGCTAGCCGGGAATTCTCTGCCTGGTTCTACCCGCTGCCCGGAACGCTACGCAGGGCAAAAGCGATTCTCGTCCTCCGTGCTTGCTTTTTCTCAGAAAGAGCCGTGGTGTGCGTTTTCGCCGGAAAACGCGTTTTCGGCCGAAAACGTGTACGTTTGCACTTCCCGGCCACAGGGAAGCTGATAGACGGGAATTCTCTGCCTGGTTCTACCCGCTGCCCGGAACGCTACGCAGGGCAAAAGCGATTCTCGTCCTCCGTGCTTGCTTTTTCTCAGAAAGAGCCGTGGTGTGCGTTTTCGCCGGAAAACGCGTTTTCGGCCGAAAACGTGTATGTTTGCACTTCCCCGCCACAGGGAAGCTGCTAGCAGGGAATTCGCTGCCTGATTCTACCCGCTGCCCGGAACGCTACGCAGGGCAAAAGCGATTCTCGTCCTCCGTGCATGTTTTTTCTCAGAAAGAGCCGTGGTGTGCGTTTTCGCCGGAAAACGCGTTTTCGGCCGAAAACGTGTACGTTTGCACTTCCCCGCCACAGGGAAGCTGCTAGCAGGGAATTCGCTGCCTGGTTCTACCCGCTGCCCGGAACGCTACGCAGGGCAAAATCGATTCTCGTCCTCCGTGCTTGCTTTTTCTCAGAAAGAGCCGTGGTGTGCGTTTTCGCCGGAAAACGCGTTTTCGGCCGAAAACCTGTACGTTTGCACTTCCCGGCCACAGGGAAGCTGCTAGCCGGGAATTCTCTGCCTGGTTCTACCCGCTGCCCGGAACGCTACGCAGGGCAAAAGCGATTCTCGTCCTCCGTGCTTGCTTTTTCTCAGAAAGAGCCGTGGTGTGCGTTTTAGCCGGAAAACGCGTTTTCGGCCGAAAACGTGTACGTTTGCTCTTCCCGGCCACAGGGAAGCTGCTAGCCGGGAATTCTCTGCCTGGTTCTACCCGCTGCCCGGAACGCTACGCAGGGCAAAAGCGGTTCTCGTCCTCCGTGCTTGCTTTTTCTCAGAAAGAGCCGTGGTGTGCGTTTTAGCCGGAAAACGCGTTTTCGGTCGAAAACGTGTACGTTTGCACTTCCCCGCCACAGGGAAGCTGCTAGACGGGAATTCTCTGCCTGGTTCTACCCGCTGCCCGGAACGCTACGCAGGGCAAAAGCGGTTCTCGTCCTCCGTGCTTGCTTTTTCTCAGAAAGAGCCGTGGTGTGCGTTTTCGCCGGAAAACGCGTTTTCGGCCGAAAACGTGTACGTTTGCACTTCCCCGCCACAGGGAAGCTGCTAGCCGGGAATTCTCTGCCTGGTTCTACCCGCTGCCCGGAACGCTACGCAGGGCAAACGCGATTCTCGTCCTCCGTGCTTGCTTTTTCTCAGAAAGAGCCGTGGTGTGCGTTTTCGCCGGAAAACGCGTTTTCGGCCGAAAACGTGTACGTTTGCACTTCCCCGCCACAGGGAAGCTGCTAGCCGGGAATTCTCTGCCTAGTTCTACCCGCTGCCCGGAACACTATGCAGGGCAAAAGCGATTCTCGTCCTCCGTGCTTGCTTTTTCTCAGAAAGAGCCGTGGTGTGCGTTTTCGCCGGAAAACGCGTTTTCGGCCGAAAACGTGTACGTTTGCACTTCCCGGCCACAGGGAAGCTGATAGCAGGGAATTCGCTGCCTGGTTCTACCCGCTGCCCGGAACGCTACGCAGGGCAAAAGCGATTCTCGTACTCCGTGCTTCCTTTTTCTCAGAAAGAGCCATGGTGTGCTTTTTCGCCGGAAAAAGAGTTTTCGGCCGAAAACGTGTACGTTTGCACTTCCCCGCCACAGGGAAGCTGCTAGCCGGGAATTCTCTGCCTCGTTCTACCCGCTGCCCGGAACGCTACGCAGGGCAAAAGCGATTCTCGTCCTCCGTGCTTGCTTTTTCTCAGAAAGAGCCGTGGTGTGCGTTTTCGCCGGAAAACGCGTTTTCGGCCGAAAACGTGTACGTTTGCACTTCCCGGCCACAGGGAAGCTGCTAGACGGGAATTCTCTGCCTGGTTCTACCCGCTGCCCGGAACACTATGCAGGGCAAAAGCGATTCTCGTCCTCCGTGCTTGCTTTTTCTCAGAAAGAGCCGTGGTGTGCGTTTTCGCCGGAAAACGCGTTTTCGGCCGAAAACGTGTACGTTTGCACTTCCTGGCCACAGGGAAGCTGCTAGCCGGGAATTCTCTCCCTGGTTCTACCCGCTGCCCGGAACGCTACGCAGGGCAAAAGCGATTCTCGTCCTCCGTGCTTGCTTTTTCTCAGAAAGAGCCGTGGTGTGCGTTTTCGCCGGAAATCGCGTTTTCGGCCGAAAACGTGTACGTTTGCACTTCCCGGCCACAGGGAAGCTGCTAGCCGGGAATTCACTGCCTGGTTCTACCCGCTGCCCGGAACGCTACGCAGGGCAAAAGCGATTCTCGTCCTCCGTGCTTGCTTTTTCTCAGAAAGAGCCGTGGTGTGCGTTTTCGCCGCTAAACGCGTTTTCGGCCGAAAACGTGTACGTTTGCACTTCCCGGCCACAGGGAAGCTGCTAGCCGGGAATTCTCTGCCTGGTTCTACCCGCTACCCGGAACGCTACTCAGGGCAAAAGCGATTCTCGTCCTCCGTGCTTGCTTTTTCTCAGAAAGAGCCGTGGTGTGCGTTTTCGCCGGAAAACGCGTTTTCGGCCGAAAACGTGTACGTTTGCACTTCCCCGCCACAGGGAAGCTGCTAGACGGGAATTCTCTGCCTGGTTCTACCCGCTGCCCGGAACGCTACGCAGGGCAAAAGCGATTCTCGTCCTCCGTGCATGCTTTTTCTCAGAAAGAGCCGTGGTGTGCGTTTTCGCGGGAAAACGCGTTTTCGGCCGAAAACGTGTACGTTTGCACTTCCCCGCCACAGGGAAGCTGCTAGCAGGGAATTCGCTGCCTGGTTCTACCCGCTGCCCGGAACGCTACGCAGGGCAAAATCGATTCTCGTCCTCCGTGCTTGCTTTTTCTCAGAAAGAGCCGTGGTGTGCGTTTTCGCCGGAAAACGCGTTTTCGGCCGAAAACGTGTACGTTTGCACTTCCCCGCCACAGGGAAGCTGCTAGCAGGCAATTCGCTGCCTGGTTCTACCCGCTGCCCGGAACGCTACGCAGGGCAAAATCGATTCTCGTCCTCCGTGCTTGCTTTTTCTCAGAAAGAGCCGTGGTGTGCGTTTTCGCCGGAAAACGCGTTTTCGGCCGAAAACGTGTACGTTTGCACTTCCCGGCCACAGGGAAGCTGCTAGCCGGGAATTCTCTGCCTGGTTCTACCCGCTGCCCGGAACGCTACGCAGGGCAAAAGCGATTCTCGTCCTCCGTGCTTGCTTTTTCTCAGAAAGAGCCGTGGTGTGCGTTTTCGCGGGAAAACGCGTTTTCGGCCGAAAACGTGTACGTTTGCACTTCCCCGCCTCAGGGAAGCTGCTAGCCGGGAATTCTCTGCCTGGTTCTACCCGCTGCCCAGAACGCTACGCAGGGCAAAATCGATTCTCGTCCTCCGTGCTTGCTTTTTCTCAGAAAGAGCCGTGGTGTGCGTTTTCGCCGGAAAACGCGTTTTCGACCGAAAACGTTTACGTTTGCACTTCCCGGCCACAGGGAAGCTGCTAGACGGGAATTCTCTGCCTGGTTCTACCCGCTGCCCGGAACGCTACGCAGGGCAAAAGCGATTACCGTCCTCCGTGCTTGCTTTTTCTCAGAAAGAGCCGTGGTGTGCGTTTTAGCCGGAAAACGCGTTTTCGGCCGAAAACGTGTACGTTTGCACTTCCCGGCCACAGGGAAGCTGCTAGACGGGAATTCTCTGCCTGGTTCTACCCGCTGCCCGGAACGCTACGCAGGGCAAAAGCGATTTTCGTCCTCCGTGCTTGCTTTTTCTCAGAAAGAGCCGTGGTGTGCGTTTTCGCCGGAAAACGCGTTTTCGGCCGAAAACGTGTACGTTTGCACTTCCCGGCCACAGGGAAGCTGCTAGCCGGGAATTCTCTGCCTGGTTCTTCCCGCTGCCCGGAACGCTTCGCAGGGCAAAAGCGATTCTCGTCCTCCGTGCTTGCTTTTTCTCAGAAAGAGCCGTGGTGTGCGTTTTCGCCGGAAAACGCGTTTTCGGCCGAAAACGTGTACGTTTGCACTTCCCCGCCACAGGGAAGCTGCTAGACGGGAATTCTCTGCCTGGTTCTACCCGCTGCCGGAACGCTACGCAGGGCAAAAGCGATTCTCGTCCTCCGTGCTTGCTTTTTCTCAGAAAGAGCCGTGGTGTGCGTTTTCGCCGGAAAACGCTTTTTCGGCCGAAAACGTGTACGTTTGCACTTCCCGGCCACAGGGAAGCTGCTAGCCGGGAATTCTCTGCCTGGTTCTACCCGCTGCCCGGAACGCTACGCAGGGCAAAAGCGATTCTCGTCCTCCGTGCTTGCTTTTTCTCAGAAAGAGCCGTGGTGTGCGTTTTCGCCGGAAAACGCGTTTTCGGCCGAAAACGTGTACGTTTGCACTTCCCGGCCACAGGGAAGCTGCTAGACGGGAATTCTCTGCCTGGTTCTACCCGCTGCCCGGAACGCTACGCAGGGCAAAAGCGATTCTCGTCCTCCGTGCTTGCTTTTTCTCAGAAAGAGCCGTGGTGTGCGTTTTCGCCGTAAAACGTGTTTTCGGCCCAAAACGTGTACGTTTGCACTTCCCCGCCACAGGGAAGCTGCTAGCCGGGAATTCTCTGCCTGGTTCTACCCGCTGCCCGGAACGCTACGCAGGGCAAAAGCGATTCTCGTCCTCCGTGCTTGCTTTTTCTCAGAAAGAGCCGTGGTGTGCGTTTTCGCCGGAAAACGCGTTTTCGGCCGAAAACGTGTACGCTTGCACTTCCCGGCCACAGGGAAGCTGCTAGACGGGAATTCTCTGCCTGGTTCTACCCGCTGCCCGGAACGCTACGCAGGGCAAAAGCGATTCTCGTCCTCCGTGCTTGCTTTTTCTCAGAAAGAGCCGTGGTGTGCGTTTTCGCCGGAAAACGCGTTTTCGGCCGAAAACGTGTACGTTTGCACTTCCCCGCCACAGGGAAGCTGCTAGACGGGAATTCTCTGCCTGGTTCTACCCGCTGCCCGGAACGCTACGCAGGGCAAAAGCGATTCTCGTCCTCCGTGCTTGCTTTTTCTCAGAAAGAGCCGTGGTGTGCGTTTTCGCGGGAAAACGTGTTTTCGGCCGAAAACGTGTACGTTTGCACTTCCCCGCCACAGGGAAGCTGCTAACCGGCAATTCGCTGCCTGGTTCTACCCGCTGCCAGGAACGCTACGCAGGGCAAAAGCGATTCTCGTCCTCCGTGCTTGCTTTTTCTCAGAAAGAGCCGTGGTGTGCGTTTTCGCCGGAAAACGCATTTTCGGCCGAAAACGTGTATGTTTGCACTTCCCCGCCACAGGGAAGCTGCTAGCAGGGAATTCGCTGCCTGATTCTACCCGCTGCCCGGAACGCTACGCAGGGCAAAAGCGATTCTCGTCCTCCGTGCTTGCTTTTTCTCAGAAAGAGCCGTGGTGTGCGTTTTCGCCGGAAAACGCGTTTTCGGCCGAAAACGTGTACGTTTGCACTTCCCCGCCACAGGGAAGCTGCTAGCAGGGAATTCGCTGCCTGGTTCTACCCGCTGCCCGGAACGCTACGCAGGGCAAAAGCGATTCTCGTCCTCCGTGCTTGCTTTTTCTCAGAAAGAGCCGTGGTGTGCGTTTTCGCCGGAAAACGCGTTTTCGGCCGAAAACGTGTACGTTTGCACTTCCCGGCCACAGGGAAGCTGCTAGCCGGGAATTCTCTGCCTGGTTCTACCCGCTGCCCGGAACGCTACGCAGGGCAAAAGCGATTCTCGTCCTCCGTGCTTGCTTTTTCTCAGAAAGAGCCGTGGTGTGCGTTTTCGCCGGAAAACGCGTTTTCGGCCGAAAACGTGTATGTTTGCACTTCCCCGCCACAGGGAAGCTGCTAGCAGGGAATTCTCTGCCTGATTCTACCCGCTGCCCGGAACGCTACGCAGGGCAAAAGCGATTCTCGTCCTCCGTGCTTGCTTTTTCTCAGAAAGAGCCGTGGTGTGCGTTTTCGCCGGAAAACGCGTTTTCGGCCGAAAACGTGTACGTTTGCACTTCCCGGCCACAGGGAAGCTGCTAGCCGGGAATTCTCTGCCTGGTTCTACCCGCTGCCCGGAACGCTACGCAGGGCAAAAGCGATTCTCGTCCTCCGTGCTTGCTTTTTCTCAGAAAGAGCCGTGGTGTGCGTTTTAGCCGGAAAACGCGTTTTCGGCCGAAAACGTGTACGTTTGCTCTTCCCGGCCACAGGGAAGCTGCTAGCCGGGAATTCTCTGCCTGGTTCTACCCGCTGCCCGGAACGCTACGCAGGGCAAAAGCGGTTCTCGTCCTCCGTGCTTGCTTTTTCTCAGAAAGAGCCGTGGTGTGCGTTTTCGCCGGAAAACGCGTTTTCGGTCGAAAACGTGTACGTTTGCACTTCCCCGCCACAGGGAAGCTGCTAGCCGGGAATTCTCTGCCTGGTTCTACCCGCTGCCCGGAACGCTACGCAGGGCAAAAGCGATTCTCGTCCTCCGTGCTTGCTTTTTCTCAGAAAGAGCCGTGGTGTGCGTTTTAGCCGGAAAACGCGTTTTCGGCCGAAAACGTGTACGTTTGCTCTTCCCGGCCACAGGGAAGCTGCTAGCCGGGAATTCTCTGCCTGGTTCTACCCGCTGCCCGGAACGCTACGCAGGGCAAAAGCGGTTCTCGTCCTCCGTGCTTGCTTTTTCTCAGAAAGAGCCGTGGTGTGCGTTTTCGCCGGAAAACGCGTTTTCGGTCGAAAACGTGTACGTTTGCACTTCCCCGCCACAGGGAAGCTGCTAGCCGGGAATTCTCTGCCTGGTTCTACCCGCTGCCCGGAACGCTACGCAGGGCAAAAGCGGTTCTCGTCCTCCGTGCTTGCTTTTTCTCAGAAAGAGCCATGGTGTGCTTTTTCGCCGGAAAAAGAGTTTTCGGCCGAAAACGTGTACGTTTGCACTTCCCCGCCACAGGGAAGCTGCTAGCCGGGAATTCTCTGCCTCGTTCTACCCGCTGCCCGGAACGCTACGCAGGGCAAAAGCGATTCTCGTCCTCCGTGCTTGCTTTTTCTCAGAAAGAGCCGTGGTGTGCGTTTTCGCCGGAAAACGCGTTTTCGGCCGAAAACGTGTACGTTTGCACTTCCCCGCCACAGGGAAGCTGCTAGCCGGGAATTCTCTGCCTGGTTCTACCCGCTGCCCGGAACGCTACTCAGGGCAAAAGCGATTCTCGTCCTCCGTGCTTGCTTTTTCTCAGAAAGAGCCGTGGTGTGCGTTTTCGCCGGAAAACGCGTTTTCGGCCGAAAACGTGTACGTTTGCACTTCCCGGCCACAGGGAAGCTGCTAGACGGGAATTCTCTGCCTGGTTCTACCCGCTGCCCGGAACGCTACGCAGGGCAAAAGCGATTCTCGTCCTCCGTGCTTGCTTTTTCTCAGAAAGAGCCGTGGTGTGCGTTTTCGCCGGAAAATGCGTTTTCGGCCGAAAACGTGTACGTTTGCACTTCCCCGCCACAGGGAAGCTGCTAGCCGGGAATTCTCTGCCTAGTTCTACCTGCTGCCCGGAACACTATGCAGGGCAAAAGCGATTCTCGTCCTCCGTGCTTGCTTTTTCTCAGAAAGAGCCGTGGTGTGCGTTTTCGCCGGAAAACGCGTTTTCGGCCGAAAACGTGTACGTTTGCACTTCCCCGCCACAGGGAAGCTGCTAGCCGGGAATTCTCTGCCTGGTTCTACCCGCTGCCCGGAACGCTACGCAGGGCAAAAGCGATTCTCGTCCTCCGTGCTTGCTTTTTCTCAGAAAGAGCCGTGGTGTGCGTTTTCGCCGGAAAACGCGTTTTCGGCCGAAAACGTGTACGTTTGCACTTCCCGGCCACAGGGAAGCTGCTAGACGAGAATTCTCTGCCTGGTTCTACCCGCTGCCCGGAACACTATGCAGGGCAAAAGCGATTCTCGTCCTCCGTGCTTGCTTTTTCTCAGAAAGAGCCGTGGTGTGCGTTTTCGCCGGAAAACGCGTTTTCGGCCGAAAACGTGTACGTTTGCACTTCCCCGCCACAGGGAAGCTGCTAGCCGGGAATTCTCTCCCTGGTTCTACCCGCTGCCCGGAACGCTACGCAGGGCAAAAGCGATTCTCGTCCTCCGTGCTTGCTTTTTCTCAGAAAGAGCCGTGGTGTGCGTTTTCGCCGGAAATCGCGTTTTCGGCCGAAAACGTGTACGTTTGCACTTCCCGGCCACAGGGAAGCTGCTAGCCGGGAATTCACTGCCTGGTTCTACCCGCTGCCCGGAACGCTACGCAGGGCAAAAGCGATTCTCGTCCTCCGTGCTTGCTTTTTCTCAGAAAGAGCCGTGGTGTGCGTTTTCGCCGCAAAACGCGTTATCGGCCGAAAACGTGTACGTTTGCACTTCCCGGCCACAGGGAAGCTGCTAGCCGGGAATTCTCTGCCTGGTTCTACCCGCTACCCGGAACGCTACTCAGGGCAAAAGCGATTCTCGTCCTCCGTGCTTGCTTTTTCTCAGAAAGAGCCGTGGTGTGCGTTTTCGCCGGAAAACGCGTTTTCGGCCGAAAACGTGTACGTTTGCACTTCCCCGCCACAGGGAAGCTGCTAGACGGGAATTCTCTGCCTGGTTCTACCCGCTGCCCGGAACGCTACGCAGGGCAAAAGCGATTCTCGTCCTCCGTGCATGCTTTTTCTCAGAAAGAGCCGTGGTGTGCGTTTTCGCGGGAAAACGCGTTTTCGGCCGAAAACGTGTACGTTTGCACTTCCCCGCCACAGGGAAGCTGCTAGCAGGGAATTCGCTGCCTGGTTCTACCCGCTGCCCGGAACGCTACGCAGGGCAAAATCGATTCTCGTCCTCCGTGCTTGCTTTTTCTCAGAAAGAGCCGTGGTGTGCGTTTTCGCCGGAAAACGCGTTTTCGGCCGAAAACGTGTACGTTTGCACTTCCCCGCCACAGGGAAGCTGCTAGCAGGCAATTCGCTGCCTGGTTCTACCCGCTGCCCGGAACGCTACGCAGGGCAAAATCGATTCTCGTCCTCCGTGCTTGCTTTTTCTCAGAAAGAGCCGTGGTGTGCGTTTTCGCCGGAAAACGCGTTTTCGGCCGAAAACGTGTACGTTTGCACTTCCCGGCCACAGGGAAGCTGCTAGCCGGGAATTCTCTGCCTGGTTCTACCCGCTGCCCGGAACGCTACGCAGGGCAAAAGCGATTCTCGTCCTCCGTGCTTGCTTTTTCTCAGAAAGAGCCGTGGTGTGCGTTTTCGCGGGAAAACGCGTTTTCGGCCGAAAACGTGTACGTTTGCACTTCCCCGCCTCAGGGAAGCTGCTAGCCGGGAATTCTCTGCCTGGTTCTACCCGCTGCCCGGAACGCTACGCAGGGCAAAATCGATTCTCGTCCTCCGTGCTTGCTTTTTCTCAGAAAGAGCCGTGGTGTGCGTTTTCGCCGGAAAACGCGTTTTCGACCGAAAACGTTTACGTTTGCACTTCCCGGCCACAGGGAAGCTGCTAGACGGGAATTCTCTGCCTGGTTCTACCCGCTGCCCGGAACGCTACGCAGGGCAAAAGCGATTACCGTCCTCCGTGCTTGCTTTTTCTCAGAAAGAGCCGTGGTGTGCGTTTTAGCCGGAAAACGCGTTTTCGGCCGAAAACGTGTACGTTTGCACTTCCCGGCCACAGGGAAGCTGCTAGACGGGAATTCTCTGCCTGGTTCTACCCGCTGCCCGGAACGCTACGCAGGGCAAAAGCGATTTTCGTCCTCCGTGCTTGCTTTTTCTCAGAAAGAGCCGTGGTGTGCGTTTTCGCCGGAAAACGCGTTTTCGGCCGAAAACGTGTACGTTTGCACTTCCCGGCCACAGGGAAGCTGCTAGCCGGGAATTCTCTGCCTGGTTCTTCCCGCTGCCCGGAACGCTTCGCAGGGCAAAAGCGATTCTCGTCCTCCGTGCTTGCTTTTTCTCAGAAAGAGCCGTGGTGTGCGTTTTCGCCGGAAAACGCGTTTTCGGCCGAAAACGTGTACGTTTGCACTTCCCCGCCACAGGGAAGCTGCTAGACGGGAATTCTCTGCCTGGTTCTACCCGCTGCCCGGAACACTATGCAGGGCAAAAGCGATTCTCATCCTCCGTGCTTGCTTTTTCTCAGAAAGAGCCGTGGTGTGCGTTTTCGCCGGAAAACGCGTTTTCGGCCGAAAACGTGTACGTTTGCACTTCCCCGCCACAGGGAAGCTGCTAGCCGGGAATTCTCTGCCTGGTTCTACCCGCTGCCGGAACGCTACGCAGGGCAAAAGCGATTCTCGTCCTCCGTGCTTGCTTTTTCTCAGAAAGAGCCGTGGTGTGCGTTTTCGCCGGAAAACGCGTTTTCGGCCGAAAACGTGTACGTTTGCACTTCCCGGCCACAGGGAAGCTGCTAGCCGGGAATTCTCTGCCTGGTTCTACCCGCTGCCCGGAACGCTACGCAGGGCAAAAGCGATTCTCGTCCTCCGTGCTTGCTTTTTCTCAGAAAGAGCCGTGGTGTGCGTTTTCGCCGGAAAATGCGTTTTCGGCCGAAAACGTGTACGTTTGCACTTCCCCGCCACAGGGAAGCTGCTAGCCGGGAATTCTCTGCCTAGTTCTACCTGCTGCCCGGAACACTATGCAGGGCAAAAGCGATTCTCGTCCTCCGTGCTTGCTTTTTCTCAGAAAGAGCCGTGGTGTGCGTTTTCGCCGGAAAACGCGTTTTCGGCCGAAAACGTGTACGTTTGCACTTCCCCGCCACAGGGAAGCTGCTAGCCGGGAATTCTCTGCCTGGTTCTACCCGCTGCCCGGAACGCTACGCAGGGCAAAAGCGATTCTCGTCCTCCGTGCTTGCTTTTTCTCAGAAAGAGCCGTGGTGTGCGTTTTCGCCGGAAAACGCGTTTTCGGCCGAAAACGTGTACGTTTGCACTTCCCGGCCACAGGGAAGCTGCTAGACGAGAATTCTCTGCCTGGTTCTACCCGCTGCCCGGAACACTATGCAGGGCAAAAGCGATTCTCGTCCTCCGTGCTTGCTTTTTCTCAGAAAGAGCCGTGGTGTGCGTTTTCGCCGGAAAACGCGTTTTCGGTCGAAAACGTGTACGTTTGCACTTCCCCGCCACAGGGAAGCTGCTAGCCGGGAATTCTCTCCCTGGTTCTACCCGCTGCCCGGAACGCTACGCAGGGCAAAAGCGATTCTCGTCCTCCGTGCTTGCTTTTTCTCAGAAAGAGCCGTGGTGTGCGTTTTCGCCGGAAATCGCGTTTTCGGCCGAAAACGTGTACGTTTGCACTTCCCGGCCACAGGGAAGCTGCTAGCCGGGAATTCACTGCCTGGTTCTACCCGCTGCCCGGAACGCTACGCAGGGCAAAAGCGATTCTCGTCCTCCGTGCTTGCTTTTTCTCAGAAAGAGCCGTGGTGTGCGTTTTCGCCGCTAAACGCGTTTTCGGCCGAAAACGTGTACGTTTGCACTTCCCGGCCACAGGGAAGCTGCTAGCCGGGAATTCTCTGCCTGGTTCTACCCGCTACCCGGAACGCTACTCAGGGCAAAAGCGATTCTCGTCCTCCGTGCTTGCTTTTTCTCAGAAAGAGCCGTGGTGTGCGTTTTCGCCGGAAAACGCGTTTTCGGCCGAAAACGTGTACGTTTGCACTTCCCCGCCACAGGGAAGCTGCTAGACGGGAATTCTCTGCCTGGTTCTACCCGCTGCCCGGAACGCTACGCAGGGCAAAAGCGATTCTCGTCCTCCGTGCATGCTTTTTCTCAGAAAGAGCCGTGGTGTGCGTTTTCGCGGGAAAACGCGTTTTCGGCCGAAAACGTGTACGTTTGCACTTCCCCGCCACAGGGAAGCTGCTAGCAGGGAATTCGCTGCCTGGTTCTACCCGCTGCCCGGAACGCTACGCAGGGCAAAATCGATTCTCGTCCTCCGTGCTTGCTTTTTCTCAGAAAGAGCCGTGGTGTGCGTTTTCGCCGGAAAACGCGTTTTCGGCCGAAAACGTGTACGTTTGCACTTCCCCGCCACAGGGAAGCTGCTAGCAGGAAATTCGCTGCCTGGTTCTACCCGCTGCCCGGAACGCTACGCAGGGCAAAATCGATTCTCGTCCTCCGTGCTTGCTTTTTCTCAGAAAGAGCCGTGGTGTGCGTTTTCGCCGGAAAACGCGTTTTCGGCCGAAAACGTGTACGTTTGCACTTCCCGGCCACAGGGAAGCTGCTAGCCGGGAATTCTCTGCCTGGTTCTACCCGCTGCCCGGAACGCTACGCAGGGCAAAAGCGATTCTCGTCCTCCGTGCTTGCTTTTTCTCAGAAAGAGCCGTGGTGTGCGTTTTCGCGGGAAAACGCGTTTTCGGCCGAAAACGTGTACGTTTGCACTTCCCCGCCTCAGGGAAGCTGCTAGCCGGGAATTCTCTGCCTGGTTCTACCCGCTGCCCGGAACGCTACGCAGGGCAAAATCGATTCTCGTCCTCCGTGCTTGCTTTTTCTCAGAAAGAGCCGTGGTGTGCGTTTTCGCCGGAAAACGCGTTTTCGACCGAAAACGTTTACGTTTGCACTTCCCGGCCACAGGGAAGCTGCTAGACGGGAATTCTCTGCCTGGTTCTACCCGCTGCCCGGAACGCTACGCAGGGCAAAAGCGATTACCGTCCTCCGTGCTTGCTTTTTCTCAGAAAGAGCCGTGGTGTGCGTTTTAGCCGGAAAACGCGTTTTCGGCCGAAAACGTGTACGTTTGCACTTCCCGGCCACAGGGAAGCTGCTAGACGGGAATTCTCTGCCTGGTTCTACCCGCTGCCCGGAACGCTACGCAGGGCAAAAGTGATTTTCGTCCTCCGTGCTTGCTTTTTCTCAGAAAGAGCCGTGGTGTGCGTTTTCGCCGGAAAACGCGTTTTCGGCCGAAAACGTGTACGTTTGCACTTCCCGGCCACAGGGAAGCTGCTAGCCGGGAATTCTCTGCCTGGTTCTTCCCGCTGCCCGGAACGCTTCGCAGGGCAAAAGCGATTCTCGTCCTCCGTGCTTGCTTTTTCTCAGAAAGAGCCGTGGTGTGCGTTTTCGCCGGAAAACGCGTTTTCGGCCGAAAACGTGTACGTTTGCACTTCCCGGCCACAGGGAAGCTGCTAGCCGGGAATTCTCTGCCTGGTTCTACCCGCTGCCCGGAACACTATGCAGGGCAAAAGCGATTCTCATCCTCCGTGCTTGCTTTTTCTCAGAAAGAGCCGTGGTGTGCGTTTTCGCCGGAAAACGCGTTTTCGGCCGAAAACGTGTACGTTTGCACTTCCCCGCCACAGGGAAGCTGCTAGCCGGGAATTCTCTGCATGGTTCTACCCGCTGCCGGAACGCTACGCAGGGCAAAAGCGATTCTCGTCCTCCGTGCTTGCTTTTTCTCAGAAAGAGCCGTGGTGTGCGTTTTCGCCGGAAAACGCGTTTTCGGCCGAAAACGTGTACGTTTGCACTTCCCGGCCACAGGGAAGCTGCTAGCCGGGAATTCTCTGCCTGGTTCTACCCGCTGCCCGGAACGCTACGCAGGGCAAAAGCGATTCTCGTCCTCCGTGCTTGCTTTTTCTCAGAAAGAGCCGTGGTGTGCGTTTTCGCCGGAAAACGCGTTTTCGGCCGAAAACGTGTACGTTTGCACTTCCCGGCCACAGGGAAGCTGCTAGACGGGAATTCTCTGCCTGGTTCTACCCGCTGCCCGGAACGCTACGCAGGGCAAAAGCGATTCTCGTCCTCCGTGCTTGCTTTTTCTCAGAAAGAGCCGTGGTGTGCGTTTTCGCCGTAAAACGTGTTTTCGGCCCAAAACGTGTACGTTTGCACTTCCCCGCCACAGGGAAGCTGCTAGCCGGGAATTCTCTGCCTGGTTCTACCCGCTGCCCGGAACGCTACGCAGGGCAAAAGCGATTCTCGTCCTCCGTGCTTGCTTTTTCTCAGAAAGAGCCGTGGTGTGCGTTTTCGCCGGAAAACGCGTTTTCGGCCGAAAACGTGTACGCTTGCACTTCCCGGCCACAGGGAAGCTGCTAGACGGGAATTCTCTGCCTGGTTCTACCCGCTGCCCGGAACGCTACGCAGGGCAAAAGCGATTCTCGTCCTCCGTGCTTGCTTTTTCTCAGAAAGAGCCGTGGTGTGCGTTTTCGCCGGAAAACGCGTTTTCGGCCGAAAACGTGTACGTTTGCACTTCCCCGCCACAGGGAAGCTGCTAGACGGGAATTCTCTGCCTGGTTCTACCCGCTGCCCGGAACGCTACGCAGGGCAAAAGCGATTCTCGTCCTCCGTGCTTGCTTTTTCTCAGAAAGAGCTGTGGTGTGCGTTTTCGCGGGAAAACGTGTTTTCGGCCGAAAACGTGTACGTTTGCACTTCCCCGCCACAGGGAAGCTGCTAACCGGCAATTCGCTGCCTGGTTCTACCCGCTGCCAGGAACGCTACGCAGGGCAAAAGCGATTCTCGTCCTCCGTGCTTGCTTTTTCTCAGAAAGAGCCGTGGTGTGCGTTTTCGCCGGAAAACGCATTTTCGGCCGAAAACGTGTATGTTTGCACTTCCCCGCCACAGGGAAGCTGCTAGCAGGGAATTCGCTGCCTGATTCTACCCGCTGCCCGGAACGCTACGCAGGGCAAAAGCGATTCTCGTCCTCCGTGCTTGCTTTTTCTCAGAAAGAGCCGTGGTGTGCGTTTTCGCCGGAAAACGCGTTTTCGGCCGAAAACGTGTACGTTTGCACTTCCCCGCCACAGGGAAGCTGCTAGCAGGGAATTCGCTGCCTGGTTCTACCCGCTGCCCGGAACGCTACGCAGGGCAAAAGCGATTCTCGTCCTCCGTGCTTGCTTTTTCTCAGAAAGAGCCGTGGTGTGCGTTTTCGCCGGAAAACGCGTTTTCGGCCGAAAACGTGTACGTTTGCACTTCCCGGCCACAGGGAAGCTGCTAGCCGGGAATTCTCTGCCTGGTTCTACCCGCTGCCCGGAACGCTACGCAGGGCAAAAGCGATTCTCGTCCTCCGTGCTTGCTTTTTCTCAGAAAGAGCCGTGGTGTGCGTTTTCGCCGGAAAACGCGTTTTCGGCCGAAAACGTGTATGTTTGCACTTCCCCGCCACAGGGAAGCTGCTAGCAGGGAATTCGCTGCCTGATTCTACCCGCTGCCCGGAACGCTACGCAGGGCAAAAGCGATTCTCGTCCTCCGTGCTTGCTTTTTCTCAGAAAGAGCCGTGGTGTGCGTTTTCGCCGGAAAACGCGTTTTCGGCCGAAAACGTGTACGTTTGCACTTCCCGGCCACAGGGAAGCTGCTAGCCGGGAATTCTCTGCCTGGTTCTACCCGCTGCCCGGAACGCTACGCAGGGCAAAAGCGATTCTCGTCCTCCGTGCTTGCTTTTTCTCAGAAAGAGCCGTGGTGTGCGTTTTAGCCGGAAAACGCGTTTTCGGCCGAAAACGTGTACGTTTGCTCTTCCCGGCCACAGGGAAGCTGCTAGCCGGGAATTCTCTGCCTGGTTCTACCCGCTGCCCGGAACGCTACGCAGGGCAAAAGCGGTTCTCGTCCTCCGTGCTTGCTTTTTCTCAGAAAGAGCCGTGGTGTGCGTTTTCGCCGGAAAACGCGTTTTCGGTCGAAAACGTGTACGTTTGCACTTCCCCGCCACAGGGAAGCTGCTAGACGGGAATTCTCTGCCTGGTTCTACCCGCTGCCCGGAACACTATGCAGGGCAAAAGCGATTCTCATCCTCCGTGCTTGCTTTTTCTCAGAAAGAGCCGTGGTGTGCGTTTTCGCCGGAAAACGCGTTTTCGGCCGAAAACGTGTAGGTTTGCACTTCCCGGCCACAGGGAAGCTGCTAGCCGGGAATTCTCTGCCTGGTTCTACCCGCTGCCCGGAACGCTACGCAGGGCAAAAGCGATTCTCGTCCTCCGTGCTTGCTTTTTCTCAGAAAGAGCCGTGGTGTGCGTTTTCGCCGGAAAACGCGTTTTCGGCCGAAAACGTGTACGTTTGCACTTCCCGGCCACAGGGACGCTTCTAGACGGGAATTCTCTGCCTGGTTCTACCCGCTGCCCGGAACGCTACGCAGGGCAAAAGCGATTCTCGTCCTCCGTGCTTGCTTTTTCTCAGAAAGAGCCGTGGTGTGCGTTTTCGCCGGAAAACGCGTTTTCGGCCGAAAACGTGTACGTTTGCACTTCCCCGCCACAGGGAAGCTGCTAGCCGGGAATTCTCTGCCTAGTTCTACCCGTTGCCCGGAACACTATGCAGGGCAAAAGCGATTCTCGTCCTCCGTGCTTGCTTTTTCTCAGAAAGAGCCGTGGTGTGCGTTTTCGCCGGAAAACGCGTTTTCGGACGAAACCGTGTATTTTTGCACTTCCCCGCCACAGGGAAGCTGCTAGCCGTGAATTCTCTGCCTGGTTCTACCCGCTGCCCGGAACGCTACGCAGGGCAAAAGCGATTCTCGTCCTCCGTGCTTGCTTTTTCTCAGAAAGAGCCGTGGTGTGCGTTTTCGCCGGAAAACGCGTTTTCGGCCGAAAACGTGTACGTTTGCACTTCCCGGCCACAGGGAAGCTGCTAGCCGGGAATTCACTGCCTGGTTCTACCCGCTGCCCGGAACGCTACGCAGGGCAAAAGCGATTCTCGTCCTCCGTGCTTGCTTTTTCTCAGAAAGAGCCGTGGTGTGCGTTTTCGCGGGAAAACGCGTTTTCGCCCGAAAACGTGTACGTTTGCACTTCCCCGCCACAGGGAAGCTGCTAGCCGGGAATTCTCTGCCTGGTTCTACCCGCTGCCCGGAACGCTACGCAGGGCAAAAGCGATTCTCGTCCTCCGTGCTTGCTTTTTCTCAGAAAGAGCCGTGGTGTGCGTTTTCGCCGGAAAACGCGTTTTCGGCCGAAAACGTGTACGTTTGCACTTCCCGGCCACAGGGAAGCTGATAGACGGGAATTCTCTGCCTGGTTCTACCCGCTGCCCGGAACGCTACGCAGGGCAAAAGCGATTCTCGTCCTCCGTGCTTGCTTTTTCTCAGAAAGAGCCGTGGTGTGCGTTTTCGCCGGAAAACGCGTTTTCGGCCGAAATCGTGTATGTTTGCACTTCCCCGCCACAGGGAAGCTGCTAGCAGGGAATTCTCTGCCTGATTCTACCCGCTGCCCGGAACGCTACGCAGGGCAAAAGCGATTCTCGTCCTCCGTGCTTGCTTTTTCTCAGAAAGAGCCGTGGTGTGCGTTTTCGCGGGAAAACGTGTTTTCGGCCGAAAACGTGTACGTTTGCACTTCCCCGCCACAGGGAAGCTGCTAACCGGCAATTCGCTGCCTGGTTCTACCCGCTGCCCGGAACGCTACGCAGGGCAAAAGCGATTCTCGTCCTCCGTGCTTGCTTTTTCTCAGAAAGAGCCGTGGTGTGCGTTTTCGCCGGAAAACGCGTTTTCGGCCGAAAACGTGTACGTTTGCACTTCCCGGCCACAGGGAAGCTGCTAGCCGGGAATTCTCTGCCTGGTTCTACCCGCTGCCCGGAACGCTACGCAGGGCAAAAGCGATTCTCGTCCTCCGTGCTTGCTTTTTCTCAGAAAGAGCCGTGGTGTGCGTTTTCGCCGGAAAACGCGTTTTCGGCCGAAAACGTGTACGTTTGCACTTCCCGGCCACAGGGAAGCTGATAGACGGGAATTCTCTGCCTGGTTCTACCCGCTGCCCGGAACGCTACGCAGGGCAAAAGCGATTCTCGTCCTCCGTGCTTGCTTTTTCTCAGAAAGAGCCGTGGTGTGCGTTTTCGCCGGAAAACGCGTTTTCGGCCGAAAACGTGTATGTTTGCACCTCCCCGCCACAGGGAAGCTGCTAGCAGGGAATTCGCTGCCTGATTCTACCCGCTGCCCGGAACGCTACGCAGGGCAAAAGCGATTCTCGTCCTCCGTGCATGCTTTATCTCAGAAAGAGCCGTGGTGTGCGTTTTCGCCGGAAAACGCGTTTTCGGCCGAAAACGTGTACGTTTGCACTTCCCCGCCACAGGGAAGCTGCTAGCAGGGAATTCGCTGCCTGGTTCTACCCGCTGCCCGGAACGCTACGCAGGGCAAAATCGATTCTCGTCCTCCGTGCTTGCTTTTTCTCAGAAAGAGCCGTGGTGTGCGTTTTCGCCGGAAAACGCGTTTTCGGCCGAAAACGTGTACGTTTGCACTTCCCGGCCACAGGGAAGCTGCTAGCCGGGAATTCTCTGCCTGGTTCTACCCGCTGCCCGGAACGCTACGCAGGGCAAAAGCGATTCTCGTCCTCCGTGCTTGCTTTTTCTCAGAAAGAGCCGTGGTGTGCGTTTTAGCCGGAAAACGCGTTTTCGGCCGAAAACGTGTACGTTTGCTCTTCCCGGCCACAGGGAAGCTGCTAGCCGGGAATTCTCTGCCTGGTTCTACCCGCTGCCCGGAACGCTACGCAGGGCAAAAGCGGTTCTCGTCCTCCGTGCTTGCTTTTTCTCAGAAAGAGCCGTGGTGTGCTTTTTCGCCGGAAAACGCGTTTTCGGTCGAAAACGTGTACGTTTGCACTTCCCCGCCACAGGGAAGCTGCTAGCCGGGAATTCTCTGCCTGGTTCTACCCGCTGCCCGGAACGCTACGCAGGGCAAAAGCGGTTCTCGTCCTCCGTGCTTGCTTTTTCTCAGAAAGAGCCGTGGTGTGCGTTTTCGCCGGAAAACGCGTTTTCGGCCGAAAACGTGTACGTTTGCACTTCCCCGCCACAGGGAAGCTGCTAGCCGGGAATTCTCTGCCTAGTTCTACCCGCTGCACGGAACACTATGCAGGGCAAAAGCGATTCTCGTCCTCCGTGCTTGCTTTTTCTCAGAAAGAGCCGTGGTGTGCGTTTTCGCCGGAAAACGCGTTTTCGGCCGAAAACGTGTACGTTTGCACTTGCCGGCCACAGGGAAGCTGATAGCAGGGAATTCGCTGCCTGGTTCTACCCGCTGCCCGGAACGCTAGGCAGGGCAAAAGCGATTCTCGTCCTCCGTGCTTGCTTTTTCTCAGAAAGAGCCATGGTGTGCTTTTTCGCCGGAAAAAGAGTTTTCGGCCGAAAACGTGTACGTTTGCACTTCCCCGCCACAGGGAAGCTGCTAGCCGGGAATTCTCTGCCTCGTTCTACCCGCTGCCCGGAACGCTACGCAGGGCAAAAGCGATTCTCGTCCTCCGTGCTTGCTTTTTCTCAGAAAGAGCCGTGGTGTGCGTTTTCGCCGGAAAACGCGTTTTCGGCCGAAAACGTGTACGTTTGCACTTCCCCGCCACAGGGAAGCTGCTAGCCGGGAATTCTCTGCCTGGTTCTACCCGCTGCCCGGAACGCTACTCAGGGCAAAAGCGATTCTCGTCCTCCGTGCTTGCTTTTTCTCAGAAAGAGCCGTGGTGTGCGTTTTCGCCGGAAAACGCGTTTTCGGCCGAAAACGTGTACGTTTGCACTTCCCGGCCACAGGGAAGCTGCTAGACGGGAATTCTCTGCCTGGTTCTACCCGCTGCCCGGAACGCTACGCAGGGCAAAAGCGATTCTCGTCCTCCGTGCTTGCTTTTTCTCAGAAAGAGCCGTGGTGTGCGTTTTCGCCGGAAAATGCGTTTTCGGCCGAAAACGTGTACGTTTGCACTTCCCCGCCACAGGGAAGCTGCTAGCCGGGAATTCTCTGCCTAGTTCTACCTGCTGCCCGGAACACTATGCAGGGCAAAAGCGATTCTCGTCCTCCGTGCTTGCTTTTTCTCAGAAAGAGCCGTGGTGTGCGTTTTCGCCGGAAAACGCGTTTTCGGCCGAAAACGTGTACGTTTGCACTTCCCCGCCACAGGGAAGCTGCTAGCCGGGAATTCTCTGCCTGGTTCTACCCGCTGCCCGGAACGCTACGCAGGGCAAAAGCGATTCTCGTCCTCCGTGCTTGCTTTTTCTCAGAAAGAGCCGTGGTGTGCGTTTTCGCCGGAAAACGCGTTTTCGGCCGAAAACGTGTACGTTTGCACTTCCCGGCCACAGGGCAGCTGCTAGACGAGAATTCTCTGCCTGGTTCTACCCGCTGCCCGGAACACTATGCAGGGCAAAAGCGATTCTCGTCCTCCGTGCTTGCTTTTTCTCAGAAAGAGCCGTGGTGTGCGTTTTCGCCGGAAAACGCGTTTTCGGCCGAAAACGTGTACGTTTGCACTTCCCCGCCACAGGGAAGCTGCTAGCCGGGAATTCTCTGCCTGGTTCTACCCGCTGCCCGGAACGCTACGCAGGGCAAAAGCGATTCTCGTCCTCCGTGCTTGCTTTTTCTCAGAAAGAGCCGTGGTGTGCGTTTTCGCCGGAAATCGCGTTTTCGGCCGAAAACGTGTACGTTTGCACTTCCCGGCCACAGGGAAGCTGCTAGCCGGGAATTCACTGCCTGGTTCTACCCGCTGCCCGGAACGCTACGCAGGGCATAAGCGATTCTCGTCCTCCGTGCTTGCTTTTTCTCAGAAAGAGCCGTGGTGTGCGTTTTCGCCGCTAAACGCGTTTTCGGCCGAAAACGTGTACGTTTGCACTTCCCGGCCACAGGGAAGCTGCTAGCCGGGAATTCTCTGCCTGGTTCTACCCGTTGCCCGGAACGCTACTCAGGGCAAAAGCGATTCTCGTCCTCCGTGCTTGCTTTTTCTCAGAAAGAGCCGTGGTGTGCGTTTTCGCCGGAAAACGCGTTTTCGGCCGAAAACGTGTACGTTTGCACTTCCCCGCCACAGGGAAGCTGCTAGACGGGAATTCTCTGCCTGGTTCTACCCGCTGCCCGGAACGCTACGCAGGGCAAAAGCGATTCTCGTCCTCCGTGCTTGCTTTTTCTCAGAAAGAGCCGTGGTGTGCGTTTTCGCGGGAAAACGCGTTTTCGGCCGAAAACGTGTACGTTTGCACTTCCCCGCCACAGGGAAGCTGCTAGCCGGGAATTCGCTGCCTATTTCTACCCGCTGCTCGGAACGCTACGCAGGGCAAAAGCGATTCTCGTCCTCCGTGCTTGCTTTTTCTCAGAAAGAGCCGTGGTGTGCGTTTTCGCGGGAAAACGCGTTTTCGGCCGAAAACGTGTACGTTTGCTCTTCCCGGCCACAGGGAAGCTGCTAGCCGGGAATTCTCTGCCTGGTTCTACCCGCTGCCCGGAACGCTACGCAGGGCAAAAGCGGTTCTCGTCCTCCGTGCTTGCTTTTTCTCAGAAAGAGCCGTGGTGTGCGTTTTCGCCGGAAATCGCGTTTTCGGCCGAAAACGTGTACGTTTGCACTTCCCGGCCACAGGGAAGCTGCTAGACGGGAATTCTCTGCCTGGTTCTACCCGCTGCCCGGAACGCTACGCAGGGCAAAAGCGATTCTCGTCCTCCGTGCTTGCTTTTTCTCAGAAAGAGCCGTGGTGTGCGTTTTCGCCGGAAAACGCGTTTTCGGCCGAAAACGTGTACGTTTGCACTTCCCCGCCACAGGGAAGCTGCTAGCCGGGAATTCTCTGCCTATTTCTACCCGCTGCTCAGAACGCTACGCAGGGCAAAAGCGATTCTCGTCCTCCGTGCTTGCTTTTTCTCAGAAAGAGCCGTGGTGTGCGTTTTCGCGGGAAAACGCGTTTTCGGCCGAAAACGTGTACGTTTGCACTTCCCCGCCTCAGGGAAGCTGCTAGCCGGGAATTCTCTGCCTGGTTCTACCCGCTGCCCGGAACGCTACGCAGGGCAAAAGCGATTCTCGTCCTCCGTGCTTGCTTTTTCTCAGAAAGAGCCGTGCTGTGCGTTTTCGCCGGAAAACGCGTTTTCGGCCGAAAACGTGTACGTTTGCACTTCCCCGCCACAGCGAAGCTGCTAGCCGGCAATTCGCTGCCTAGTTCTACCCGCTGCCCGGAACGCTACGCAGGGCAAAAGCGATTTTCGTCCTCCGTGCTTGCTTTTTCTCAGAAAGAGCCGTGGTGTGCGTTTTCGCCGGAAAACGCGTTTTCGGCCGAAAACGTGTACGTTTGCACTTCCTGGCCACAGGGAAGCTGTTAGCCGGCAATTCGCTGCCTATTTCTACCCGCTGCTCAGAACGTTACGCAGGCCAAAAGCGATTCTCGTCCTCCGTGCTTGCTTTTTCTCAGAAAGAGCCGTGGTGTGCGTTTTCGCCGGAAAACGCGTTTTCGGCCGAAAACGTGTACGTTTGCACTTCCCCGCCACAGGGAAGCTGCTAGCCGGGAATTCTCTGCCTGGTTCTACCCGCTGCCCGGAACACTATGCAGGGCAAAAGCGATTCTCGTCCTCCGTGCTTGCTTTTTCTCAGAAAGAGCCGTGGTGTGCGTTTTCGCCGGAAAATGCGTTTTCGGCTGAAAACGTGTACGTTTGCACTTCCCGGCCACAGGGAAGCTGCTAGCCGGGAATTCACTGCCTGGTTCTACCCGCTGCCCGGAACGCTACGCAGGGCAAAAGCGATTCTCGTCCTCCGTGCTTGCTTTTTCTCAGAAAGAGCCGTGGTGTGCGTTTTCGCCGGAAAACGCGTTTTCGGCCGAAAACGTGTACGTTTGCACTTCCCGGCCACAGGGAAGCTGCTAGACGGGAATTCTCTGCCTGGTTCTACCCGCTGCCCGGAACGCTACGCAGGGCAAAAGCGATTCTCGTCCTCCGTGCTTGCTTTTTCTCAGAAAGAGCCGTGGTGTGCGTTTTCGCGGGAAAACGCGTTTTCGGCCGAAAACGTGTACGTTTGCACTTCCCCGCCACAGGGAAGCTGCTAGCAGGGAATTCTCTGCCTGGTTCTACCCGCTGCCCGGAACGCTACTCAGGGCAAAAGCGATTCTCGTCCTCCGTGCTTGCTTTTTCTCAGAAAGAGCCGTGGTGTGCGTTTTCGCGGGAAAATGTGTTTTCGGCCGAAAACGTGTACGTTTGCACTTCCCCGCTACAGGGAAGCTGCTAGCAGGCAATTCGCTGCCTGGTTCTACCCGCTGCCCGGAACGCTACGCAGGGCAAAAGCGATTATCGTCCTCCGTGCTTGCTTTTTCTCAGAAAGAGCCGTGGTGTGCGTTTTCGCCGGAAAACGCGTTTTCGGCCGAAAACGTGTATGTTTGCACTTCCCCGCCACAGGGAAGCTGCTAGCAGGGAATTCGCTGCCTGATTCTACCCGCTGCCCGGAACGCTACGCAGGGCAAAAGCGATTCTCGTCCTCCGTGCTTGCTTTTTCTCAGAAACAGCCGTGGTGTGTGTTTTCGCCGGAAAACGCGTTTTCGGCCGAAAACGTGTACGTTTGCACTTCCCCGCCACAGGGAAGCTGCTAGCAGGGAATTCGCTGCCTGGTTCTACCCGCTGCCCGGAACGCTACGCAGGGCAAAAGCGATTCTCGTCCTCCGTGCTTGCTTTTTCTCAGAAAGAGCCGTGGTTTGCGTTTTCGCCGCAAAACGCATTTTCGGCCGAAAACGTGTACGTTTGCACTTCCCGGCCACAGGGAAGCTGCTAGCCGGGAATTCTCTGCCTGGTTCTACCCGCTGCCCGGAACGCTACGCAGGGCAAAAGCGATTCTCGTCCTCCGTGCTTGCTTTTTCTCAGAAAGAGCCGTGGTGTGCGTTTTAGCCGGAAAACGCATTTTCGGCCGAAAACGTGTACGTTTGCTCTTCCCGGCCACAGGGAAGCTGCTAGCCGGGAATTCTCTGCCTGGTTCTACCCGCTGCCCGGAACGCTACGCAGGGCAAAAGCGGTTCTCGTCCTCCGTGCTTTCTTTTTCTCAGAAAGAGCCGTGGTGTGCGTTTTCGCCGGAAAACGCGTTTTCGGTCGAAAACGTGTACGTTTGCACTTCCCCACCACAGGGAAGCTGCTAGACGGGAATTCTCTGCCTGGTTCTACCCGCTGCTCGGAACACTATGCAGGGCAAAAGCGATTCTCATCCTCCGTGCTTGCTTTTTCTCAGAAAGAGCCGTGGTGTGCGTTTTCGCCGGAAAACGCGTTTTCGGCCGAAAACGTGTACGTTTGCACTTCCCCGCCACAGGGAAGCTGCTAGCCGGGAATTCTCTGCCTGGTTCTACCCGCTGCCCGGAACGCTACGCAGGGCAAAAGCGATTCTCGTCCTCCGTGCTTGCTTTTTCTCAGAAAGAGCCGTGGTGTGCGTTTTCGCCGGAAAACGCGTTTTCGGCCGAAAACGTGTACGTTTGCACTTCCCGGCCACTGGGAAGCTGATAGCAGGGAATTCGCTGCCTGGTTCTACCCGCTGCCCGGAACGCTACGCAGGGCAAAAGCGATTCTCGTCCTCCGTGCTTGCTTTTTCTCAGAAAGAGCCATGGTGTGCTTTTTCGCCGGAAAAAGCGTTTTCGGCCGAAAACGTGTACGTTTGCACTTCCCCGCCACAGGGAAGCTGCTAGCCGGGAATTCTCTGCCTGGTTCTACCCGCTGCCCGGAACGCTACGCAGGGCAAAAGCGATTCTCGTCCTCCGTGCTTGCTTTTTCTCAGAAAGAGCCGTGGTGTGCGTTTTCGCCGGAAAACGCGTTTTCGGCCGAAAACGTGTACGTTTGCACTTCCCCGCCTCAGGGAGGCTGCTAGCCGGGAATTCTCTGCCTGGTTCTACCCGCTGCCCGGAACGCTACGCAGGGCAAAAGCGATTCTCGTCCTCCGTGCTTGCTTTCTCTCAGAAAGAGCCGTGGTGTGCGTTTTCGCCGGAAAACGCGTTTTCGGCCGAAAACGTGTACGTTTGCACTTCCCCGCCACAGGGAAGCTGCTAGCCGGCAATTCGCTGCCTGGTTCTACCCGCTGCCCGGAACGCTACGCAGGGCAAAAGCGATTTTCGTCCTCCGTGCTTGCTTTTTCTCAGAAAGAGCCGTGGTGTGCTTTTTCGCCGGAAAACGCGTTTTCGGCCGAAACCGTGTACGTTTGCACTTCCTGGCCACAGGGAAGCTGTTAGCCGGCAATTCGCTGCCTATTTCTACCCGCTGCTCAGAACGCTACGCAGGCCAAAAGCGATTCTCGTCCTCCATGCTTGCTTTTTCTCAGAAAGAGCCGTGGTGTGCGTTTTCGCCGAAAAACGCGTTTTCGGCCGAAAACGGGTACGTTTGCACTTCCCCGCCACAGGGAAGCTGCTAGCCGGGAATTCTCTGCCTGGTTCTACCCGCTGCCCGGAACGCTACGCAGGGCAAAAGCGATTCTCGTCCTCCGTGCTTGCTTTTTCTCAGAAAGAGCCGTGGTGTGCGTTTTCGCCGGAAAACGCGTTTTCGGCCGAAAACGTGTACGTTTGCACTTTCCGGCCGCAGGGAAGCTGCTAGCCGGGAATTCACTGCCTGGTTCTACCCGCTGCCCGGAACGCTACGCAGGGCAAAAGCGATTCTCGTCCTCCGTGCTTGCTTTTTCTCAGAAAGAGCCGTGGTGTGCGTTTTCGCCGGAAAACGCGTTTTCGGCCGAAAACGTGTACGTTTGCACTTCCCGGCCACAGGGAAGCTGCTAGCCGGGAATTCTCTGCCTGGTTCACCCGCTGCCCGGAACGCTACGCAGGGCAAAAGCGATTCTCGTCCTCCGTGCTTGCTTTTTCTCAGAAAGAGCCGTGGTGTGCGTTTTCGCCGGAAAACGCGTTTTCGGCCGAAAACGTGTATGTTTGCACTTCCCCGCCACAGGGAAGCTGCTAGCAGGGAATTCGCTGCCTGATTCTACCCGCTGCCCGGAACGCTACGCAGGGCAAAAGCGATTCTCGTCCTCCGTGCTTGCTTTTTCTCAGAAAGAGCCGTGGTGTGCGTTTTCGCCGGAAAACGCGTTTTCGGCCGAAAACGTGTACGTTTGCACTTCCCCGCCACAGGGAAGCTGCTAGCAGGGAATTCGCTGCCTGGTTCTACCCGTGACCCGGAACGCTACGCAGGGCAAAATCGATTCTCGTCCTCCGTGCTTGCTTTTTCTCAGAAAGAGCCGTGGTTTGCGTTTTCGCCGCAAAACGAGTTTTCGGCCGAAAACGTGTACGTTTGCACTTCCCGGCCACAGGGAAGCTGCTAGCCGGGAATTCTCTGCCTGGTACTACCCGCTGCCCGGAACGCTACGCAGGGCAAAAGCGATTCTCGTCCTCCGTGCTTGCTTTTTCTCAGAAAGAGCCGTGGTGTGCGTTTTAGCCGGAAAAAGCATTTTCGGCCGAAAACGTGTACGTTTGCTCTTCCCGGCCACAGGGAAGCTGCTAGCCGGGAATTCTCTGCCTGGTTCCACCCGCTGCCCGGAACGCTACGCAGGGCAAAAGCGGTTCTCGTCCTCCGTGCTTGCTTTTTCTCAGAAAGAGCCGTGGTGTGCGTTTTCGCCGGAAAACGCGTTTTCGGTCGAAAACGTGTACGTTTGCACTTCCCCACCACAGGGAAGCTGCTAGACGGGAATTCTCTGCCTGGTTCTACCCGCTGCCCGGAACACTATGCAGGGCAAAAGCGATTCTCATCCTCCGTGCTTGCTTTTTCTCAGAAAGAGCCGTGGTGTGCGTTTTCGCCGGAAAACGCGTTTTCGGCCGAAAACGTGTACGTTTGCACTTCCCCGCCACAGGGAAGCTGCTAGCCGGGAATTCTCTGCCTGGTTCTACCCGCTGCCCGGAACGCTACGCAGGGCAAAAGCGATTCTCGTCCTCCGTGCTTGCTTTATCTCAGAAAGAGCCGTGGTGTGCGTTTTCGCCGGAAAACGCGTTTTCGGCCGAAAACGTGTACGTTTGCACTTCCCGGCCACTGGGAAGCTGATAGCAGGGAATTCGCTGCCTGGTTCTACCCGCTGCCCGGAACGCTACGCAGGGCAAAAGCGATTCTCGTCCTCCGTGCTTGCTTTTTCTCAGAAAGAGCCATGGTGTGCTTTTTCGCCGGAAAAAGCGTTTTCGGCCGAAAACGTGTACGTTTGCACTTCCCCGCCACCGGGAAGCTGCTAGACGGGAATTCTCTGCCTCGTTCTACCCGCTGCCCGGAACGCTACGCAGGGCAAAAGCGATTCTCGTCCTCCGTGCTTGCTTTTTCTCAGAAAGAGCCGTGGTGTGCGTTTTCGCCGGAAAACGCGTTTTCGGCCGAAAACGTGTACGTTTGCACTTCCCCGCCTCAGGGAAGCTGCTAGCCGGGAATTCTCTGCCTGGTTCTACCCGCTGCCCGGAACGCTACGCAGGGCAAAAGCGATTCTCGTCCTCCGTGCTTGCTTTTTCTCAGAAAGAGCCGTGGTGTGCGTTTTCGCCGGAAAACGCGTTTTCGGCCGAAAACGTGTACGTTTGCACTTCCCCGCCACAGGGAAGCTGCTAGCCGGCAATTCGCTGCCTGGTTCTACCCGCTGCCCGGAACACTATGCAGGGCAAAAGCGATTCTCGTCCTCCGTGCTTGCTTTTTCTCAGAAAGAGCCGTGGTGTGCGTTTTCGCCGGAAAATGCGTTTTCGGCTGAAAACGTGTACGTTTGCACTTCCCGGCCACAGGGAAGCTGCTAGCCGGGAATTCACTGCCTGGTTCTACCCGCTGCCCGGAACACTACGCAGGGCAAAAGCGATTCTCGTCCTCCGTGCTTGCTTTTTCTCAGAAAGAGCCGTGGTGTGCGTTTTCGCCGGAAAACGCGTTTTCGGCCGAAAACGTGTACGTTTGCACTTCCCGGCCACAGGGAAGCTGCTAGCCGGGAATTCACTGCCTGGTTCTACCCGCTGCCCGGAACGCTACGCAGGGCAAAAGCGATTCTCGTCCTCCGTGCTTGCTTTTTCTCAGAAAGAGCCGTGGTGTGCGTTTTCGCGGGAAAACGCGTTTTCGGCCGAAAACGTGTACGTTTGCACTTCCCCGCCACAGGGAAGCTGCTAGCCGGGAATTCTCTGCCTGGTTCTACCCGCTGCCCGGAACGCTACTCAGGGCAAAAGCGATTCTCGTCCTCCGTGCTTGCTTTTTCTCAGAAAGAGCCGTGGTGTGCGTTTTCGCGGGAAAATGTGTTTTCGGCCGAAAACGTGTACGTTTGCACTTCCCCGCTACAGGGAAGCTGCTAGCAGGCAATTCGCTGCCTGGTTCTACCCGCTGCCCGGAACGCTACGCAGGGCAAAAGCGATTATCGTCCTCCGTGCTTGCTTTTTCTCAGAAAGAGCCGTGGTGTGCGTTTTCGCCGGAAAACGCGTTTTCGGCCGAAAACGTGTATGTTTGCACTTCCCCGCCACAGGGAAGCTGCTAGCAGGGAATTCGCTGCCTGATTCTACCCGCTGCCCGGAACGCTACGCAGGGCAAAAGCGATTCTCGTCCTCCGTGCTTGCTTTTTCTCAGAAAGAGCCGTGGTGTGCGTTTTCGCCGGAAAACGCGTTTTCGGCCGAAAACGTGTACGTTTGCACTTCCCCGCCACAGGGAAGCTGCTAGCAGGGAATTCGCTGCCTGGTTCTACCCGCTGCCCGGAACGCTACGCAGGGCAAAATCGATTCTCGTCCTCCGTGCTTGCTTTTTCTCAGAAAGAGCCGTGGTTTGCGTTTTCGCCGCAAAACGAGTTTTCGGCCGAAAACGTGTACGTTTGCACTTCCCGGCCACAGGGAAGCTGCTAGCCGGGAATTCTCTGCCTGGTACTACCCGCTGCCCGGAACGCTACGCAGGGCAAAAGCGATTCTCGTCCTCCGTGCTTGCTTTTTCTCAGAAAGAGCCGTGGTGTGCGTTTTAGCCGGAAAACGCATTTTCGGCCGAAAACGTGTACGTTTGCTCTTCCCGGCCACAGGGAAGCTGCTAGCCGGGAATTCTCTGCCTGGTTCTACCCGCTGCCCGGAACGCTACGCAGGGCAAAAGCGGTTCTCGTCCTCCGTGCTTTCTTTTTCTCAGAAAGAGCCGTGGTGTGCGTTTTCGCCGGAAAACGCGTTTTCGGTCGAAAACGTGTACGTTTGCACTTCCCCACCACAGGGAAGCTGCTAGACGGGAATTCTCTGCCTGGTTCTACCCGCTGCTCGGAACACTATGCAGGGCAAAAGCGATTCTCATCCTCCGTGCTTGCTTTTTCTCAGAAAGAGCCGTGGTGTGCGTTTTCGCCGGAAAACGCGTTTTCGGCCGAAAACGTGTACGTTTGCACTTCCCCGCCACAGGGAAGCTGCTAGCAGGGAATTCGCTGCCTGGTTCTACCCGCTGCCCGGAACGCTACGCAGGGCAAAAGCGATTCTCGTCCTCCGTGCTTGCTTTATCTCAGAAAGAGCCGTGGTGTGCGTTTTCGCCGGAAAACGCGTTTTCGGCCGAAAACGTGTACGTTTGCACTTCCCGGCCACTGGGAAGCTGATAGCAGGGAATTCGCTGCCTGGTTCTACCCGCTGCCCGGAACGCTACGCAGGGCAAAAGCGATTCTCGTCCTCCGTGCTTGCTTTTTCTCAGAAAGAGCCATGGTGTGCTTTTTCGCCGGAAAAAGCGTTTTCGGCCGAAAACGTGTACGTTTGCACTTCCCCGCCACAGGGAAGCTGCTAGCCGGGAATTCTCTGCCTGGTTCTACCCGCTGCCCGGAACGCTACGCAGGGCAAAAGCGATTCTCGTCCTCCGTGCTTGCTTTTTCTCAGAAAGAGCCGTGGTGTGCGTTTTCGCCGGAAAACGCGTTTTCGGCCGAAAACGTGTACGTTTGCACTTCCCCGCCTCAGGGAGGCTGCTAGCCGGGAATTCTCTGCCTGGTTCTACCCGCTGCCCGGAACGCTACGCAGGGCAAAAGCGATTCTCGTCCTCCGTGCTTGCTTTCTCTCAGAAAGAGCCGTGGTGTGCGTTTTCGCCGGAAAACGCGTTTTCGGCCGAAAACGTGTACGTTTGCACTTCCCCGCCACAGGGAAGCTGCTAGCCGGCAATTCGCTGCCTGGTTCTACCCGCTGCCCGGAACGCTACGCAGGGCAAAAGCGATTTTCGTCCTCCGTGCTTGCTTTTTCTCAGAAAGAGCCGTGGTGTGCTTTTTCGCCGGAAAACGCGTTTTCGGCCGAAACCGTGTACGTTTGCACTTCCTGGCCACAGGGAAGCTGTTAGCCGGCAATTCGCTGCCTATTTCTACCCGCTGCTCAGAACGCTACGCAGGCCAAAAGCGATTCTCGTCCTCCATGCTTGCTTTTTCTCAGAAAGAGCCGTGGTGTGCGTTTTCGCCGAAAAACGCGTTTTCGGCCGAAAACGGGTACGTTTGCACTTCCCCGCCACAGGGAAGCTGCTAGCCGGGAATTCTCTGCCTGGTTCTACCCGCTGCCCGGAACGCTACGCAGGGCAAAAGCGATTCTCGTCCTCCGTGCTTGCTTTTTCTCAGAAAGAGCCGTGGTGTGCGTTTTCGCCGGAAAACGCGTTTTCGGCCGAAAACGTGTACGTTTGCACTTTCCGGCCGCAGGGAAGCTGCTAGCCGGGAATTCACTGCCTGGTTCTACCCGCTGCCCGGAACGCTACGCAGGGCAAAAGCGATTCTCGTCCTCCGTGCTTGCTTTTTCTCAGAAAGAGCCGTGGTGTGCGTTTTCGCCGGAAAACGCGTTTTCGGCCGAAAACGTGTACGTTTGCACTTCCCGGCCACAGGGAAGCTGCTAGCCGGGAATTCTCTGCCTGGTTCACCCGCTGCCCGGAACGCTACGCAGGGCAAAAGCGATTCTCGTCCTCCGTGCTTGCTTTTTCTCAGAAAGAGCCGTGGTGTGCGTTTTCGCCGGAAAACGCGTTTTCGGCCGAAAACGTGTATGTTTGCACTTCCCCGCCACAGGGAAGCTGCTAGCAGGGAATTCGCTGCCTGATTCTACCCGCTGCCCGGAACGCTACGCAGGGCAAAAGCGATTCTCGTCCTCCGTGCTTGCTTTTTCTCAGAAAGAGCCGTGGTGTGCGTTTTCGCCGGAAAACGCGTTTTCGGCCGAAAACGTGTACGTTTGCACTTCCCCGCCACAGGGAAGCTGCTAGCAGGGAATTCGCTGCCTGGTTCTACCCGCTGCCCGGAACGCTACGCAGGGCAAAATCGATTCTCGTCCTCCGTGCTTGCTTTTTCTCAGAAAGAGCCGTGGTTTGCGTTTTCGCCGCAAAACGAGTTTTCGGCCGAAAACGTGTACGTTTGCACTTCCCGGCCACAGGGAAGCTGCTAGCCGGGAATTCTCTGCCTGGTACTACCCGCTGCCCGGAACGCTACGCAGGGCAAAAGCGATTCTCGTCCTCCGTGCTTGCTTTTTCTCAGAAAGAGCCGTGGTGTGCGTTTTAGCCGGAAAAAGCATTTTCGGCCGAAAACGTGTACGTTTGCTCTTCCCGGCCACAGGGAAGCTGCTAGCCGGGAATTCTCTGCCTGGTTCCACCCGCTGCCCGGAACGCTACGCAGGGCAAAAGCGGTTCTCGTCCTCCGTGCTTGCTTTTTCTCAGAAAGAGCCGTGGTGTGCGTTTTCGCCGGAAAACGCGTTTTCGGTCGAAAACGTGTACGTTTGCACTTCCCCGCCACAGGGAAGCTGCTAGCCGGGAATTCTCTGCCTGGTTCTACCCGCTGCCCGGAACGCTACGCAGGGCAAAAGCGATTCTCGTCCTCCGTGCTTGCTTTATCTCAGAAAGAGCCGTGGTGTGCGTTTTCGCCGGAAAACGCGTTTTCGGCCGAAAACGTGTACGTTTGCACTTCCCGGCCACTGGGAAGCTGATAGCAGGGAATTCGCTGCCTGGTTCTACCCGCTGCCCGGAACGCTACGCAGGGCAAAAGCGATTCTCGTCCTCCGTGCTTGCTTTTTCTCAGAAAGAGCCATGGTGTGCTTTTTCGCCGGAAAAAGCGTTTTCGGCCGAAAACGTGTACGTTTGCACTTCCCCGCCACCGGGAAGCTGCTAGACGGGAATTCTCTGCCTCGTTCTACCCGCTGCCCGGAACGCTACGCAGGGCAAAAGCGATTCTCGTCCTCCGTGCTTGCTTTTTCTCAGAAAGAGCCGTGGTGTGCGTTTTCGCCGGAAAACGCGTTTTCGGCCGAAAACGTGTACGTTTGCACTTCCCCGCCTCAGGGAAGCTGCTAGCCGGGAATTCTCTGCCTGGTTCTACCCGCTGCCCGGAACGCTACGCAGGGCAAAAGCGATTCTCGTCCTCCGTGCTTGCTTTTTCTCAGAAAGAGCCGTGGTGTGCGTTTTCGCCGGAAAACGCGTTTTCGGCCGAAAACGTGTACGTTTGCACTTCCCCGCCACAGGGAAGCTGCTAGCCGGCAATTCGCTGCCTGGTTCTACCCGCTGCCCGGAACGCTACGCAGGGCAAAAGCGATTTTCGTCCTCCGTGCTTGCTTTTTCTCAGAAAGAGCCGTGGTGTGCGTTTTCGCCGGAAAACGCGTTTTCGGCCGAAAACGGGTACGTTTGCACTTCCCCGCCACAGGGAAGCTGCTAGCCGGGAATTCTCTGCCTGGTTCTACCCGCTGCCCGGAACGCTACGCAGGGCAAAAGCGATTCTCGTCCTCCGTGCTTGCTTTTTCTCAGAAAGAGCCGTGGTGTGCGTTTTCGCCGGAAAACGCGTTTTCGGCCGAAAACGTGTACGTTTGCACTTTCCGGCCACAGGGAAGCTGCTAGCCGGGAATTCACTGCCTGGTTCTACCCGCTGCCCGGAACGCTACGCAGGGCAAAAGCGATTCTCGTCCTCCGTGCTTGCTTTTTCTCAGAAAGAGCCGTGGTGTGCGTTTTCGCCGGAAAACGCGTTTTCGGCCGAAAACGTGTACGTTTGCACTTCCCGGCCACAGGGAAGCTGCTAGCCGGGAATTCTCTGCCTGGTTCACCCGCTGCCCGGAACGCTACGCAGGGCAAAAGCGATTCTCGTCCTCCGTGCTTGCTTTTTCTCAGAAAGAGCCGTGGTGTGCGTTTTCGCCGGAAAACGCGTTTTCGGCCGAAAACGTGTATGTTTGCACTTCCCCGCCACAGGGAAGCTGCTAGCAGGGAATTCGCTGCCTGATTCTACCCGCTGCCCGGAACGCTACGCAGGGCAAAAGCGATTCTCGTCCTCCGTGCTTGCTTTTTCTCAGAAAGAGCCGTGGTGTGCGTTTTCGCCGGAAAACGCGTTTTCGGCCGAAAACGTGTACGTTTGCACTTCCCCGCCACAGGGAAGCTGCTAGCCGGGAATTCTCTGCCTGGTACTACCCGCTGCCCGGAACGCTACGCAGGGCAAAAGCGATTCTCGTCCTCCGTGCTTGCTTTTTCTCAGAAAGAGCCGTGGTGTGCGTTTTAGCCGGAAAAAGCATTTTCGGCCGAAAACGTGTACGTTTGCTCTTCCCGGCCACAGGGAAGCTGCTAGCCGGGAATTCTCTGCCTGGTTCCACCCGCTGCCCGGAACGCTACGCAGGGCAAAAGCGGTTCTCGTCCTCCGTGCTTGCTTTTTCTCAGAAAGAGCCGTGGTGTGCGTTTTCGCCGGAAAACGCGTTTTCGGTCGAAAACGTGTACGTTTGCACTTCCCCACCACAGGGAAGCTGCTAGACGGGAATTCTCTGCCTGGTTCTACCCGCTGCCCGGAACACTATGCAGGGCAAAAGCGATTCTCATCCTCCGTGCTTGCTTTTTCTCAGAAAGAGCCGTGGTGTGCGTTTTCGCCGGAAAACGCGTTTTCGGCCGAAAACGTGTACGTTTGCACTTCCCCGCCACAGGGAAGCTGCTAGCAGGGAATTCTCTGCCTGGTTCTACCCGCTGCCCGGAACGCTACGCAGGGCAAAAGCGATTCTCGTCCTCCGTGCTTGCTTTATCTCAGAAAGAGCCGTGGTGTGCGTTTTCGCCGGAAAACGCGTTTTCGGCCGAAAACGTGTACGTTTGCACTTCCCGGCCACTGGGAAGCTGATAGCAGGGAATTCGCTGCCTGGTTCTACCCGCTGCCCGGAACGCTACGCAGGGCAAAAGCGATTCTCGTCCTCCGTGCTTGCTTTTTCTCAGAAAGAGCCATGGTGTGCTTTTTCGCCGGAAAAAGCGTTTTCGGCCGAAAACGTGTACGTTTGCACTTCCCCGCCACAGGGAAGCTGCTAGCCGGGAATTCTCTGCCTGGTTCTACCCGCTGCCCGGAACGCTGCGCAGGGCAAAAGCGATTCTCGTCCTCCGTGCTTGCTTTTTCTCAGAAAGAGCCGTGGTGTGCGTTTTCGCCGGAAAACGCGTTTTCGGCCGAAAACGTGTACGTTTGCACTTCCCCGCCACAGGGAATCTGCTAGCCGGCAATTCGCTGCCTGGTTCTACCCGCTGCCCGGAACGCTACGCAGGGCAAAAGCGATTTTCGTCCTCCGTGCTTGCTTTTTCTCAGAAAGAGCCGTGGTGTGCTTTTTCGCCGGAAAACGCGTTTTCGGCCGAAAACGTGTACGTTTGCACTTCCTGGCCACAGGGAAGCTGTTAGCCGGCAATTCGCTGCCTATTTCTACCCGCTGCTCAGAACGCTACGCAGGCCAAAAGCGATTCTCGTCCTCCATGCTTGCTTTTTCTCAGAAAGAGCCGTGGTGTGCGTTTTCGCCGGAAAACGCTTTTTCGGCCGAAAACGTGTACGTTTGCACTTCCCCGCCACAGGGAAGCTGCTAGCCGGGAATTCTCTGCCTGGTTCTACCCGCTGCCCGGAACGCTACGCAGGGCAAAAGCGATTCTCGTCCTCCGTGCTTGCTTTTTCTCAGAAAGAGCCGTGGTGTGCGTTTTCGCCGCAAAACGCGTTTTCGGCCGAAAACGTGTACGTTTGCACTTCCCCGCCACAAGGAAGCTGCTAGCAGGGAATTCTCTGCCTGGTTCTACCCGCTGCCGGGAACGCTACGCAGGGCAAAAGCGATTCTCGTCCTCCGTGCTTGCTTTTTCTCAGAAAGAGCCGTGGTGTGCTTTTTCCCCGGAAAAAGAGTTTTCGGCCGAAAACGTGTACGTTTGCACTTCCCCGCCACAGGGAAGCTGCTAGCCGGGAATTCTCTGCCTCGTTCTACCCGCTGCCCGGAACGCTACGCAGGGCAAAAGCGATTCTCGTCCTCCGTGCTTGCTTTTTCTCAGAAAGAGCCGTGGTGTGCGTTTTCGCCGGAAAACGCGTTTTCGGCCGAAAACGTGTACGTTTGCACTTCCCCGCCACAGGGAAGCTGCTAGCCGGGAATTCTCTGCCTGGTTCTACCCGCTGCCCGGAACGCTACGCAGGGCAAAAGCGATTCTCGTCCTCCGTGCTTGCTTTTTCTCAGAAAGAGCCGTGGTGTGCGTTTTCGCCGGAAAACGTGTTTTCGGCCGAAAACGTGTACGTTTGCACTTCCCGGCCACAGGGAAGCTGCTAGCCGGCAATTCTCTGCCTGGTTCTACCCGCTGCCCGGAACGCTACGCAGGGCAAAAGCGATTTTCGTCCTCCGTGCTTGCTTTTTCTCAGAAAGAGCCGTGGTGTGCTTTTTCGCCGGAAAACGCGTTTTCGGCCCAAAACGTGTACGTTTGCACTTCCTGGCCACAGGGAAGCTGCTAGCCGGCAATTCGCTGCCTATTTCTACCCGCTGCTCCGAACGCTACGCAGGGCAAAAGCGATTCTCGTCCTCCGTGCTTGCTTTTTCTCAGAAAGAGCCGTGGTGTGCGTTTTCGCCGGAAAACGCGTTTTTGGCCGAAAACGTGTACGTTTGCACTTCCCCGCCACAGGGAAGCTGCTAGCAGGGAATTCTCTGCCTGGTTCGACCCGCTGCCCGGAACGCTACGCAGGGCAAAACCGATTCTCGTCCTCCGTGCTTGCTTTTTCTCAGAAAGATCCATGGTGTGTTTTTTCTCAAGAAAACGCGTTTTCGGCCGGAAACGTGTACGTTTGCACTTCCCGGCCACAGGGAAGCTGCTAGCCGGGAATTCTCTGCCTGGTTCTTTCCGCTGCCCGGAACGCTTCGCAGGGCAAAACCGATTCTCGTCCTACGTGCTTGCTTTTTCTCAGAAAGAGCCGTGGTGTGCGTTTTCGCCGGAAAACACGTTTTCGCCGGAAAACTCGTTTTCGGCCGAAAACGTGTACGTTTGCACTTCCCCGCCACAGGGAAGCTGCTAGCCGGGAATTCTCTGCCTGGTTCTACCCGCTGCCCGGAACGCTACGCAGGGCAAAAGCGATTCTCGTCCTCCGTGCTTGCTTTTTCTCAGAAAGAGCCGTGGTGTGCGTTTTCGCCGTAAAACGCGTTTTCGGCCGAAAACGTGTACGTTTGCACTTCCCCGCCACAGGGAAGCTGCTAGCAGGGAATTCTCTGCCTGGTTCTACCCGCTGCCCGGAACGCTACGCAGGGCAAAAGCGATTCTCGTCCTCCGTGCTTGCTTTATCTCAGAAAGAGCCGTGGTGTGCGTTTTCGCCGGAAAACGTGTTTTCGGCCGAAAACGTGTACGTTTGCACTTCCCGGCCACAGGGAAGCTGATAGCAGGGAATTCGCTGCCTGGTTCTACCCGCTGCCCGGAACGCTACGCAGGGCAAAAGCGATTCTCGTCCTCCGTGCTTGCTTTTTCTCAGAAAGAGCCGTGGTGTGCTTTTTCGCCGGAAAAAGCGTTTTCGGCCGAAAACGTGTACGTTTGCACTTCCCACCACAGGGAAGCTGCTAGCCGGCAATTCGCTGCCTATTTCTACCCTCTGCTCAGAACGCTACGCAGGCCAAAAGCGATTCTCGTCCTCCGTGCTTGCTTTTTCTCAGAAAGAGCCGTGGTGTGCGTTTTCGCCGGAAAACGCGTTTTCGGCCGAAAACGTGTACGTTTGCACTTCCCGGCCACAGGGAAGCTGCTAGCCGGGAATTCTCTGCCTGGTTCTACCCGCTGCCCGGAACGCTACGCAGGGCAAAAGCGATTCTCGTCCTCCGTGCTTGCTTTTTCTCAGAAAGAGCCGTGGTGTGCGTTTTCGCCGGAAAACGCGTTTTCGGCCGAAAACGTGTACGTTTGCACTTCCCGGCCACAGGGAAGCTGCTAGCCGGGAATTCTCTGCCTGGTTCTTCCCGCTGCCCGGAACGCTTCGCAGGGCAAAAGCGATTCTCGTCCTCCGTGCTTGCTTTTTCTCAGAAAGAGCCGTGGTGTGCGTTTTCGCCGGAAAACGCGTTTTCGGCCGAAAACGTGTACGTTTGCACTTCCCCGCCACAGGGAAGCTGCTAGACGGGAATTCTCTGCCTGGTTCTACCCGCTGCCCGGAACGCTACGCAGGGCAAAAGCGATTCTCGTCCTCCGTGCTTGCTTTTTCTCAGAAAGAGCCGTGGTGTGCGTTTTCGCCGTAAAACGCGTTTTCGGCCGAAAACGTGTACGTTTGCACTTCCCCGCCACAGGGAAGCTGCTAGCCGGGAATTCTCTGCCTGGTTCTACCCGCTGCCCGGAACACTATGCAGGGCAAAAGCGATTCTCGTCCTCCGTGCTTGCTTTTTCTCAGAAAGAGCCGTGGTGTGCGTTTTCGCCCGAAAACGCGCTTTCGGCTGAAAACGTGTACGTTTGCAATTTCCGGCCACAGGGAAGCTGCTAGCCGGGAATTCACTGCCTGGTTCTACCCGCTGCCCGGAACGCTACGCAGGGCAAAAGCGATTCTCGTCCTCCGTGCTTGCTTTTTCTCAGAAAGAGCCGTGGTGTGCGTTTTCGCCGGAAAACGCGTTTTCGGCCGAAAACGTGTACGTTTGCACTTCCCGGCCACATGGAAGCTGCTAGCCGGGAATTCTCTGCCTGGTTCTACCCGCTGCCCGGAACGCTACGCAGGGCAAAAGCGATTCTCGTCCTCCGTGCTTGCTTTTTCTCGGAAAGAGCCGTGGTGTGCGTTTTCGCGGGAAAACGCGTTTTCGGCCGAAAACGTGTACGTTTGCACTTCCCCGCCACAGGGAAGCTGCTAGCCGGGAATTCTCTGCCTGGTTCTACCCGCTGCCCGGAACGCTACGCAGGGCAAAAGCGATTCTCGTCCTCCGTGCTTGCTTTTTCTCAGAAAGAGCCGGGGTGTGCGTTTTAGCCGGAAAACGTGTTTTCGGCCGAAAACGTGTACGTTTGCACTTCCTCGCCACAGGGAAGCTGCTAGCCGGCAATTCGCTGCCTGGTTCTACCCGCTGCCCGGAACGCTACGCAGGGCAAAAGCGATTCTCGTCCTCCGTGCTTGCTTTTTCTCAGAAAGAGCCGTGGTGTGCGTTTTCGCCGGAAAACGTGTTTTCGGCCGAAAACGTGTATGTTTGCACTTCCCCGCCACAGGGAAGCTGCTAGCAGGGAATTCGCTGCCTGATTCTACCCGCTGCCCGGAACGCTACGCAGGGCAAAAGCGATTCTCGTCCTCCGTGCTTGCTTTTTCTCAGAAAGAGCCGTGGTGTGCGTTTTCGCCGGAAAACGCGTTTTCGGCCGAAAACGTGTACGTTTGCACTTCCCCGCCACAGGGAAGCTGCTAGCAGGGAATTCGCTGCCTGGTTCTACCCGCTGCCCGGAACGCTACGCAGGGCAAAAGCGATTCTCGTCCTCCGTGCTTGCTTTTTCTCAGAAAGAGCCGTGGTGTGCGTTTTCGCCGGAAAACGCGTTTTCGGCCGAAAACGTGTACGTTTGCACTTCCCGGCCACAGGGAAGCTGATAGCAGGGAATTCTCTGCCTCGTTCTACCAGCTGCCCGGAACGCTACGCAGGGCAAAAGCGATTCTCGTCCTCCGTGCTTGCTTTTTCTCAGAAAGAGCCATGGTGTGCGTTTTCGCCGGAAAAAGCGTTTTCGGCCGAAAACGTGTACGTTTGCACTTCCCCGCCACAGGGAAGCTGCTAGCCGGGAATTCTCTGCCTCGTTCTACCAGCTGCCCGGAACGCTACGCAGGGCAAAAGCGATTCTCGTCCTCCGTGCTTGCTTTTTCTCAGAAAGAGCCGTGGTGTGCGTTTTCGCTGGAAAACGCGTTTTCGGCCGAAAACGTGTACGTTTGCACTTCCCCGCCACAGGGAAGCTGCTAGCCGGCAATTCGCTGCCTGGTTCTACCCGCTGCCCGGAACGCTACGCAGGGCAAAAGCGATTCTCGTCCTCCGTGCTTGCTTTTTCTCAGAAAGAGCGGTGGTGTGCGTTTTCGCCGGAAAACGCGTTTTCGGCCGAAAACGCGTACGTTTGCACTTCCCGGCCACAGGGAAGCTGCTAGCCGGCAATTCTCTGCCTGGTTCTACCCGCTGCCCGGAACGCTACGCAGGGCAAAAGCGATTCTCGTCCTCCGTGCTTGCTTTTTCTCAGAAAGAGCCGTGGTGTGCGTTTTCGCGGGAAAACGTGTTTTCGGCCGAAAACGTGTACGTTTGCACTTCCCGGCCACAGGGAAGCTGCTAGCCGGGAATTCTCTGCCTGGTTCTACCCGCTGCCCGGAACGCTACGCAGGGCAAAAGCGATTCTCGTCCTCCGTGCTTGCTTTTTCTCAGAAAGAGCCGTGGTGTGCGTTTTCGCCGGAAAACGCGTTTTCGGCCGAAAACGTGTATGTTTGCACTTCCCGGCCACAGGGAAGCTGCTAGCCGGGAATTCTCTGCCTGGTTCTACCCGCTGCCCGGAACGCTACGCAGGGCAAAAGCGATTCTCGTCCTCCGTGCTTGCTTTTTCTCAGAAAGAGCCGTGGTGTGCGTTTTCGCTGGAAAACGCGTTTTCGGCCGAAAACGTGTACGTTTGCACTTCCCGGCCACAGGGAAGCTGCTAGCCGGGAATTCTCTGCCTGGTTCTACCCGCTGCCCGGAACACTTCGCAGGGCAAAAGCGATTCTCGTCCTCCGTGCTTGCTTTTTCTCAGAAAGAGCCGTGGTGTGCGTTTTAGCCGTAAAACGCGTTTTCGGCCGAAAACGTGTACGTTTGCACTTCCCGGCCACAGGGAAGCTGCTAGCAGGGAATTCTCTGCCTGGTTCGACCCGCTGCCCGGAACGCTACGCAGGGCAAAAGCGATTCTCGTCCTCCGTGCTTGCTTTTTCTCAGAAAGAGCCGTGGTGTGCATTTTCGCCGGAAAACGCGTTTTCGGCCGAAAACGTGTACGTTTGCACTTCCCGGCCACAGGGAAGCTGCTAGACGGGAATTCTCTGCCTGGTTCTACCCGCTGCCCGGAACGCTACGCAGGGCAAAAGCGGTTCTCGTCCTCCGTGCTTGCTTTTTCTCAGAAAGAGCCGTGGTGTGCGTTTTCGCCGTAAAACGCGTTTTCGGCCGAAAACGTGTACGTTTGCACTTCCCGGCCACAGGGAAGCTGCTAGCAGGGAATTCTCTGCCTGGTTCTACCCGCTGCCCGGAACACTATGCAGGGCAAAAGCGATTCTCGTCCTCCGTGCTTGCTTTTTCTCAGAAAGAGCCGTGGTGTGCGTTTTCGCCGGAAAACGCGTTTTCGACTGAAAACATGTACGTTTGCACTTCCCGGCCACAGGGAAGCTGCTAGCCGGGAATTCTCTGCCTGGTTCTTCCCGCTGCCCGGAACGCTTCGGAGGGCAAAAGCGATTCTCGTCCTCCGTGCTTGCTTTTTCTCAGAAAGAGCCGTGGTGTGCGTTTTCGCCGGAAAACGCGTTTTCGGCCGAAAACGTGTACGTTTGCACTTCCCCGCCACAGGGAAGCTGCTAGACGGGAATTCTCTGCCTGGTTCTACCCGGTGCCCGGAACGCTACGCAGGGCAAAAGCGATTCTCGTCCTCCGTGCTTGCTTTTTCTCAGAAAGAGCCGTGGTGTGCGTTTTCGCGGGAAAACGCGTTTTCGGCCGAAAACGTGTACGTTTGCACTTCCCCGCCACAGGGAAGCCGCTAGCCGGGAATTCTCTGCCTGGTTCTACCCGCTGCCCGGAACGCTACGCAGGGCAAAAGCGATTCTCGTCCTCCGTGCTTGCTTTTTCTCAGAAAGAGCCGTGGTGTGCGTTTTCGCGGGAAAACGTGTTTTCGGCCGAAAACGTGTACGTTTGCACTTCCCCGCCACAGGGAAGCTACTAGCCGGCAATTCGCTGCCTGGTTCTACCCGCTGCCCGGAACGCTACGCAGGGCAAAAGCGATTATCGTCCTCCGTGCTTGCTTTTTCTCAGAAAGAGCCGTGGTGTGCGTTTTCGCCGGAAAACGCTTTTTCGGCCGAAAACGTGTATGTTTGCACTTCCCCGCCACAGGGAAGCTGCTAGCAGGGAATTCGCTGCCTGATTCTACCCGCTGCCCGGAACGCTACGCAGGGCAAAAGCGATTCTCGTCCTCCGTGCTTGCTTTTTCTCAGAAAGAGCCGTGGTGTGCGTTTTCGCCGCAAAACGCGTTTTCGGCCGAAAACGTGTACGTTTGCACTTCCCGGCCACAGGGAAGCTGCTAGCCGGGAATTCTCTGCCTGGTTCTACCCGCTGCCCGGAACGCTACGCAGGGCAAAAGCGATTCTCGTCCTCCGTGCTTGCTTTTTCTCAGAAAGAGCCGTGGTGTGCGTTTTAGCCGGAAAACGCGTTTTCGGCCGAAAACGTGTACGTTTGCTCTTCCCGGCCACAGGGAAGCTGCTAGCCGGGAATTCTCTGCCTGGTTCTACCCGCTGCCCGGAACGCTACGCAGGGCAAAAGCGGTTCTCGTCCTCCGTGCTTGCTTTTTCTCAGAAAGAGCCGTGGTGTGCGTTTTCGCCGGAAAACGCGTTTTCGGCCGAAAACGTGTACGTTTGCACTTCCCCGCCACAGGGAAGCTGCTAGACGGGAATTCTCTGCCTGGTTCTACCCGCTGCCCGGAACACTATGCAGGGCAAAAGCGATTCTCATCCTCCGTGCTTGCTTTTTCTCAGAAAGAGCCGTGGTGTGCGTTTTCGCCGGAAAACGCGTTTTCGGCCGAAAACGTGTACGTTTGCACTTCCCCGCCACAGGGAAGCTGCTAGCAGGGAATTCGCTGCCTGGTTCTACCCGCTGCCCGGAACGCTACGCAGGGCAAAAGCGATTCTCGTCCTCCGTGCTTGCTTTTTCTCAGAAAGAGCCATGGTGTGCTTTTTCGCCGGAAAAAGCGTTTTCGGCCGAAAACGTGTACGTTTGCACTTCCCCGCCACAGGGAAGCTGCTAGCCGGGAATTCTCTGCCTCGTTCTACCCGCTGCCCGGAACGCTACGCAGGGCAAAAGCGATTCTCGTCCTCCGTGCTTGCTTTTTCTCAGAAAGAGCCGTGGTGTGCGTTTTCGCCGGAAAACGCGTTTTCGGCCGAAAACGTGTACGTTTGCACTTCCCGGCCACAGGGAAGCTGCTAGCCGGGAATTCTCTGCCTGGTTCTACCCGCTGCCCGGAACGCTACGCAGGGCAAAAGCGGTTCTCGTCCTCCGTGCTTGCTTTTCTCAGAAAGAGCCGTGGTGTGCGTTTTCGCCGGAAATCGCGTTTTCGGCCGAAAACGTGTACGTTTGCACTTCCCCGCCACAGGGAAGCTGCTAGCCGGGAATTCTCTGCCTGGTTCTACCCGCTGCCCGGAACGCTACGCAGGGCAAAAGCGATTCTCGTCCTCCGTGCTTGCTTTTTCTCAGAAAGAGCCGTGGTGTGCGTTTTCGCCGGAAAACGCGTTTTCGGCCGAAAACGTGTACGTTTGCACTTCCCCGCCACAGGGAAGCTGCTAGCCGGGAATTCTCTGCCTGGTTCTACCCGCTGCCCGGAACGCTACGCAGGGCAAAAGCGATTCTCGTCCTCCGTGCTTGCTTTTTCTCAGAAAGAGCCGTGGTGTGCGTTTTCGCGGGAAAACGTGTTTTCGGCCGAAAACGTGTACGTTTGCACTTCCCGGCCACAGGGAAGCTGCTAGCCGGGAATTCTCTGCCTGGTTCTACCCGCTTCCCGGAACGCTACGCAGGGCAAAAGCGATTCTCGTCCTCCGTGCTTGCTTTTTCTCAGAAAGAGCCGTGGTGTGCGTTTTCGCCGGAAAACGCGTTTTCGGCCGAAAACGTGTACGTTTGCACTTCCCCGCCACAGGGAAGCTGCTAGCCGGGAATTCTCTGCCTGGTTCTACCCGCTGCCGGGAACGCTACGCAGGGCAAAAGCGATTCTCGTCCTCCGTGCTTGCTTTTTATCAGAAAGAGCCGTGGTGTGCGTTTTCGCCGGAAAACGCGTTTTCGGCCGAAAACGTGTACGTTTGCTCTTCCCGGCCACAGGGAAGCTGCTAGCCGGGAATTCTCTGCCTGGTTCTACCCGCTGCCCGGAACGCTACGCAGGGCAAAAGCGGTTCTCGTCCTCCGTGCTTGCTTTTTCTCAGAAAGAGCCGTGGTGTGCGTTTTAGCCGCAAAACGCGTTTTCGGCCGAAAACGTGTACGTTTGCACTTCCCCGCCACAGGGAAGCTGCTAGCCGGGAATTCTCTGCCTATTTCTACCCGCTGCTCAGAACGCTACGCAGGGCAAAAGCGATTCTCGTCCTCCGTGCTTGCTTTTTCTCAGAAAGAGCCGTGGTGTGCGTTTTCGCGGGAAAACGCGTTTTCGGCCGAAAACGTGTACGTTTGCACTTCCCCGCCACAGGGAAGCTGCTAGCCGGGAATTCTCTACCTGGTTCTACCCGCTGCCCGGAACGCTACGCAGGGCAAAAGCGATTCTCGTCCTCCGTGCTTGCTTTTTCTCAGAAAGAGCCGTGGTGTGCGTTTTCGCGGGAAAACGCGTTTTCGGCCGAAAACGTGTACGTTTGCACTTCCCGGCCACAGGGAAGCTGCTAGCCGGCAATTCGCTGCCTGGTTCTACCCGCTGCCCGGAACGTTACGCAGGGCAAAAGCGATTTTCGTCCTCCGTGCTTGCTTTTTCTCAGAAAGAGCCGTGGTGTGCTTTTTCACCGGAAAACGCGTTTTCGGCCGAAAACGTGTACGTTTGCACTTCCTGGCCACAGGGAAGCTGCTAGCCGGCAATTCGCTGCCTATTTCTACCCGCTGCTCAGAACGCTACGCAGGCCAAAAGCGATTCTCGTCCTCCGTGCTTGCTTTTTCTCAGAAAGAGCCGTGGTGTGCGTTTTCGCCGGAAAACGCGTTTTCGGCCGAAAACGTGTACGTTTGCACTTCCCGGCCACAGGGAAGCTGCTAGACGGGAATTCTCTGCCTGGTTCTACCCGCTGCCCGGAACGCTACGCAGGGCAAAAGCGATTCTCGTCCTCCGTGCTTGCTTTTTCTCAGAAAGAGCCGTGGTGTGCGTTTTCGCCGGAAAACGCGTTTTCGGCCGAAAACGTGTACGTTTGCACTTCCCAGCCACAGGGAAGCTGCTAGCCGGGAATTCTCTGCGTGGTTCTTGCCGCTGCCTGGAACGCTTCGCAGGGCAAAAGCGATTCTCGTCCTCCGTGCTTGCTTTTTCTCAGAAAGAGCCGTGGTGTGCGTTTTCAACAGTAAACGCGTTTTCGGCCGAAAACGTGTACGTTTGCACTTCCCCGCCACAGGGAAGCTGCTAGACGGGAATTCTCTGCCTGGTTCTACCCGCTGCCCGGAACGCTACGCAGGGCAAAAGCGATTCTCGTCCTCCGTGCTTGCTTTTTCTCAGAAAGAGCCGTGGTGTGCGTTTTCGCCGTAAAACGCGTTTTCGGCCGAAAACGTGTACGTTTGCACTTCCCCGCCACAGGGAAGCTGCTAGCCGGGAATTCTCTGCCTGGTTCTACCCGATGCCCGGAACACTATGCAGGGCAAAAGCGATTCTCATCCTCCGTGCTTGCTTTTTCTCAGAAAGAGCCGTGGTGTGCGTTTTCGCCGGAAAACGCGTTTTCGGCTGAAAACGTGTACGTTTGCAATTTCCGGCCACAGGGAAGCTGCTAGCCGGGAATTCACTGCCTGGTTCTACCCGCTGCCCGGAACGCTACGCAGGGCAAAAGCGATTCTCGTCCTCCGTGCTTGCTTTTTCTCAGAAAGAGCCGTGGTGTGCGTTTTCGCCGGAAAACGCGTTTTCGGCCGAAAACGTGTACGTTTGCACTTCCCCGCCACAGGGAAGCTGCTAGACGGGAATTCTCTGCCTGGTTCTACCCGCTGCCCGGAACGCTACGCAGGGCAAAAGCGATTCTCGTCCTCCGTGCTTGCTTTTTCTCAGAAAGAGCCGTGGTGTGCGTTTTCGCGGGAAAACGTGTTTTCGGCCGAAAACGTGTACGTTTGCACTTCCCCGCCACAGGGAAGCTGCTAGCCGGCAATTCGCTGCCTGGTTCTACTCGCTGCCCGGAACGCTACGCAGGGCAAAAGCGATTCTCGTCCTCCGTGCTTGCTTTTTCTCAGAAACAGCCGTGGTGTGCGTTTTCGCCGGAAAACGCGTTTTCGGCCGATAACGTGTATGTTTGCACTTCCCCGCCACAGGGAAGCTGCTAGCAGGGAATTCGCTGCCTGATTCTACCCGCTGCCCGGAACGCTACGCAGGGCAAAAGCGATTCTCGTCCTCCGTGCTTGCTTTTTCTCAGAAAGAGCCGTGGTGTGCGTTTTCGCCGGAAAACGCGTTTTCGGCCGAAAACGTGTACGTTTGCACTTCCCCGCCACAGGGAAGCTGCTAGCAGGGAATTCGCTGCCTGGTTCTACCCGCTGCCCGGAACGCTACGCAGGGCAAAATCGATTCTCGTCCTCCGTGCTTGCTTTTTCTCAGAAAGAGCCGTGGTGTGCGTTTTCGCCGCAAAACGTGTTTTCGGCCGAAAACGTGTACGTTTGCACTTCCCGGCCACAGGGAAGCTGCTAGACGGGAATTCTCTGCCTGGTTCTACCCGCTGCTCAGAACGCTACGCAGGGCAAAAGCGATTCTCGTCCTCCGTGCTTGCTTTTTCTCAGAAAGAGCCGTGGTGTGCGTTTTCGCCGCAAAACGCGTTTTCGGCCGAAAACGTGTACGTTTGCACTTCCCGGCCACAGGGAAGCTGCTAGACGGGAATTCTCTGCCTGGTTCTACCCGCTGCCCGGAACGCTACGCAGGGCAAAAGCGGTTCTCGTCCTCCGTGCTTGCTTTTTCTCAGAAAGAGCCGTGGTGTGCGTTTTCGCCGGAAAACGCGTTTTCGGCCGAAAACGTGTACGTTTGCACTTCCCCGCCACAGGGAAGCTGCTAGCCGTGAATTCTCTGCCTGGTTCTACCCGCTGCCCGGAACGCTACGCAGGGCAAAAGCGATTCTCGTCCTCCGTGCTTGCTTTTTCTCAGAAAGAGCCGTGGTGTGCGTTTTCGCCGGAAAACGCGTTTTCGGCCGAAAACGTGTACGTTTGCTCTTCCCGGCCACAGGGAAGCTGCTAGCCGGGAATTCTCTGCCTGGTTCTACCCGCTGCCCGGAACGCTACGCAGGGCAAAAGCGTTTCTCGTCCTCCGTGCTTGCTTTTTCTCAGAAAGAGCCGTGGTGTGCGTTTTCGCCGGAAAACGCGTTTTCGGCCGAAAACGTGTACGTTTGCACTTCCCAGCCACAGGGAAGCTGCTAGCCGGGAATTCTCTGCCTGGTTCTACCCGCTGCCCGGAACGCTACGCAGGGCAAAAGCAATTCTCGTCCTCCGTGCTTGCTTTTTCTCAGAAAGAGCCGTGGTGTGCGTTTTCGCCGGAAAACGCGTTTTCGGCCGAAAACGTGTACGTTTGCACTTCCCCGCCACAGGGAAGCTGCTAGCCGGGAATTCGCTGCCTATTTCTACCCGCTGCTCGGAACGCTACGCAGGGCAAAAGCGATTCTCGTCCTCCGTGCTTGCTTTTTCTCAGAAAGAGCCGTGGTGTGCGTTTTCGCCGGAAAACGCGTTTTCGGCCGAAAACGTGTACGTTTGCTCTTCCCGGCCACAGGGAAGCTGCTAGCCGGGAATTCTCTGCCTGGTTCTACCCGCTGCCCGGAACGCTACGCAGGGCAAAAGCGGTTCTCGTCCTCTGTGCTTGCTTTTTCTCAGAAAGAGCCGTGGTGTGCGTTTTCGCCGGTAAACGCGTTTTCGGCCGAAAACGTGTACGTTTGCACTTCACAGCCACAGGGAAGCTGCTAGCCGGGAATTCTCTGCCTGGTTCTACCCGGTGCCCGGAACGCTACGCAGGGCAAAAGCGATTCTCGTCCTCCGTGCTTGCTTTTTCTCAGAAAGAGCCGTGGTGTGCGTTTTCGCCGGAAAACGCGTTTTCGGCCGAGAACGTGTACGTTTGCACTTCCCGGCCACAGGGAAGCTGCTAGCCGGGAATTCTCTGCCTGGTTCTACCCGCTGCCCGGAACGCTACGCAGGGCAAAAGCGGTTCTCGTCCTCCGTGCTTGCTTTTTCTCAGAAAGAGCCGTGGTGTGCGTTTTCGCCGGAAATCGCGTTTTCGGCCGAAAACGTGTACGTTTGCACTTCCCCGCCACAGGGAAGCTGCTAGCAGGGAATAGGCTGCCTGGTTCTACCCGCTGCCCGGAACGCTACGCAGGGCAAAATCGATTCTCGTCCTCCGTGCTTGCTTTTTCTCAGAAAGAGCCGTGGTGTGCGTTTTCGCCGCAAAACGCGTTTTCGGCCGAAAACGTGTACGTTTGCACTTCCCGGCCACAGGGAAGCTGCTAGACGGGAATTCTCTGCCTGGTTCTACCCGCTGCCCGGAACGCTACGCAGGGCAAAAGCGATTCTCGTCCTCCGTGCTTGCTTTTTCTCAGAAAGAGCCGTGGTGTGCGTTTTCGCCGCAAAACGCGTTTTCGGCCGAAAACGTGTACGTTTGCACTTCCCGGCCACAGGGAAGCTGCTAGACGGGAATTCTCTGCCTGGTTCTACCCGCTGCCCGGAACGCTACGCAGGGCAAAAGCGATTCTCGTCCTCCGTGCTTGCTTTTTCTCAGAAAGAGCCGTGGTGTGCGTTTTCGCCGGAAAACGCGTTTTCGGCCGAAAACGTGTACGTTTGCACTTCCCCGCCACAGGGAAGCTGCTAGCAGGGAATTCTCTGCCTGGTTCTACCCGCTGCCCGGAACGCTACGCAGGGCAAAAGCGATTCTCGTCCTCCGTGCTTGCTTTTTCTCAGAAAGAGCCGTGGTGTGCGTTTTCGCCGGAAAACGCGTTTTCGGCCGAAAACGTGTACGTTTGCTCTTCCCGGCCACAGGGAAGCTGCTAGCCGGGAATTCTCTGCCTGGTTCTACCCGCTGCCCGGAACGCTACGCAGGGCAAAAGCGTTTCTCGTCCTCCGTGCTTGCTTTTTCTCAGAAAGAGCCGTGGTGTGCGTTTTCGCCGGAAAACGCGTTTTCGGCCGAAAACGTGTACGTTTGCACTTCCCAGCCACAGGGAAGCTGCTAGCCGGGAATTCTCTGCCTGGTTCTACCCGCTGCCCGGAACGCTACGCAGGGCAAAAGCAATTCTCGTCCTCCGTGCTTGCTTTTTCTCAGAAAGAGCCGTGGTGTGCGTTTTAGCCGGAAAACGCGTTTTCGGCCGAAAACGTGTACGTTTGCTCTTCCCGGCCACAGGGAAGCTGCTAGCCGGGAATTCTCTGCCTGGTTCTACCCGCTGCCCGGAACGCTACGCAGGGCAAAAGCGGTTCTCGTCCTCCGTGCTTGCTTTTTCTCAGAAAGAGCCGTGGTGTGCGTTTTCGCCGGTAAACGCGTTTTCGGCCGAAAACGTGTACGTTTGCACTTCACAGCCACAGGGAAGCTGCTAGCCGGGAATTCTCTGCCTGGTTCTACCCGGTGCCCGGAACGCTACGCAGGGCAAAAGCGATTCTCGTCCTCCGTGCTTGCTTTTTCTCAGAAAGAGCCGTGGTGTGCGTTTTCGCCGGAAAACGCGTTTTCGGCCGAAAACGTGTACGTTTGCACTTCCCCGCCACAGGGAAGCTGCTAGCCGGGAATTCTCTGCCTATTTCTACCCGCTGCTCAGAACGCTACGCAGGGCAAAAGCGATTCTCGTCCTCCGTGCTTGCTTTTTCTCAGAAAGAGCCGTGGTGTGCGTTTTCGCGGGAAAACGCGTTTTCGGCCGAAAACGTGTACGTTTGCACTTCCCCGCCTCAGGGAAGCTGCTAGCCGGGAATTCTCTGCCTGGTTCTACCCGCTGCCCGGAACGCTACGCAGGGCAAAAGCGATTCTCGTCCTCCGTGCTTGCTTTTTCTCAGAAAGAGCCGTGGTGTGCGTTTTCGCCGGAAAACGCGTTTTCGGCCGAAAACGTGTACGTTTGCACTTCCCCGCCACAGGGAAGCTGCTAGCCGGCAATTCGCTGCCTAGTTCTACCCGCTGCCCGGAACGCTACGCAGGGCAAAAGCGATTCTCGTCCTCCGTGCTTGCTTTTTCTCAGAAAGAGCCGTGGTGTGCGTTTTCGCCGGAAAACGCGTTTTCGGCCGAAAACGTGTACGTTTGCACTTCCCCGCCACAGGGAAGCTGCTAGCCGGGAATTCTCTGCCTGGTTCTACCCGCTGCCCGGAACACTATGCAGGGCAAAAGCGATTCTCGTCCTCCGTGCTTGCTTTTTCTCAGAAAGAGCCGTGGTGTGCGTTTTCGCCTGAAAATGCGTTTTCGGCTGAAAACGTGTACGTTTGCACTTTCCGGCCACAGGGAAGCTGCTAGCCGGGAATTCACTGCCTGGTTCTACCCGCTGCCCGGAACGCTACGCAGGGCAAAAGCGATTCTCGTCCTCCGTGCTTGCTTTTTCTCAGAAAGAGCCGTGGTGTGCGTTTTCGCCGGAAAACGCGTTTTCGGCCGAAAACGTGTACGTTTGCACTTCCCCGCCACAGGGAAGCTGCTAGCCGGGAATTCTCTGCCTGGTTCTACCCGCTGCCCGGAACGCTACGCAGGGCAAAAGCGATTCTCGTCCTCCGTGCTTGCTTTTTCTCAGAAAGAGCCGTGGTGTGCGTTTTCGCCGGAAAACGCGTTTTCGGCCGAAAACGTGTACGTTTGCACTTCCCCGCCACAGGGAAGCTGCTAGCCGGGAATTCTCTGCCTGGTTCTACCCGCTGCCCGGAACGCTACGCAGGGCAAAAGCGATTCTCGTCCTCCGTGCTTGCTTTTTCTCAGAAAGAGCCGTGGTGTGCGTTTTCGCGGGAAAACGTGTTTTCGGCCGAAAACGTGTACGTTTGCACTTCCCGGCCACAGGGAAGCTGCTAGCCGGGAATTCTCTGCCTGGTTCTACCCGCTTCCCGGAACGCTACGCAGGGCAAAAGCGATTCTCGTCCTCCGTGCTTGCTTTTTCTCAGAAAGAGCCGTGGTGTGCGTTTTCGCCGGAAAACGCGTTTTCGGCCGAAAACGTGTACGTTTGCACTTCCCCGCCACAGGGAAGCTGCTAGCCGGGAATTCTCTGCCTGGTTCTACCCGCTGCCGGGAACGCTACGCAGGGCAAAAGCGATTCTCGTCCTCCGTGCTTGCTTTTTATCAGAAAGAGCCGTGGTGTGCGTTTTCGCCGGAAAACGCGTTTTCGGCCGAAAACGTGTACGTTTGCTCTTCCCGGCCACAGGGAAGCTGCTAGCCGGGAATTCTCTGCCTGGTTCTACCCGCTGCCCGGAACGCTACGCAGGGCAAAAGCGGTTCTCGTCCTCCGTGCTTGCTTTTTCTCAGAAAGAGCCGTGGTGTGCGTTTTAGCCGCAAAACGCGTTTTCGGCCGAAAACGTGTACGTTTGCACTTCCCCGCCACAGGGAAGCTGCTAGCCGGGAATTCTCTGCCTATTTCTACCCGCTGCTCAGAACGCTACGCAGGGCAAAAGCGATTCTCGTCCTCCGTGCTTGCTTTTTCTCAGAAAGAGCCGTGGTGTGCGTTTTCGCGGGAAAACGCGTTTTCGGCCGAAAACGTGTACGTTTGCACTTCCCGGCCACAGGGAAGCTGCTAGCCGGCAATTCGCTGCCTGGTTCTACCCGCTGCCCGGAACGTTACGCAGGGCAAAAGCGATTTTCGTCCTCCGTGCTTGCTTTTTCTCAGAAAGAGCCGTGGTGTGCTTTTTCACCGGAAAACGCGTTTTCGGCCGAAAACGTGTACGTTTGCACTTCCTGGCCACAGGGAAGCTGCTAGCCGGCAATTCGCTGCCTATTTCTACCCGCTGCTCAGAACGCTACGCAGGCCAAAAGCGATTCTCGTCCTCCGTGCTTGCTTTTTCTCAGAAAGAGCCGTGGTGTGCGTTTTCGCCGGAAAACGCGTTTTCGGCCGAAAACGTGTACGTTTGCACTTCCCGGCCACAGGGAAGCTGCTAGACGGGAATTCTCTGCCTGGTTCTACCCGCTGCCCGGAACGCTACGCAGGGCAAAAGCGATTCTCGTCCTCCGTGCTTGCTTTTTCTCAGAAAGAGCCGTGGTGTGCGTTTTCGCCGGAAAACGCGTTTTCGGCCGAAAACGTGTACGTTTGCACTTCCCAGCCACAGGGAAGCTGCTAGCCGGGAATTCTCTGCGTGGTTCTTGCCGCTGCCTGGAACGCTTCGCAGGGCAAAAGCGATTCTCGTCCTCCGTGCTTGCTTTTTCTCAGAAAGAGCCGTGGTGTGCGTTTTCGCCAGTAAACGCGTTTTCGGCCGAAAACGTGTACGTTTGCACTTCCCCGCCACAGGGAAGCTGCTAGACGGGAATTCTCTGCCTGGTTCTACCCGCTGCCCGGAACGCTACGCAGGGCAAAAGCGATTCTCGTCCTCCGTGCTTGCTTTTTCTCAGAAAGAGCCGTGGTGTGCGTTTTCGCCGTAAAACGCGTTTTCGGCCGAAAACGTGTACGTTTGCACTTCCCCGCCACAGGGAAGCTGCTAGCCGGGAATTCTCTGCCTGGTTCTACCCGATGCCCGGAACACTATGCAGGGCAAAAGCGATTCTCATCCTCCGTGCTTGCTTTTTCTCAGAAAGAGCCGTGGTGTGCGTTTTCGCCGGAAAACGCGTTTTCGGCTGAAAACGTGTACGTTTGCAATTTCCGGCCACAGGGAAGCTGCTAGCCGGGAATTCACTGCCTGGTTCTACCCGCTGCCCGGAACGCTACGCAGGGCAAAAGCGATTCTCGTCCTCCGTGCTTGCTTTTTCTCAGAAAGAGCCGTGGTGTGCGTTTTCGCCGGAAAACGCGTTTTCGGCCGAAAACGTGTACGTTTGCACTTCCCCGCCACAGGGAAGCTGCTAGACGGGAATTCTCTGCCTGGTTCTACCCGCTGCCCGGAACGCTACGCAGGGCAAAAGCGATTCTCGTCCTCCGTGCTTGCTTTTTCTCAGAAAGAGCCGTGGTGTGCGTTTTCGCGGGAAAACGTGTTTTCGGCCGAAAACGTGTACGTTTGCACTTCCCCGCCACAGGGAAGCTGCTAGCCGGCAATTCGCTGCCTGGTTCTACTCGCTGCCCGGAACGCTACGCAGGGCAAAAGCGATTCTCGTCCTCCGTGCTTGCTTTTTCTCAGAAACAGCCGTGGTGTGCGTTTTCGCCGGAAAACGCGTTTTCGGCCGATAACGTGTATGTTTGCACTTCCCCGCCACAGGGAAGCTGCTAGCAGGGAATTCGCTGCCTGATTCTACCCGCTGCCCGGAACGCTACGCAGGGCAAAAGCGATTCTCGTCCTCCGTGCTTGCTTTTTCTCAGAAAGAGCCGTGGTGTGCGTTTTCGCCGGAAAACGCGTTTTCGGCCGAAAACGTGTACGTTTGCACTTCCCCGCCACAGGGAAGCTGCTAGCAGGGAATTCGCTGCCTGGTTCTACCCGCTGCCCGGAACGCTACGCAGGGCAAAATCGATTCTCGTCCTCCGTGCTTGCTTTTTCTCAGAAAGAGCCGTGGTGTGCGTTTTCGCCGCAAAACGTGTTTTCGGCCGAAAACGTGTACGTTTGCACTTCCCGGCCACAGGGAAGCTGCTAGACGGGAATTCTCTGCCTGGTTCTACCCGCTGCTCAGAACGCTACGCAGGGCAAAAGCGATTCTCGTCCTCCGTGCTTGCTTTTTCTCAGAAAGAGCCGTGGTGTGCGTTTTCGCCGCAAAACGCGTTTTCGGCCGAAAACGTGTACGTTTGCACTTCCCGGCCACAGGGAAGCTGCTAGCCGGGAATTCTCTGCCTGGTTCTACCCGCTGCCCGGAACGCTACGCAGGGCAAAAGCGGTTCTCGTCCTCCGTGCTTGCTTTTTCTCAGAAAGAGCCGTGGTGTGCGTTTTCGCCGGAAAACGCGTTTTCGGCCGAAAACGTGTACGTTTGCACTTCCCCGCCACAGGGAAGCTGCTAGCCGTGAATTCTCTGCCTGGTTCTATCCGCTGCCCGGAACGCTACGCAGGGCAAAAGCGATTCTCGTCCTCCGTGCTTGCTTTTTCTCAGAAAGAGCCGTGGTGTGCGTTTTCGCCGGAAAACGCGTTTTCGGCCGAAAACGTGTACGTTTGCTCTTCCCGGCCACAGGGAAGCTGCTAGCCGGGAATTCTCTGCCTGGTTCTACCCGCTGCCCGGAACGCTACGCAGGGCAAAAGCGTTTCTCGTCCTCCGTGCTTGCTTTTTCTCAGAAAGAGCCGTGGTGTGCGTTTTCGCCGGAAAACGCGTTTTCGGCCGAAAACGTGTACGTTTGCACTTCCCAGCCACAGGGAAGCTGCTAGCCGGGAATTCTCTGCCTGGTTCTACCCGCTGCCCGGAACGCTACGCAGGGCAAAAGCAATTCTCGTCCTCCGTGCTTGCTTTTTCTCAGAAAGAGCCGTGGTGTGCGTTTTCGCCGGAAAACGCGTTTTCGGCCGAAAACGTGTACGTTTGCACTTCCCCGCCACAGGGAAGCTGCTAGCCGGGAATTCGCTGCCTATTTCTACCCGCTGCTCGGAACGCTACGCAGGGCAAAAGCGATTCTCGTCCTCCGTGCTTGCTTTTTCTCAGAAAGAGCCGTGGTGTGCGTTTTCGCCGGAAAACGCGTTTTCGGCCGAAAACGTGTACGTTTGCTCTTCCCGGCCACAGGGAAGCTGCTAGCCGGGAATTCTCTGCCTGGTTCTACCCGCTGCCCGGAACGCTACGCAGGGCAAAAGCGGTTCTCGTCCTCTGTGCTTGCTTTTTCTCAGAAAGAGCCGTGGTGTGCGTTTTCGCCGGTAAACGCGTTTTCGGCCGAAAACGTGTACGTTTGCACTTCACAGCCACAGGGAAGCTGCTAGCCGGGAATTCTCTGCCTGGTTCTACCCGGTGCCCGGAACGCTACGCAGGGCAAAAGCGATTCTCGTCCTCCGTGCTTGCTTTTTCTCAGAAAGAGCCGTGGTGTGCGTTTTCGCCGGAAAACGCGTTTTCGGCCGAGAACGTGTACGTTTGCACTTCCCGGCCACAGGGAAGCTGCTAGCCGGGAATTCTCTGCCTGGTTCTACCCGCTGCCCGGAACGCTACGCAGGGCAAAAGCGGTTCTCGTCCTCCGTGCTTGCTTTTTCTCAGAAAGAGCCGTGGTGTGCGTTTTCGCCGGAAATCGCGTTTTCGGCCGAAAACGTGTACGTTTGCACTTCCCCGCCACAGGGAAGCTGCTAGCCGGCAATTCGCTGCCTGGTTCTACCCGCTGCCCGGAACGCTACGCAGGGCAAAAGCGATTCTCGTCCTCCGTGCTTGCTTTTTCTCATTAAGAGCCGTGGTGTGCGTTTTCGCCGGAAAACGCGTTTTCGGCCGATAACGTGTATGTTTGCACTTCCCCGCCACAGAGAAGCTGCTAGCAGGGAATTCGCTGCCTGATTCTACCCGCTGCCCGGAACGCTACGCAGGGCAAAAGCGATTCTCGTCCTCCGTGCTTGCTTTTTCTCAGAAAGAGCCGTGGTGTGCGTTTTCGCCGGAAAACGCGTTTTCGGCCGAAAACGTGTACGTTTGCACTTCCCCGCCACAGGGAAGCTGCTAGCAGGGAATTCGCTGCCTGGTTCTACCCGCTGCCCGGAACGCTACGCAGGGCAAAATCGATTCTCGTCCTCCGTGCTTGCTTTTTCTCAGAAAGAGCCGTGGTGTGCGTTTTCGCCGCAAAACGCGTTTTCGGCCGAAAACGTGTACGTTTGCACTTCCCGGCCACAGGGAAGCTGCTAGACGGGAATTCTCTGCCTGGTTCTACCCGCTGCCCGGAACGCTACGCAGGGCAAAAGCGATTCTCGTCCTCCGTGCTTGCTTTTTCTCAGAAAGAGCCGTGGTGTGCGTTTTCGCCGCAAAACGCGTTTTCGGCCGAAAACGTGTACGTTTGCACTTCCCGGCCACAGGGAAGCTGCTAGACGGGAATTCTCTGCCTGGTTCTACCCGCTGCCCGGAACGCTACGCAGGGCAAAAGCGATTCTCGTCCTCCGTGCTTGCTTTTTCTCAGAAAGAGCCGTGGTGTGCGTTTTCGCCGGAAAACGCGTTTTCGGCCGAAAACGTGTACGTTTGCACTTCCCCGCCACAGGGAAGCTGCTAGCAGGGAATTCTCTGCCTGGTTCTACCCGCTGCCCGGAACGCTACGCAGGGCAAAAGCGATTCTCGTCCTCCGTGCTTGCTTTTTCTCAGAAAGAGCCGTGGTGTGCGTTTTCGCCGGAAAACGCGTTTTCGGCCGAAAACGTGTACGTTTGCTCTTCCCGGCCACAGGGAAGCTGCTAGCCGGGAATTCTCTGCCTGGTTCTACCCGCTGCCCGGAACGCTACGCAGGGCAAAAGCGTTTCTCGTCCTCCGTGCTTGCTTTTTCTCAGAAAGAGCCGTGGTGTGCGTTTTCGCCGGAAAACGCGTTTTCGGCCGAAAACGTGTACGTTTGCACTTCCCAGCCACAGGGAAGCTGCTAGCCGGGAATTCTCTGCCTGGTTCTACCCGCTGCCCGGAACGCTACGCAGGGCAAAAGCAATTCTCGTCCTCCGTGCTTGCTTTTTCTCAGAAAGAGCCGTGGTGTGCGTTTTAGCCGGAAAACGCGTTTTCGGCCGAAAACGTGTACGTTTGCTCTTCCCGGCCACAGGGAAGCTGCTAGCCGGGAATTCTCTGCCTGGTTCTACCCGCTGCCCGGAACGCTACGCAGGGCAAAAGCGGTTCTCGTCCTCCGTGCTTGCTTTTTCTCAGAAAGAGCCGTGGTGTGCGTTTTCGCCGGTAAACGCGTTTTCGGCCGAAAACGTGTACGTTTGCACTTCACAGCCACAGGGAAGCTGCTAGCCGGGAATTCTCTGCCTGGTTCTACCCGGTGCCCGGAACGCTACGCAGGGCAAAAGCGATTCTCGTCCTCCGTGCTTGCTTTTTCTCAGAAAGAGCCGTGGTGTGCGTTTTCGCCGGAAAACGCGTTTTCGGCCGAAAACGTGTACGTTTGCACTTCCCCGCCACAGGGAAGCTGCTAGCCGGGAATTCTCTGCCTATTTCTACCCGCTGCTCAGAACGCTACGCAGGGCAAAAGCGATTCTCGTCCTCCGTGCTTGCTTTTTCTCAGAAAGAGCCGTGGTGTGCGTTTTCGCGGGAAAACGCGTTTTCGGCCGAAAACGTGTACGTTTGCACTTCCCCGCCTCAGGGAAGCTGCTAGCCGGGAATTCTCTGCCTGGTTCTACCCGCTGCCCGGAACGCTACGCAGGGCAAAAGCGATTCTCGTCCTCCGTGCTTGCTTTTTCTCAGAAAGAGCCGTGGTGTGCGTTTTCGCCGGAAAACGCGTTTTCGGCCGAAAACGTGTACGTTTGCACTTCCCCGCCACAGGGAAGCTGCTAGCCGGCAATTCGCTGCCTAGTTCTACCCGCTGCCCGGAACGCTACGCAGGGCAAAAGCGATTCTCGTCCTCCGTGCTTGCTTTTTCTCAGAAAGAGCCGTGGTGTGCGTTTTCGCCGGAAAACGCGTTTTCGGCCGAAAACGTGTACGTTTGCACTTCCCCGCCACAGGGAAGCTGCTAGCCGGGAATTCTCTGCCTGGTTCTACCCGCTGCCCGGAACACTATGCAGGGCAAAAGCGATTCTCGTCCTCCGTGCTTGCTTTTTCTCAGAAAGAGCCGTGGTGTGCGTTTTCGCCTGAAAATGCGTTTTCGGCTGAAAACGTGTACGTTTGCACTTTCCGGCCACAGGGAAGCTGCTAGCCGGGAATTCACTGCCTGGTTCTACCCGCTGCCCGGAACGCTACGCAGGGCAAAAGCGATTCTCGTCCTCCGTGCTTGCTTTTTCTCAGAAAGAGCCGTGGTGTGCGTTTTCGCCGGAAAACGCGTTTTCGGCCGAAAACGTGTACGTTTGCACTTCCCGGCCACAGGGAAGCTGCTAGACGGGAATTCTCTGCCTGGTTCTACCCGCTGCCCGGAACGCTACGCAGGGCAAAAGCGATTCTCGTCCTCCGTGCTTGCTTTTTCTCAGAAAGAGCCGTGGTGTGCGTTTTCGCGGGAAAACGCGTTTTCGGCCGAAAACGTGTACGTTTGCACTTCCCCGCCACAGGGAAGCTGCTAGCCGGGAATTCTCTGCCTGGTTCTACCCGCTGCCCGGAACGCTACGCAGGGCAAAAGCGATTCTCGTCCTCCGTGCTTGCTTTTTCTCAGAAAGAGCCGTGGTGTGCGTTTTCGCGGGAAAATGTGTTTTCGGCCGAAAACGTGTACGTTTGCACTTCCCCGCCACAGGGAAGCTGCTAGCAGGCAATTCGCTGCCTGGTTCTACCCGCTGCCCGGAACGCTACGCAGGGCAAAAGCGATTCTCGTCCTCCGTGCTTGCTTTTTCTCATTAAGAGCCGTGGTGTGCGTTTTCGCCGGAAAACGCGTTTTCGGCCGAAAACGTGTATGTTTGCACTTCCCCGCCACAGGGAAGCTGCTAGCAGGGAATTCGCTGCCTGATTCTACCCGCTGCCCGGAACGCTACGCAGGGCAAAAGCGATTCTCGTCCTCCGTGCTTGCTTTTTCTCAGAAAGAGCCGTGGTGTGCGTTTTCGCCGGAAAACGCGTTTTCGGCCGAAAACGTGTACGTTTGCACTTCCCGGCCACAGGGAAGCTGCTAGCCGGGAATTCGCTGCCTGGTTCTACCCGCTGCCCGGAACGCTACGCAGGGCAAAAGCGATTCTCGTCCTCCGTGCTTGCTTTTTCTCAGAAAGAGCCGTGGTTTGCGTTTTCGCCGCAAAACGCATTTTCGGCCGAAAACGTGTACGTTTGCACTTCCCGGCCACAGGGAAGCTGCTAGCCGGGAATTCTCTGCCTGGTTCTACCCGCTGCCCGGAACGCTACGCAGGGCAAAAGCGATTCTCGTCCTCCGTGCTTGCTTTTTCTCAGAAAGAGCCGTGGTGTGCGTTTTAGCCGGAAAACGCATTTTCGGCCGAAAACGTGTACGTTTGCTCTTCCCGGCCACAGGGAAGCTGCTAGCCGGGAATTCTCTGCCTGGTTCTAATCGCTGCCCGGAACGCTACGCAGGGCAAAAGCGGTTCTCGTCCTCCGTGCTTGCTTTTTCTCAGAAAGAGCCGTGGTGTGCGTTTTCGCCGGAAAACGCGTTTTCGGTCGAAAACGTGTACGTTTGCACTTCCCCACCACAGGGAAGCTGCTAGACGGGAATTCTCTGCCTGGTTCTACCCGCTGCCCGGAACACTATGCAGGGCAAAAGCGATTCTCATCCTCCGTGCTTGCTTTTTCTCAGAAAGAGCCGTGGTGTGCGTTTTCGCCGGAAAACGCGTTTTCGGCCGAAAACGTGTACGTTTGCACTTCCCCGCCACAGGGAAGCTGCTAGCCGGGAATTCTCTGCCTGGTTCTACCCGCTGCCCGGAACGCTACGCAGGGCAAAAGCGATTCTCGTCCTCCGTGCTTGCTTTATCTCAGAAAGAGCCGTGGTGTGCGTTTTCGCCGGAAAACGCGTTTTCGGCCGAAAACGTGTACGTTTGCACTTCCCGGCCACTGGGAAGCTGATAGCAGGGAATTCGCTGCCTGGTTCTACCCGCTGCCCGGAACGCTACGCAGGGCAAAAGCGATTCTCGTCCTCTGTGCTTGCTTTTTCTCAGAAAGAGCCATGGTGTGCTTTTTCGCCGGAAAAAGCGTTTTCGGCCGAAAACGTGTACGTTTGCACTTCCCCGCCACAGGGAAGCTGCTAGACGGGAATTCTCTGCCTCGTTCTACCCGCTGCCCGGAACGCTACGCAGGGCAAAAGCGATTCTCGTCCTCCGTGCTTGCTTTTTCTCAGAAAGAGCCGTGGTGTGCGTTTTCGCCGGAAAACGCGTTTTCGGCCGAAAACGTGTACGTTTGCACTTCCCCGCCTCAGGGAAGCTGCTAGCCGGGAATTCTCTGCCTGGTTCTACCCGCTGCCCGGAACGCTACGCAGGGCAAAAGCGATTCTCGTCCTCCGTGCTTGCTTTTTCTCAGAAAGAGCCGTGGTGTGCGTTTTCGCCGGAAAACGCGTTTTCGGCCGAAAACGTGTACGTTTGCACTTCCCCGCCACAGGGAATCTGCTAGCCGGCAATTCGCTGCCTGGTTCTACCCGCTGCCCGGAACGCTACGCAGGGCAAAAGCGATTTTCGTCCTCCGTGCTTGCTTTTTCTCAGAAAGAGCCGTGGTGTGCTTTTTCGCCGGAAAACGCGTTTTCGGCCGAAAACGTGTACGTTTGCACTTCCTGGCCACAGGGAAGCTGCTAGCCGGGAATTCGCTGCCTATTTCTACCCGCTGCTCAGAACGCTACGCAGGCCAAAAGCGATTCTCGTCCTCCATGCTTGCTTTTTCTCAGAAAGAGCCGTGGTGTGCGTTTTCGCCGGAAAACGCGTTTTCGGCCGAAAACGTGTACGTTTGCACTTCCCCGCCACAGGGAAGCTGCTAGCCGGGAATTCTCTGCCTGGTTCTACCCGCTGCCCGGAACGCTACGCAGGGCAAAAGCGATTCTCGTCCTCCGTGCTTGCTTTTTCTCAGAAAGAGCCGTGGTGTGCGTTTTCGCCGTAAAACGCGTTTTCGGCCGAAAACGTGTACGTTTGCACTTCCCCGCCACAGGGAAGCTGCTAGCCGGGAATTCTCCGCCTGGTTCTACCCGCTGCCCGGAACACTATGCAGGGCAAAAGCGATTCTCGTCCTCCGTGCTTGCTTTTTCTCAGAAAGAGCCGTGGTGTGCGTTTTCGCCGGAAAACGCGTTTTCGGCTGAAAACGTGTACGTTTGCACTTTCCGGCCACAGGGAAGCTGCTAGCCGGGAATTCACTGCCTGGTTCTACCCGCTGCCCGGAACGCTACGCAGGGCAAAAGCGATTCTCGTCCTCCGTGCTTGCTTTTTCTCAGAAAGAGCCGTGGTGTGCGTTTTCGCCGGAAAACGCGTTTTCGGCCGAAAACGTGTACGTTTGCACTTCCCCGCCACAGGGAAGCTGCTAGACGGGAATTCTCTGCCTGGTTCTACCCGCTGCCCGGAACGCTACGCAGGGCAAAAGCGATTCTCGTCCTCCGTGCTTGCTTTTTCTCAGAAAGAGCCGTGGTGTGCGTTTTCGCCGGAAAACGCGTTTTCGGCCGAAAACGTGTATGTTTGCACTTCCCCGCCACAGGGAAGCTGCTAGCAGGGAATTCGCTGCCTGATTCTACCCGCTGCCCGGAACGCTACGCAGGGCAAAAGCGATTCTCGTCCTCCGTGCTTGCTTTTTCTCAGAAAGAGCCGTGGTGTGCGTTTTCGCCGGAAAACGCGTTTTCGGCCGAAAACGTGTACGTTTGCACTTCCCCGCCACAGGGAAGCTGCTAGCAGGGAATTCGCTGCCTGGTTCTACCCGCTGCCCGGAACGCTACGCAGGGCAAAATCGATTCTCGTCCTCCGTGCTTGCTTTTTCTCAGAAAGAGCCGTGGTTTGCGTTTTCGCCGCAAAACGCGTTTTCGGCCGAAAACGTGTACGTTTGCACTTCCCGGCCACAGGGAAGCTGCTAGCCGGGAATTCTCTGCCTGGTTCTACCCGCTGCCCGGAACGCTACGCAGGGCAAAAGCGATTCTCGTCCTCCGTGCTTGCTTTTTCTCAGAAAGAGCCGTGGTGTGCGTTTTAGCCGGAAAAAGCATTTTCGGCCGAAAACGTGTACGTTTGCTCTTCCCGGCCACAGGGAAGCTGCTAGCCGGGAATTCTCTGCCTGGTTCCACCCGCTGCCCGGAACGCTACGCAGGGCAAAAGCGGTTCTCGTCCTCCGTGCTTGCTTTTTCTCAGAAAGAGCCGTGGTGTGCGTTTTCGCCGGAAAACGCGTTTTCGGTCGAAAACGTGTACGTTTGCACTTCCCCACCACAGGGAAGCTGCTAGACGGGAATTCTCTGCCTGGTTCTACCCGCTGCCCGGAACACTATGCAGGGCAAAAGCGATTCTCATCCTCCGTGCTTGCTTTTTCTCAGAAAGAGCCGTGGTGTGCGTTTTCGCCGGAAAACGCGTTTTCGGCCGAAAACGTGTACGTTTGCACTTCCCCGCCACAGGGAAGCTGCTAGCCGGGAATTCTCTGCCTGGTTCTACCCGCTGCCCGGAACGCTACGCAGGGCAAAAGCGATTCTCGTCCTCCGTGCTTGCTTTTTCTCAGAAAGAGCCGTGGTGTGCGTTTTCGCCGGAAAACGCGTTTTCGGCCGAAAACGTGTACGTTTGCACTTCCCCGCCACAGGGAAGCTGCTAGCAGGGAATTCGCTGCCTGGTTCTACCCGCTGCCCGGAACGCTACGCAGGGCAAAATCGATTCTCGTCCTCCGTGCTTGCTTTTTCTCAGAAAGAGCCGTGGTTTGCGTTTTCGCCGCAAAACGCGTTTTCGGCCGAAAACGTGTACGTTTGCACTTCCCGGCCACAGGGAAGCTGCTAGCCGGGAATTCTCTGCCTGGTTCTACCCGCTGCCCGGAACGCTACGCAGGGCAAAAGCGATTCTCGTCCTCCGTGCTTGCTTTTTCTCAGAAAGAGCCGTGGTGTGCGTTTTAGCCGGTAAAAGCATTTTCGGCCGAAAACGTGTACGTTTGCTCTTCCCGGCCACAGGGAAGCTGCTAGCCGGGAATTCTCTGCCTGGTTCCACCCGCTGCCCGGAACGCTACGCAGGGCAAAAGCGGTTCTCGTCCTCCGTGCTTGCTTTTTCTCAGAAAGAGCCGTGGTGTGCGTTTTCGCCGGAAAACGCGTTTTCGGTCGAAAACGTGTACGTTTGCACTTCCCCACCACAGGGAAGCTGCTAGACGGGAATTCTCTGCCTGGTTCTACCCGCTGCCCGGAACACTATGCAGGGCAAAAGCGATTCTCATCCTCCGTGCTTGCTTTTTCTCAGAAAGAGCCGTGGTGTGCGTTTTCGCCGGAAAACGCGTTTTCGGCCGAAAACGTGTACGTTTGCACTTCCCCGCCACAGGGAAGCTGCTAGCCGGGAATTCTCTGCCTGGTTCTACCCGCTGCCCGGAACGCTACGCAGGGCAAAAGCGATTCTCGTCCTCCGTGCTTGCTTTATCTCAGAAAGAGCCGTGGTGTGCGTTTTCGCTGGAAAACGCGTTTTCGGCCGAAAACGTGTACGTTTGCACTTCCCGGCCACTGGGAAGCTGATAGCAGGGAATTCGCTGCCTGGTTCTACCCGCTGCCCGGAACGCTACGCAGGGCAAAAGCGATTCTCGTCCTCCGTGCTTGCTTTTTCTCAGAAAGAGCCATGGTGTGCTTTTTCGCCGGAAAAAGCGTTTTCGGCCGAAAACGTGTACGTTTGCACTTCCCCGCCACAGGGAAGCTGCTAGCCGGGAATTCTCTGCCTGGTTCTACCCGCTGCCCGGAACGCTACGCAGGGCAAAAGCGATTCTCGTCCTCCGTGCTTGCTTTTTCTCAGAAAGAGCCGTGGTGTGCGTTTTCGCCGGAAAACGCGTTTTCGGCCGAAAACGTGTACGTTTGCACTTCCCCGCCACAGGGAATCTGCTAGCCGGCAATTCGCTGCCTGGTTCTACCCGCTGCCCGGAACGCTACGCAGGGCAAAAGCGATTTTCGTCCTCCGTGCTTGCTTTTTCTCAGAAAGAGCCGTGGTGTGCTTTTTCGCCGGAAAACGCGTTTTCGTCCGAAAACGTGTACGTTTGCACTTCCTGGCCTCAGGGAAGCTGTTAGCCGGCAATTCGCTGCCTATTTCTACCCGCTGCTCAGAACGCTACGCAGGCCAAAAGCGATTCTCGTCCTCCATGCTTGCTTTTTCTCAGAAAGAGCCGTGGTGTGCGTTTTCGCCGGAAAACGCGTTTTCGGCCGAAAACGTGTACGTTTGCACTTCCCCGCCACAGGGAAGCTGCTAGCCGGGAATTCTCTGCCTGGTTCTACCCGCTGCCCGGAACGCTACGCAGGGCAAAAGCGATTCTCGTCCTCCGTGCTTGCTTTTTCTCAGAAAGAGCCGTGGTGTGCGTTTTCGCGGGAAAACGCGTTTTCGGCCGAAAACGTGTACGTTTGCACTTCCCCGCCACAGGGAAGCTGCTAGCCGGGAATTCTCTGCCTGGTTCTACCCGCTGCCCGGAACACTATGCAGGGCAAAAGCGATTCTCGTCCTCCGTGCTTGCTTTTTCTCAGAAAGAGCCGTGGTGTGCGTTTTCGCCGGAAAACGCGTTTTCGGCTGAAAACGTGTACGTTTGCACTTTCCGGCCACAGGGAAGCTGCTAGCCGGGAATTCACTGCCTGGTTCTACCCGCTGCCCGGAACGCTACGCAGGGCAAAAGCGATTCTCGTCCTCCGTGCTTGCTTTTTCTCAGAAAGAGCCGTGGTGTGCGTTTTCGCCGGAAAACGCGTTTTCGGCCGAAAACGTGTACGTTTGCACTTCCCCGCCACAGGGAAGCTGCTAGCCGGGAATTCTCTGCCTGGTTCTACCCGCTGCCCGGAACGCTACGCAGGGCAAAAGCGATTCTCGTCCTCCGTGCTTGCTTTATCTCAGAAAGAGCCGTGGTGTGCGTTTTCGCCGGAAAACGCGTTTTCGGCCGAAAACGTGTACGTTTGCACTTCCCGGCCACTGGGAAGCTGATAGCAGGGAATTCGCTGCCTGGTTCTACCCGCTGCCCGGAACGCTACGCAGGGCAAAAGCGATTCTCGTCCTCCGTGCTTGCTTTTTCTCAGAAAGAGCCATGGTGTGCTTTTTCGCCGGAAAAAGCGTTTTCGGCCGAAAACGTGTACGTTTGCACTTCCCCGCCACAGGGAAGCTGCTAGCCGGGAATTCTCTGCCTCGTTCTACCCGCTGCCCGGAACGCTACGCAGGGCAAAAGCGATTCTCGTCCTCCGTGCTTGCTTTTTCTCAGAAAGAGCCGTGGTGTGCGTTTTCGCCGGAAAACGCGTTTTCGGCCGAAAACGTGTACGTTTGCACTTCCCCGCCTCAGGGAAGCTGCTAGCCGGGAATTCTCTGCCTGGTTCTACCCGCTGCCCGGAACGCTACGCAGGGCAAAAGCGATTCTCGTCCTCCGTGCTTGCTTTTTCTCAGAAAGAGCCGTGGTGTGCGTTTTCGCCGGAAAACGCGTTTTCGGCCGAAAACGTGTACGTTTGCACTTCCCCGCCACAGGGAATCTGCTAGCCGGCAATTCGCTGCCTGGTTCTACCCGCTGCCCGGAACGCTACGCAGGGCAAAAGCGATTTTCGTCCTCCGTGCTTGCTTTTTCTCAGAAAGAGCCGTGGTGTGCTTTTTCGCCGGAAAACGCGTTTTCGGCCGAAAACGTGTACGTTTGCACTTCCTGGCCACAGGGAAGCTGTTAGCCGGCAATTCCCTGCCTATTTCTACCCGCTGCTCAGAACGCTACGCAGGCCAAAAGCGATTCTCGTCCTCCATGCTTGCTTTTTCTCAGAAAGAGCCGTGGTGTGCGTTTTCGCCGGAAAACGCGTTTTCGGCCGAAAACGTGTACGTTTGCACTTCCCCGCCACAGGGAAGCTGCTAGCCGGGAATTCTCTGCCTGGTTCTACCCGCTGCCCGGAACGCTACGCAGGGCAAAAGCGATTCTCGTCCTCCGTGCTTGCTTTTTCTCAGAAAGAGCCGTGGTGTGCGTTTTCGCCGTAAAACGCGTTTTCTGCCGAAAACGTGTACGTTTGCACTTCCCCGCCACAGGGAAGCTGCTAGCCGGGAATTCTCTGCCTGGTTCTACCCGCTGCCCGGAACACTATGCAGGGCAAAAGCGATTCTCGTCCTCCGTGCTTGCTTTTTCTCAGAAAGAGCCGTGGTGTGCGTTTTCGCCGGAAAACGCGTTTTCGGCTGAAAACGTGTATGTTTGCACTTTCCGGCCACAGGGAAGCTGCTAGCCGGGAATTCACTGCCTGGTTCTACCCGCTGCCCGGAACGCTACGCAGGGCAAAAGCGATTCTCGTCCTCCGTGCTTGCTTTTTCTCAGAAAGAGCCGTGGTGTGCGTTTTCGCCGGAAAACGCGTTTTCGGCCGAAAACGTGTACGTTTGCACTTCCCGGCCACAGGGAAGCTGCTAGCCGGGAATTCTCTGCCTGGTTCTACCCGCTGCCCGGAACGCTACGCAGGGCAAAAGCGATTCTCGTCCTCCGTGCTTGCTTTTTCTCAGAAAGAGCCGTGGTGTGCGTTTTCGCCGGAAAACGCGTTTTCGGCCGAAAACGTGTATGTTTGCACTTCCCCGCCACAGGGAAGCTGCTAGCAGGGAATTCGCTGCCTGATTCTACCCGCTGCCCGGAACGCTACGCAGGGCAAAAGCGATTCTCGTCCTCCGTGCTTGCTTTTTCTCAGAAAGAGCCGTGGTGTGCGTTTTCGCCGGAAAACGCGTTTTCGGCCGAAAACGTGTACGTTTGCACTTCCCCGCCACAGGGAAGCTGCTAGCAGGGAATTCGCTGCCTGGTTCTACCCGCTGCCCGGAACGCTACGCAGGGCAAAATCGATTCTCGTCCTCCGTGCTTGCTTTTTCTCAGAAAGAGCCGTGGTTTGCGTTTTCGCCGCAAAACGCGTTTTCGGCCGAAAACGTGTACGTTTGCACTTCCCGGCCACAGGGAAGCTGCTAGCCGGGAATTCTCTGCCTGGTTCTACCCGCTGCCCGGAACGCTACGCAGGGCAAAAGCGATTCTCGTCCTCCGTGCTTGCTTTTTCTCAGAAAGAACCGTGGTGTGCGTTTTAGCCGGAAAAAGCATTTTCGGCCGAAAACGTGTACGTTTGCTCTTCCCGGCCACAGGGAAGCTGCTAGCCGGGAATTCTCTGCCTGGTTCCACCCGCTGCCCGGAACGCTACGCAGGGCAAAAGCGGTTCTCGTCCTCCGTGCTTGCTTTTTCTCAGAAAGAGCCGTGGTGTGCGTTTTCGCCGGAAAACGCGTTTTCGGTCGAAAACGTGTACGTTTGCACTTCCCCGCCACAGGGAAGCTGCTAGACGGGAATTCTCTGCCTGGTTCTACCCGCTGCCCGGAACGCTACGCAGGGCAAAATCGATTCTCGTCCTCCGTGCTTGCTTTTTCTCAGAAAGAGCCGTGGTTTGCATTTTCGCCTCAAAACGCGTTTTCGGCCGAAAACGTGTACGTTTGCACTTCCCGGCCACAGGGAAGCTGCTAGCCGGGAATTCTCTGCCTGGTTCTACCCGCTGCCCGGAACGCTACGCAGGGCAAAAGCGATTCTCGTCCTCCGTGCTTGCTTTTTCTCAGAAAGAGCCGTGGTGTGCGTTTTCGCCGGAAAACGCGTTTTCGGCCGAAAACGTGTACGTTTGCACTTCCTCGCCACAGGGAAGCTGCTAGCCGGGAATTCTCTGCCTGGTTCTACCCGCTGCCAGGAACGCTACGCAGGGCAAAAGCGATTCTCGTCCTCCGTGCTTGCTTTTTCTCAGAAAGAGCCGTGGTGTGCGTTTTCGCCGGAAAACGCGTTTTCGGCCGAAAACGTGTACGTTTGCACTTCCCGGCCACAGGGAAGCTGCTAGCCGGGAATTCTCTGCCTGGTTCTACCCGCTGCCCGGAACACTATGCAGGGCAAAAGCGATTCTCGTCCTCCGTGCTTGCTTTTTCTCAGAAAGAGCCGTGGTGTGCGTTTTCGCCGGAAAACGCGTTTTCGGCCGAAAACGTGTACGTTTGCACTTCCCCGCCACAGGGAAGCTGCTAGCCGGGAATTCTCTGCCTGGTTCTACCCGCTGCCCGGAACGCTACGCAGGGCAAAAGCGATTCTCGTCCTCCGTGCTTGCTTTTTCTCAGAAAGAGCCGTGGTGTGCGTTTTCGCCGGAAAACGCGTTTTCGGCCGAAAACTTGTACGTTTGCACTTCCCGGCCACAGGGAAGCTGCTAGCCGGGAATTCACTGCCTGGTTCTACCCGCTGCCCGGAACGCTTCGCAGGGCAAAAGCGATTCTCGTCCTCCGTGCTTGCTTTTTCTCAGAAAGAGCCGTGGTGTGCGTTTTCGCCGGAAAACGCGTTTTCGGCCGAAAACGTGTACGTTTGCACTTCCCGGCCACAGGGAAGCTGCTAGCCGGGAATTCGCTGCCTATTTCTACCCGCTGCTCAGAACGCTACGCAGGCCAAAAGCGATTCTCGTCCTCCGTGCTTGCTTTTTCTCAGAAAGAGCCGTGGTGTGCGTTTTCGCCGGAAAACGCATTTTCGGCCGAAAACGTGTACGTTTGCACTTCCCGGCCACAGGGAAGCTGCTAGCCGGGAATTCTCTGCCTGGTTCGACCCGCTGCCCGGAACGCTACGCAGGGCAAAAGCGATTCTCGTCCTCCGTGCTTGCTTTTTCTCAGAAAGAGCCGTGGTGTGCGTTTTCGCCGGAAAACGCGTTTTCGGCCGAAAACGTGTACGTTTGCTCTTCCCGGCCACAGGGAAGCTGCTAGCCGGGAATTCTCTGCCTGGTTCTACCCGCTGCCCGGAACGCTACGCAGGGCAAAAGCGGTTCTCGTCCTCCGTGCTTGCTTTTTCTCAGAAAGAGCCGTGGTGTGCGTTTTCGCCGTAAAACGCGTTTTCGGCCGAAAACGTGTACGTTTGCACTTCCCAGCCACAGGGAAGCTGCTAGCCGGGAATTCTCTGCCTGGTTCTACCCGCTGCCCGGAACGCTACGCAGGGCAAAAGCAATTCTCGTCCTCCGTGCTTGCTTTTTCTCAGAAAGAGCCGTGGTGTGCGTTTTCGCCGGAAAACGCGTTTTCGGTCGAAAACGTGTACGTTTGCACTTCCCCGCCACAGGGAAGCTGCTAGCCGGGAATTCGCTGCCTATTTCTACACGCTGCTCGGAACGCTACGCAGGGCAAAAGCGATTCTCGTCCTCCGTGCTTGCTTTTTCTCAGAAAGAGCCGTGGTGTGCGTTTTCGCCGGTAAACGCGTTTTCGGCCGAAAACGTGTACGTTTGCACTTCCCAGCCACAGGGAAGCTGCTAGCCGGGAATTCTCTGCCTGGTTCTACCCGCTGCCCGGAACGCTACGCAGGGCAAAGCGATTCCCGTCCTCCGTGCTTGCTTTTTCTCAGAAAGAGCCGTGGTGTGCGTTTTCGCCGGAAAACGCGCTTTCGGCCGAAAACGTGTACGTTTGCACTTCCCGGCCACAGGGAAGCTGCTAGACGGGAATTCTCTGCCTGGTTCTACCCGCTGCCCGGAACGCTACGCAGGGCAAAAGCGATTCTCGTCCTCCGTGCTTGCTTTTTCTCAGAAAGAGCCGTGGTGTGCGTTTTCGCGGGAAAACGCGTTTTCGCCCGAAAACGTGTACGTTTGCACTTCCCCGCCACAGGGAAGCTGCTAGCCGGGAATTCTCTGCCTGGTTCTACCCGCTGCCCGGAACGCTACGCAGGGCAAAAGCGATTCTCGTCCTCCGTGCTTGCTTTTTCTCAGAAAGAGCCGTGGTGTGCGTTTTCGCCGGAAAACGCGTTTTCGGCCGAAAACGTGTACGTTTGCACTTCCCCGCCACAGGGAAGCTGCTAGCCGGGAATTCTCTGCCTGGTTCTACCCGCTGCCCGGAACGCTACGCAGGGCAAAAGCGATTCTCGTCCTCCGTGCTTGCTTTTTCTCAGAAAGAGCCGTGGTGTGCGTTTTCGCCGGAAAACGCGTTTTCGGCCGAAAACGTGTACGTTTGCACTTCCCGGCCACAGGGAAGCTGCTAGACGGGAATTCTCTGCCTGGTTCTACCCGCTGCCCGGAACGCTACGCAGGGCAAAAGCGGTTCTCGTCCTCCGTGCTTGCTTTTTCTCAGAAAGAGCCGTGGTGTGCGTTTTCGCCGGAAAACGCGTTTTCGGCCGAAAACGTGTACGTTTGCACTTCCCCGCCACAGGGAAGCTGCTAGCCGGGAATTCTCTGCCTGGTTCTACCCGCTGCACGGAACGCTACGCAGGGCAAAAGCGATTCTCGTCCTCCGTGCTTGCTTTTTCTCAGAAAGAGCCGTGGTGTGCGTTTTCGCCGGAAAACGCGTTTTCGCCCGAAAACGTGTACGTTTGCACTTCCCGGCCACAGGGAAGCTGCTAGACGGGAATTCTCTGCCTGGTTCTACCCGCTGCCCGGAACGCTACGCAGGGCAAAAGCGATTCTCGTCCTCCGTGCTTGCTTTTTCTCAGAAAGAGCCGTGGTGTGCGTTTTCGCCGTAAAACGCGTTTTCGGCCGAAAACGTGTACGTTTGCACTTCCCCGCCACAGGGAAGCTGCTAGCCGGGAATTCTCTGCCTGGTTCTACCCGCTGCCCGGAACACTATGCAGGGCAAAAGCGATTCTCGTCCTCCGTGCTTGCTTTTTCTCAGAAAGAGCCGTGGTGTGCGTTTTCGCCAGAAAACGCGTTTTCGGCCGAAAACGTGTACGTTTGCACTTCCCCGCCACAGGGAAGCTGCTAGCCGGGAATTCTCTGCCTGGTTCTACCCGCTGCCCGGAACGCTACGCAGGGCAAAAGCGGTTCTCGTCCTCCGTGCTTGCTTTTTCTCAGAAAGAGCCATGGTGTGCTTTTTCTCCGGAAAACGCGTTTTCGGCCGAAAACGTGTACGTTTGCACTTCCCGGCCACAGGGAAGCTGCTAGCCGGGAATTCTCTGCCTGGTTCTACCCGCTGCCCGGAACACTATGCAGGGCAAAAGCGATTCTCGTCCTCCGTGCTTGCTTTTTCTCAGAAAGAGCCGTGGTGTGCGTTTTCGCGGGAAAACGTGTTTTCGGCCGAAAACGTGTACGTTTGCACTTCCCCGCCACAGGGAAGCTGCTAACCGGCAATTCGCTGCCTGGTTCTACCCGCTGCCCGGAACGCTACGCAGGGCAAAAGCGATTCTCGTCCTCCGTGCTTGCTTTTTCTCAGAAAGAGCCGTGGTGTGCGTTTTCGCCGGAAAACGCGTTTTCGGCCGAAAACGTGTACGTTTGCACTTCCCGGCCACAGGGAAGCTGCTAGACGGGAATTCTCTGCCTGGTTCTACCCGCTGCCCGGAACGCTACGCAGGGCAAAAGCGGTTCTCGTCCTCCGTGCTTGCTTTTTCTCAGAAAGAGCCGTGGTGTGCGTTTTCGCGGGAAAACGTGTTTTCGGCCGAAAACGTGTACGTTTGCACTTCCCCGCCACAGGGAAGCTGCTAACCGGCAATTCGCTGCCTGGTTCTACCCGCTGCCCGGAACGCTACGCAGGGCAAAAGCGATTCTCGTCCTCCGTGCTTGCTTTTTCTCAGAAAGAGCCGTGGTGTGCGTTTTCGCCGGAAAACGCGTTTTCGGCCGAAAACGTGTATGTTTGCACTTCCCCGCCACAGGGAAGCTGCTAGCAGGGAATTCGCCGCCTGATTCTACCCGCTGCCCGGAACGCTACGCAGGGCAAAAGCGATTCTCGTCCTCCGTGCTTGCTTTTTCTCAGAAAGTGCCGTGGTGTGCGTTTTCGCCGGAAAACGCGTTTTCGGCCGAAAACGTGTACGTTTGCACTTCCCCGCCACAGGGAAGCTGCTAGCCGGGAATTCGCTGCCTGGTTCTACCCGCTGCCCGGAACGCTACGCAGGGCAAAAGCGATTCTCGTCCTCCGTGCTTGCTTTTTCTCATTAAGAGCCGTGGTGTGCGTTTTAGCCGGAAAACGCGTTTTCGGCCGAAAACGTGTACGTTTGCTCTTCCCGGCCACAGGGAAGCTGCTAGCCGGGAATTCTCTGCCTGGTTCTACCCGCTGCCCGGAACGCTACGCAGGGCAAAAGCGGTTCTCGTCCTCCGTGCTTGCTTTTTCTCAGAAAGAGCCGTGGTGTGCGTTTTCGCCGGAAAACGCGTTTTCGGTCGAAAACGTGTACGTTTGCACTTCCCCGCCACAGGGAAGCTGCTAGACGGGAATTCTCTGCCTGGTTCTACCCGCTGCCCGGAACACTATGCAGGGCAAAAGCGATTCTCATCCTCCGTGCTTGCTTTTTCTCAGAAAGAGCCGTGGTGTGCGTTTTCGCCGGAAAACGCGTTTTCGGCCGAAAAAGTGTACGTTTGCACTTCCCCGCCACAGGGAAGCTGCTAGCCGGGAATTCTCTGCCTGGTTCTACCCGCTGCCCGGAACGCTACGCAGGGCAAAAGCGATTCTCGTCCTCCGTGCTTGCTTTATCTCAGAAAGAGCCGTGGTGTGCGTTTTCGCCGGAAAACGCGTTTTCGGCCGAAAACGCGTACGTTTGCACTTCCCCGCCACAGGGAAGCTGCTAGCCGGGAATTCTCTGCCTGGTTCTACCCGCTGCCCGGAACGCTACGCAGGGCAAAAGCGATTCTCGTCCTCCGTGCTTGCTTTTTCTCAGAAAGAGCCGTGGTGTGCGTTTTCGCGGGAAAACGTGTTTTCGGCCTAAAACGTGTACGTTTGCACTTCCCGGCCACAGGGAAGCTGCTAGCCGGGAATTCTCTGCCTGGTTCTACCCGCTGCCAGGAACGCTACGCAGGGCAAAAGCGATTCTCGTCCTCCGTGCTTGCTTTTTCTCAGAAAGAGCCGTGGTGTGCGTTTTCGCCGGAAAACGCGTTTTCGGCCGAAAACGTGTACGTTTGCACTTCCCCGCCTCAGGGAAGCTGCTAGCAGGGAATTCGCTGCCTGATTCTACCCGCTGCCCGGAACGCTAAGCAGGGCAAAAGCGATTCTCGTCCTCCGTGCTTGCTTTTTCTCAGAAAGAGCCGTGGTGTGCGTTTTCGCCGGAAAACGCGTTTTCGGCCGAAAACGTGTACGTTTGCACTTCCCCGCCACAGGGAAGCTGCTAGACGGGAATTCTCTGCCTGGTTCTACCCGCTGCCCGGAACGCTACGCAGGGCAAATGCGATTCTCGTCCTCCGTGCTTGCTTTTTCTCAGAAAGAGCCGTGGTGTGCGTTTTCGCCGGAAAACGCGTTTTCGGCCGAAAACGTGTACGTTTGCTCTTCCCGGCCACAGGGAAGCTGCTAGCCGGGAATTCTCTGCCTGGTTCTACCCGCTGCCCGGAACGCTACGCAGGGCAAAAGCGATTCTCGTCCTCCGTGCTTGCTTTTTCTCAGAAAGAGCCGTGGTGTGCGTTTTCGCCGGAAAACGCGTTTTCGGCCGAAAACGTGTACGTTTGCACTTCCCAGCCACAGCGAAGCTGCTAGCCGGGAATTCTCTGCCTGGTTCTACCCGCTGCCCGGAACACTACGCAGGGCAAAAGCGATTCTCGTCCTCCGTGCTTGCTTTTTCTCAGAAAGAGCCGTGGTGTGCGTTTTCGCCGGAAAACGCGTTTTCGCCCGAAAACGTGTACGTTTGCACTTCCCCGCCACAGGGAAGCTGCTAGCCGGGAATTCTCTGCCTGGTTCTACCCGCTGCCCGGAACACTACGCAGGGCAAAAGCGATTCTCGTCCTCCGTGCTTGCTTTTTCTCAGAAAGAGCCGTGGTGTGCGTTTTCGCCCGAAAACGCGTTTTCGGCCGAAAACGTGTACGTTTGCACTTCCCCGCCACAGGGAAGCTGCTAGCCGAAAATTCTCTGCCTGGTTCTACCCGCTGCACGGAACGCTACACAGGGCAAAAGCGATTCTCGTCCTCCGTGCTTGCTTTTTCTCAGAAAGAGCCGTGGTGTGCGTTTTCGCCGGAAAACGCGTTTTCGGCCGAAAACGTGTACGTTTGCACTTCCCCGCCACAGGGAAGCTGCTAGACGGGAATTCTCTGCCTGGTTCTACCCGCTGCCCGGAACGCTACGCAGGGCAAAAGCGATTCTCGTCCTCCGTGCTTGCTTTATCTCAGAAAGAGCCGTGGTGTGCGTTTTCGCCGGAAAACGTGTTTTCGGCCGAAAACGTGTACGTTTGCACTTCCCGGCCACAGGGAAGCTGATAGCAGGGAATTCCCTGCCTGGTTCTACCCGCTGCCCGGAACGCTACGCAGGGCAAAAGCGATTCTCGTCCTCCGTGCTTGCTTTTTCTCAGAAAGAGCCGTGGTGTGCGTTTTCGCCGGAAAACGCGTTTTCGGCCGAAAACGTGTACGTTTGCACTTCCCCGCCACAGGGAAGCTGCTAGCCGGGAATTCTCTGCCTGGTTCTACCCGCTGCCGGGAACGCTACGCAGGGCAAAAGCGATTCTCGTCCTCCGTGCTTGCTTTTTCTCAGAAAGAGCCGTGGTGTGCGTTTTCGCCGGAAAACGCGTTTTCGGCCGAAAACGTGTACGTTTGCTCTTCCCGGCCACAGGGAAGCTGCTAGCCGGGAATTCTCTGCCTGGTTCTACCCGCTGCCCGGAACGCTACGCAGGGCAAAAGCGATTCTCGTCCTCCGTGCTTGCTTTTTCTCAGAAAGAGCCGTGGTGTGCGTTTTCGCCGGAAAACGCGTTTTCGGCCGAAAACGTGTACGTTTGCACTTCCCAGCCACAGGGAAGCTGCTAGCCGGGAATTCTCTGCCTGGTTCTACCCGCTGCCCGGAACACTACGCAGGGCAAAAGCGATTCTCGTCCTCCGTGCTTGCTTTTTCTCAGAAAGAGCCGTGGTGTGCGTTTTCGCCGGAAAACGCGTTTTCGCCCGAAAACGTGTACGTTTGCACTTCCCCGCCACAGGGAAGCTGCTAGCCGGGAATTCTCTGCCTGGTTCTACCCGCTGCCCGGAACGCTACGCAGGGCAAAAGCGATTCTCGTCCTCCGTGCTTGCTTTTTCTCAGAAAGAGCCGTGGTGTGCGTTTTCGCCGTAAAACGCGTTTTCGGCCGAAAACGTGTACGTTTGCACTTCCCCGCCACAGGGAAGCTGCTAGCCGAAAATTCTCTGCCTGGTTCTACCCGCTGCCAGGAACGCTACGCAGGGCAAAAGCGATTCTCGTCCTCCGTGCTTGCTTTTTCTCAGAAAGAGCCGTGGTGTGCGTTTTCGCCGGAAAACGCGTTTTCGGCCGAAAACGTGTACGTTTGCACTTCCCGGCCACAGGGAAGCTGCTAGACGGGAATTCTCTGCCTGGTTCTACCCGCTGCCCGGAACGCTACGCAGGGCAAAAGCGATTCTCGTCCTCCGTGCTTGCTTTTTCTCAGAAAGAGCCGTGGTGTGCGTTTTCGCCGGAAAACGCGTTTTCGGCCGAAAACGTGTACGTTTGCACTTCCCCGCCACAGGGAAGCTGCTAGCCGGGAATTCTCTGCCTGGTTTTACCCGCTGCCCGGAACGCTACGCAGGGCAAAAGCGATTCTCGTCCTCCGTGCTTGCTTTTTCTCAGAAAGAGCCGTGGTGTGCGTTTTCGCCGGAAAACGCGTTTTCGGCCGAAAACGTGTACGTTTGCACTTCCCCGCCACAGGGAAGCTGCTAGCCGGGAATTGTCTGCCTGGTTCTACCCGCTGCCCGGAACGCTACGCAGGGCAAAAGCGATTCTCGTCCTCCGTGCTTGCTTTTTCTCAGAAAGAGCCGTGGTGTGCGTTTTCGCCGGAAAACGCGTTTTCGGCCGAAAACTTGTACGTTTGCACTTCCCCGCCACAGGGAAGCTGCTAGCCGGGAATTCGCTGCCTATTTCTACCCGCTGCTCGGAACGCTACGCAGCGCAAAAGCGATTCTCGTCCTCCGTGCTTGCTTTTTCTCAGAAAGAGCCGTGGTGTGCGTTTTCGCCGGAAAACGTGTTTTCGGCCGAAAACGTGTACGTTTGCACTTCCCCGCCACAGGGAAGCTGCTAGCCGGGAATTCTCTGCCTGGTTCTACCCGCTGCCCGGAACGCTTCGCAGGGCAAAAGCGATTCTCGTCCTCCGTGCTTGCTTTTTCTCAGAAAGAGCCGTGGTGTGCGTTTTCGCCGGAAAACGCGTTTTCGGCCGAAAACGTGTACGTTTGCACTTCCCCGCCACAGGGAAGCTGCTAGACGGCAATTCTCTGCCTGGTTCTACCCGCTGCCCGGAACACTATGCAGGGCAAAAGAGATTCTCGTCCTCCGTGCTTGCTTTTTCTCAGAAAGAGCCATGGTGTGCTTTTTCTCCGGAAAACGCGTTTTCGGCCGGAAACGTGTACGTTTGCACTTCCCGGCCACAGGGAAGCTGCTAGCCGGGAATTATCTGCCTGGTTCTACCCGCTGCCCGGAACGCTACGCAGGGCAAAAGCGATTCTCGTCCTCCGTGCTTGCTTTTTCTCAGAAAGAGCCGTGGTGTGCGTTTTCGCCGGAAAACGCGTTTTCGGCCGAAAACGTGTACGTTTGCACTTCCCGGCCACAGGGAAGCTGCTAGACGGGAATTCTCTGCCTGGTTCTACCCGCTGCCCGGAACGCTACGCAGGGCAAAAGCGATTCTCGTCCTCCGTGCTTGCTTTTTCTCAGAAAGAGCCGTGGTGTGCGTTTTCGCCGGAAAACGCGTTTTCGGCCGAAAACGTGTACGTTTGCACTTCCCCGCCACAGGGAAGCTGCTAGACGGGAATTCTCTGCCTGGTTCTACCCGCTGCCCGGAACGCTACGCAGGGCAAAAGCGGTTCTCGTCCTCCGTGCTTGCTTTTTCTCAGAAAGAGCCATGGTGTGCTTTTTCTCCGTAAAACGCGTTTTCGGCCGAAAACGTGTACGTTTGCACTTCCCCGCCACAGGGAAGCTGCTAGCCGGGAATTCTCTGCCTGGTTCTACCCGCTGCCCGGAACACTATGCAGGGCAAAAGCGATTCTCGTCCTCCGTGCTTGCTTTTTCTCAGAAAGAGCCGTGGTGTGCGTTTTCGCCGGAAAACGCGTTTTCGGCCGAAAACGTGTACGTTTGCACTTCCCCGCCACAGGGAAGCTGCTAGCCGGGAATTCTCTGCCTGGTTCTACCCGCTGCCCGGAACGCTACGCAGGGCAAAAGCGATTCTCTTCCTCCGTGCTTGCTTTTTCTCAGAAAGAGCCGTGGTGTGCGTTTTCGCCGGAAAACGCGTTTTCGGCCGAAAACGTGTACGTTTGCACTTCCCGGCCACAGGGAAGCTGCTAGCCGGGAATTCTCTGCCTGGTTCTACCCGCTGCCGGGAACGCTACGCAGGGCAAAAGCGATTCTCGTCCTCCGTGCTTGCTTTTTCTCAGAAAGAGCCGTGGTGTGCGTTTTCGCCGGAAAACGCGTTTTCGGCCGAAAACGTGTACGTTTGCTCTTCCCGGCCACAGGGAAGCTGCTAGCCGGGAATTCTCTGCCTGGTTCTACCCGCTGCCCGGAACGCTACGCAGGGCAAAAGCGATTCTCGTCCTCCGTGCTTGCTTTTTCTCAGAAAGAGCCGTGGTGTGCGTTTTCGCCGGAAAACGCGTTTTCGGCCGAAAACTTGTACGTTTGCACTTCCCCGCCACAGGGAAGCTGCTAGCCGGGAATTCGCTGCCTATTTCTACCCGCTGCTCGGAACGCTACGCAGCGCAAAAGCGATTCTCGTCCTCCGTGCTTGCTTTTTCTCAGAAAGAGCCGTGGTGTGCGTTTTCGCCGGAAAACGCGTTTTCGGCCGAAAACGTGTACGTTTGCACTTCCCCGCCACAGGAAAGCTGCTAGCCGGGAATTCTCTGCCTGGTTCTACCCGCTGCCCGGAACGCTACGCAGGGCAAAAGAGATTCTCGTCCTCCGTGCTTGCTTTTTCTCAGAAAGAGCCATGGTGTGCTTTTTCTCCGGAAAACGCGTTTTCGGCCGGAAACGTGTACGTTTGCACTTCCCGCCCACAGGGAAGCTGCTAGCCGGGAATTATCTGCCTGGTTCTACCCGCTGCCCGGAACGCTACGCAGGGCAAAAGCGATTCTCGTCGTCCGTGCTTGCTTTTTCTCAGAAAGAGCCGTGGTGTGCGTTTTCGCCGGAAAACGCGTTTTCGGCCGAAAACGTGTACGTTTGCACTTCCCCGCCACAGCGAAGCTGCTAGCCGGGAATTCTCTGCCTGGTTCTACCCGCTGCCCGGAACGCTACGCAGGGCAAAAGCGATTCTCGTCCTCCGTGCTTGCTTTTTCTCAGAAAGAGCCGTGGTGTGCGTTTTCGCCGGAAAACGCGTTTTCGGCCGAAAACGTGTACGTTTGCACTTCCCCGCCACAGGGAAGCTGCTAGCCGGGAATTCTCTGCCTGGTTCTACCCGCTGCCCGGAACGCTACGCAGGGCAAAAGCGATTCTCGTCCTCCGTGCTTGCTTTTTCTCAGAAAGAGCCGTGGTGTGCGTTTTCGCCGGAAAACGCGTTTTCGGCCGAAAACGTGTACGTTTGCACTTCCCGGCCACAGGGAAGCTGTTAGCCGGGAATTCTCTGCCTGGTTCTACCCGCTGCCCGGAACGCTACGCAGGGCAAAAGCGGTTCTCGTCCTCCGTGCTTGCTTTTTCTCAGAAAGAGCCATGGTGTGCTTTTTCTCCGGAAAACGCGTTTTCGGCCGAAAACGTGTACGTTTGCACTTCCCCGCCACAGGGAAGCTGCTAGCCGGGAATTCTCTGCCTGGTTCTACCCGCTGCCCGGAACACTATGCAGGGCAAAAGCGATTCTCGTCCTCCGTGCTTGCTTTTTCTCAGAAAGAGCCGTGGTGTGCGTTTTCGCCGGAAAACGCGTTTTCGGCCGAAAACGTGTACGTTTGCACTTCCCCGCCACAGGGAAGCTGCTAGCCGGGAATTCTCTGCCTGGTTCTACCCGCTGCCCGGAACGCTACGCAGGGCAAAAGCGATTCTCGTCCTCCGTGCTTGCTTTTTCTCAGAAAGAGCCGTGGTGTGCGTTTTCGCCGGACAACGCGTTTTCGGCCGAAAACGTGTACGTTTGCACTTCCCGGCCACAGGGAAGCTGCTAGCCGGGAATTCACTGCCTGGTTCTACCCGCTGCCCGGAACGCTTCGCAGGGCAAAAGCGATTCTCGTCCTCCGTGCTTGCTTTTTCTCAGAAAGAGCCGTGGTGTGCGTTTTCGCCGGAAAACGCGTTTTCGGCCGAAAACGTGTACGTTTGCACTTCCCCGCCACAGGGAAGCTGCTAGACGGGAATTCTCTGCCTGGTTCTACCCGCTGCCCGGAACGCTACGCAGGGCAAAAGCGATTCTCGTCCTCCGTGCTTGCTTTTTCTCAGAAAGAGCCGTGGTGTGCGTTTTCGCCGGAAAACGCGTTTTCGGCCGAAAACGTGTACGTTTGCACTTCCCGGCCACAGGGAAGCTGCTAGCCGGGAATTCTCTGCCTGGTTCTACCCGCTGCCGGGAACGCTACTCAGGGCAAAAGCGATTCTCGTCCTCCGTGCTTGCTTTTTCTCAGAAAGAGCCGTGGTGTGCGTTTTCGCCGGAAAACGCGTTTTCGGCCGAAAACGTGTACGTTTGCACTTCCCCGCCACAGGGAAGCTGCTAGCCGTGAATTCTCTGCCTGGTTCTACCCGCTGCCCGGAACGCTACGCAGGGCAAAAGCGATTCTCGTCCTCCGTGCTTGCTTTTTCTCAGAAAGAGCCGTGGTGTGCGTTTTCGCCGGAAAACGCGTTTTCAGCCGAAAACGTGTACGTTTGCACTTCCCCGCCAGAGGGAAGCTGCTAGCCGGGAATTCTCTGCCTGGTTCTACCCGCTGCCCGGAACGCTACGCAGGGCAAAAGCGATTCTCGTCCTCCGTGCTTGCTTTTTCTCAGAAAGAGCCGTGGTGTGCGTTTTCGCCGGAAAACGCGTTTTCGGCCGAAAACGTGTACGTTTGCACTTCCCCGCCACAGGGAAGCTGCTAGCCGGGAATTCTCTGCCTGGTTCTACCCGCTGCCCGGAACGCTACGCAGGGCAAAAGCGATTCTCGTCCTCCGTGCTTGCTTTTTCTCAGAAAGAGCCGTGGTGTGCGTTTTCGCCGGAAAACGCGTTTTCGGCCGAAAACGTGTACGTTTGCACTTCCCGGCCACAGGGAAGCTGCTAGACGGGAATTCTCTGCCTGGTTCTACCCGCTGCCCGGAACGCTACGCAGGGCAAAAGCGATTCTCGTCCTCCGTGCTTGCTTTTTCTCAGAAAGAGCCGTGGTGTGCGTTTTCGCCGGAAAACGCGTTTTCGGCCGAAAACGTGTACGTTTGCACTTCCCCGCCACAGGGAAGCTGCTAGCCGGGAATTCTCTGCCTGGTTCTACCCGCTGCCCGGAACGCTACGCAGGGCAAAAGCGGTTCTCGTCCTCCGTGCTTGCTTTTTCTCAGAAAGAGCCATGGTGTGCTTTTTCTCCGGAAAACGCGTTTTCGGCCGAAAACGTGTACGTTTGCACTTCCCCGCCACAGGGAAGCTGCTAGCCGGGAATTCTCTGCCTGGTTCTACCCGCTGCCCGGAACATTATGCAGGGCAAAAGCGATTCTCGTCCTCCGTGCTTGCTTTTTCTCAGAAAGAGCCGTGGTGTGCGTTTTCGCCGGAAAACGCGTTTTCGGCCGAAAACGTGTACGTTTGCACTTCCCCGCCACAGGGAAGCTGCTAGCCGGGAATTCTCTGCCTGGTTCTACCCGCTGCCCGGAACGCTACGCAGGGCAAAAGCGATTCTCGTCCTCCGTGCTTGCTTTTTCTCAGAAAGAGCCGTGGTGTGCGTTTTCGCCGGAAAACGCGTTTTCGGCCGAAAACGTGTACGTTTGCACTTCCCGGCCACAGGGAAGCTGCTAGCCGGGAATTCACTGCCTGGTTCTACCCGCTGCCCGGAACGCTTCGCAGGGCAAAAGCGATTCTCGTCCTCCGTGCTTGCTTTTTCTCAGAAAGAGCCGTGGTGTGCGTTTTCGCCGGAAAACGCGTTTTCGGCCGAAAACGTGTACGTTTGCACTTCCCCGCCACAGGGAAGCTGCTAGACGGGAATTCTCTGCCTGGTTCTACCCGCTGCCCGGAACGCTACGCAGGGCAAAAGCGATTCTCGTCCTCCGTGCTTGCTTTTTCTCAGAAAGAGCCGTGGTGTGCGTTTTCGCCGGAAAACGCGTTTTCGGCCGAAAACGTGTACGTTTGCACTTCCCGGCCACAGGGAAGCTGCTAGCCGGGAATTCTCTGCCTGGTTCTACCCGCTGCCGGGAACGCTACTCAGGGCAAAAGCGATTCTCGTCCTCCGTGCTTGCTTTTTCTCAGAAAGAGCCGTGGTGTGCGTTTTCGCCGGAAAACGCGTTTTCGGCCGAAAACGTGTACGTTTGCACTTCCCCGCCACAGGGAAGCTGCTAGCCGTGAATTCTCTGCCTGGTTCTACCCGCTGCCCGGAACGCTACGCAGGGCAAAAGCGATTCTCGTCCTCCGTGCTTGCTTTTTCTCAGAAAGAGCCGTGGTGTGCGTTTTCGCCGGAAAACGCGTTTTCAGCCGAAAACGTGTACGTTTGCACTTCCCCGCCACAGGGAAGCTGCTAGCCGGGAATTCGCTGCCTATATCTACCCGCTGCCCGGAACGCTACGCAGGGCAAAAGCGATTCTCGTCCTCCGTGCTTGCTTTTTCTCAGAAAGAGCCGTGGTGTGCGTTTTCGCCGGTAAACGCGTTTTCGGCCGAAAACGTGTACGTTTGCACTTCCCGGCCACAGGGAAGCTGCTAGCCGGGAATTCTCTGCCTGGTTCTACCCGCTGCCCGGAACGCTACGCAGGGCAAAAGCGATTCTCGTCCTCCGTGCTTGCTTTTTCTCAGAAAGAGCCGTGGTGTGCGTTTTCGCCGGAAAACGCGTTTTCGGCCGAAAACGTGTACGTTTGCTCTTCCCGGCCACAGGGAAGCTGCTAGCCGGGAATTCTCTGCCTGGTTCTACCCGCTGCCCGGAACGCTACGCAGGGCAAAAGCGGTTCTCGTCCTCCGTGCTTGCTTTTTCTCAGAAAGAGCCGTGGTGTGCGTTTTCGCCGGAAAACGCGTTTTCGGCCGAAAACGTGTACGTTTGCACTTCCCCGCCACAGGGAAGCTGCTAGCCGGGAATTCTCTGCCTGGTTCTACCCGCTGCCCGGAACGCTACGCAGGGCAAAAGCGGTTCTCGTCCTCCGTGCTTGCTTTTTCTCAGAAAGAGCCGTGGTGTGCGTTTTCGCCGGTAAACGCGTTTTCGGCCGAAAACGTGTACGTTTGCACTTCCCAGCCACAGGGAAGCTGCTAGCCGGGAATTCTCTGCCTGGTTCTACCCGCTGCCCGGAACGCTACGCAGGGCAAAAGCGATTCTCGTCCTCCGTGCTTGCTTTTTCTCAGAAAGAGCCGTGGTGTGCGTTTTCGCCGGAAAACGCGTTTTCGGCCGAAAACGTGTACGTTTGCACTTCCCCGCCACAGGGAAGCTGCTAGCCGGGAATTCTCTGCCTGGTTCTACCCGCTGCCCGGAACGCTACGCAGGGCAAAAGCGATTCTCGTCCTCCGTGCTTGCTTTTTCTCAGAAAGAGCCGTGGTGTGCGTTTTCGCCGGAAAACGCGTTTTCGGACGAAAACGTGTACGTTTGCACTTCCCCGCCACAGGGAAGCTGCTAGCCGGGAATTCTCTGCCTGGTTCTACCCGCTGCCCGCAACGCTACGCAGGGCAAAAGCGATTCTCGTCCTCCGTGCTTGCTTTTTCTCAGAAAGATCCGTGGTGTGCGTTTTCGCCGGAAAACGCGTTTTCGGCCGAAAACGTGTACGTTTGCACTTCCCGGCCACAGGGAAGCTGCTAGCCGGGAATTCTCTGCCTGGTTCTACCCGCTGCCCGGAACGCTACGCAGGGCAAAAGCGATTCTCGTCCTCCGTGCTTGCTTTTTCTCAGAAAGAGCCGTGGTGTGCGTTTTCGCCGGAAAACGCGTTTTCGGCCGAAAACGTGTACGTTTGCACTTCCCCGCCACAGGGAAGCTGCTAGCCGGGAATTCTCTGCCTGGTTCTACCCGCTGCCGGGAACGCTACGCAGGGCAAAAGCGATTCTCGTCCTCCGTGCTTGCTTTTTCTCAGAAAGAGCCGTGGTGTGCGTTTTCGCCGGAAAACGCGTTTTCGGCCGAAAACGTGTACGTTTGCTCTTCCCGGCCACAGGGAAGCTGCTAACCGGGAATTCTCTGCCTGGTTCTACCCGCTGCCCGGAACGCTACGCAGGGCAAAAGCGATTCTCGTCCTCCGTGCTTGCTTTTTCTCAGAAAGAGCCGTGGTGTGCGTTTTCGCCGGAAAACGCGTTTTCGGCCGAAAACGTGTACGTTTGCACTTCCCCGCCACAGGGAAGCTGCTAGCCGGGAATTCTCTGCCTGGTTCTACCCGCTGCCCGGAACGCTACGCAGGGCAAAAGCGATTCTCGTCCTCCGTGCTTGCTTTTTCTCAGAAAGAGCCGTGGTGTGCGTTTTCGCCGGAAAACGCGTTTTCGGCCGAAAACGTGTACGTTTGCTCTTCCCGGCCACAGGGAAGCTGCTAGCCGGGAATTCTCTGCCTGGTTCTACCCGCTGCCCGGAACGCTAAGCAGGGCAAAAGCGGTTCTCGTCCTCCGTGCTTGCTTTTTCTCAGAAAGAGCCGTGGTGTGCGTTTTCGCCGGAAAACGCGTTTTCGCCCGAAAACGTGTACGTTTGCACTTCCCCGCCACAGGGAAGCTGCTAGCCGGGAATTCTCTGCCTGGTTCTACCCGCTGCCCGGAACGCTACGCAGGGCAAAAGCAATTCTCGTCCTCCGTGCTTGCTTTTTCTCAGAAAGAGCCGTGGTGTGCGTTTTCGCCGGAAAACGTGTTTTCGGCCGAAAACGTGTACGTTTGCTCTTCCCGGCCACAGGGAAGCTGCTAACCGGGAATTCTCTGCCTGGTTCTACGCGCTGCCCGGAACGCTACGCAGGGCAAAAGCGATTCTCGTCCTCCGTGCTTGCTTTTTCTCAGAAAGAGCCGTGGTGTGCGTTTTCGCGGGAAAACGTGTTTTCGGCCGAAAACGTGTACGTTTGCACTTCCCGGCCACAGGGAAGCTGCTAGCCGGGAATTCTCTGCCTGGTTCTACCCGCTGCCCGGAACGCTACGCAGGGCAAAAGCGATTCTCGTCCTCCGTGCTTGCTTTTTCTCAGAAAGAGCCGTGGTGTGCGTTTTCGCCGGAAAACGCGTTTTCGGCCGAAAACTTGTACGTTTGCACTTCCCTGCCACAGGGAAGCTGCTAGCCGTGAAGTCGCTGCCTATTTCTACCCGCTGCTCGGAACGCTACGCAGCGCAAAAGCGATTCTCGTCCTCCGTGCTTGCTTTTTCTCAGAAAGAGCCGTGGTGTGCGTTTTCGCCGGAAAACGCGTTTTCGGCCGAAAACGTGTACGTTTGCACTTCCCCGCCACAGGAAAGCTGCTAGCCGGGAATTCTCTGCCTGGTTCTACCCGCTGCCCGGAACGCTACGCAGGGCAAAAGAGATTCTCGTCCTCCGTGCTTGCTTTTTCTCAGAAAGAGCCATGGTGTGCTTTTTCTCCGGAAAACGCGTTTTCGGCCGGAAACGTGTACGTTTGCACTTCCCGGCCACAGGGAAGCTGCTAGCCGGGAATTCTCTGCCTGGTTCTACCCGCTGCCCGGAACGCTAGGCAGGGCAAAAGCGATTCTCGTCCTCCGTGCTTGCTTTTTCTCAGAAAGAGCCGTGGTGTGCGTTTTCGCCGGAAAACGCGTTTTCGGCCGAAAACGTGTACGTTTGCACTTCCCGGCCACAGGGAAGCTGCTAGACGGGAATTCTCTGCCTGGTTCTACCCGCTGCCCGGAACGCTACGCAGGGCAAAAGCGATTCTCGTCCTCCGTGCTTGCTTTTTCTCAGAAAGAGCCGTGGTGTGCGTTTTCGCCGGAAAACGCGTTTTCGGCCGAAAACGTGTACGTTTGCACTTCCCCGCCACAGGGAAGCTGCTAGCCGGGAATTCTCTGCCTGGTTCTACCCGCTGCCCGGAACGCTACTCAGGGCAAAAGCGATTCTCGTCCTCCGTGCTTGCTTTTTCTCAGAAAGAGCCGTGGTGTGCGTTTTCGCCGGAAAACGCGTTTTCGGCCGAAAACGTGTACGTTTGCACTTCCCCGCCACAGGGAAGCTGCTAGCCGTGAATTCTCTGCCTGGTTCTACCCGCTGCCCGGAACGCTACGCAGGGCAAAAGCGATTCTCGTCCTCCGTGCTTGCTTTTTCTCAGAAAGAGCCGTGGTGTGCGTTTTCGCCGGAAAACGCGTTTTCGGCCGAAAACGTGTACGTTTGCACTTCCCCGCCACAGGAAAGCTGCTAGCCGGGAATTCTCTGCCTGGTTCTACCCGCTGCCCGGAACGCTACGCAGGGCAAAAGCGATTCTCGTCCTCCGTGCTTGCTTTTTCTCAGAAAGAGCCGTGGTGTGCTTTTTCGCCGGAAAACGCGTTTTCGGCCGAAAACGTGTACGTTTGCACTTCCCCACCACAGGGAAGCTGCTAGCCGGGAAGTCGCTGCCTATTTCTACCCCCTCCTCGGAACGCTACGCAGGGCAAAAGCGATTCTCGTCCTCCGTGCTTGCTTTTTCTCAGAAAGAGCCGTGGTGTGCGTTTTCGCCGGAAAACGCGTTTTTGGCCGAAAACGTGTACGTTTGCATTTCCTGGCCACAGGGAAGCTGCTAGCCGGGAATTCTCTGCCTGGTTCTACCCGCTGCCCGGAACGCTACGCAGGGCAAAAGCGATTCTCGTCCTCCGTGCTTGCTTTTTCTCAGAAAGAGCCGTGGTGTGCGTTTTCGCCGGAAAACGCGTTTTCGGCCGAAAACGTGTACGTTTGCACTTCCCCGCCACAGGGAAGCTGCTAGACGGGAATTCTCTGCCTGGTTCTACCCGCTGCCCGGAACGCTACGCAGGGCAAAAGAGATTCTCGTCCTCCGTGCTTGCTTTTTCTCAGAAAGAGCCATGGTGTGCTTTTTCTCCGGAAAACGCGTTTTCGGCCGGAAACGTGTACGTTTGCACTTCCCGCCCACAGGGAAGCTGCTAGCCGCAAATTCTCTGCCTGGTTCTACCCGCTGCCCGGAACGCTACGCAGGGCAAAAGCGATTCTCGTCCTCCGTGCTTGCTTTTTCTCAGAAAGAGCCGTGGTGTGCGTTTTCGCCGGAAAACGCGTTTTCGGCCGAAAACGTGTACGTTTGCACTTCCCCGCCACAGCGAAGCTGCTAGCCGGGAATTCTCTGCCTGGTTCTACCCGCTGCCCGGAACGCTACGCAGGGCAAAAGCGATTCTCGTCCTCCGTGCTTGCTTTTTCTCAGAAAGAGCCGTGGTGTGCGTTTTCGCCGGAAAACGCGTTTTCGGCCGAAAACGTGTACGTTTGCCCTTCCCCGCCACAGGGAAGCTGCTAGCCGGGAATTCTCTGCCTGGTTCTACCCGCTGCCCGGAACGCTACGCAGGGCAAAAGCGATTCTCTTCCTCCGTGCTTGCTTTTTCTCAGAAAGAGCCGTGGTGTGCGTTTTCGCCGGAAAACGCGTTTTCGGCCGAAAACTTGTACGTTTGCACTTCCCCGCCACAGGGAAGCTGCTAGCCGGGAATTCGCTGCCTATTTCTACCCGCTGCTCGGAACGCTACGCAGCGCAAAAGCGATTCTCGTCCTCCGTGCTTGCTTTTTCTCAGAAAGAGCCGTGGTGTGCGTTTTCGCCGGAAAACGTGTTTTCGGCCGAAAACGTGTACGTTTGCACTTCCCCGCCACAGGGAAGCTGCTAGACGGGAATTCTCTGCCTGGTTCTACCCGCTGCCCGGAACGCTACGCAGGGCAAAAGCGATTCTCGTCCTCCGTGCTTGCTTTTTCTCAGAAAGAGCCGTGGTGTGCGTTTTTGCCGTAAAACGCGTTTTCGGCCTAAAACGTGTACGTTTGCACTTCCCCGCCACAGGGAAGCTGCTAGCCGGGAATTCTCTGCCTGGTTCTACCCGCTGACCGGAACGCTACGCAGGGCAAAAGCGATTCTCGTCCTCCGTGCTTGCTTTTTCTCAGAAAGAGCCGTGGTGTGCGTTTTCGCCGCAAAACGCGTTTTCGGCCGAAAACGTGTACGTTTGCACTTCCCCGCCACAGGAAAGCTGCTAGCCGGGAATTCTCTGCCTGGTTCTACCCGCTGCCCGGAACGCTACGCAGGGCAAAAGAGATTCTCGTCCTCCGTGCTTGCTTTTTCTCAGAAAGAGCCATGGTGTGCTTTTTCTCCGGAAAACGCGTTTTCGGCCGGAAACGTGTACGTTTGCACTTCCCGGCCACAGGGAAGCTGCTAGCCGGGAATTCTCTGCCTGGTTCTACCCGCTGCCCGGAACGCTAGGCAGGGCAAAAGCGATTCTCGTCCTCCGTGCTTGCTTTTTCTCAGAAAGAGCCGTGGTGTGCGTTTTCGCCGGAAAACGCGTTTTCGGCCGAAAACGTGTACGTTTGCACTTCCCCGCCACAGGGAAGCTGCTAGCCGGGAATTCTCTGCCTGGTTCTACCCGCTGCCCGGAACGCTACTCAGGGCAAAAGCGATTCTCGTCCTCCGTGCTTGCTTTTTCTCAGAAAGAGCCGTAGTGTGCGTTTTCGCCGGAAAACGCGTTTTCGTCCGAAAACGTGTACGTTTGCACTTCCCCGCCACAGGGAAGCTGCTAGCCGTGAATTCTCTGCCTGGTTCTACCCGCTGCCCGGAACGCTACGCAGGGCAAAAGCGATTCTCGTCCTCCGTGCTTGCTTTTTCTCAGAAAGAGCCGTGGTGTGCGTTTTCGCCGGAAAACGCGTTTTCGGCCGAAAACGTGTACGTTTGCACTTCCCCGCCACAGGGAAGCTGCTAGCCGGGAATTCGCTGCCTATTTCTACCCGCTGCTCGGAACGCTACGCAGGGCAAAAGCGATTCTCGTCCTCCGTGCTTGCTTTTTCTCAGAAAGAGCCGTGGTGTGCGTTTTCGCCGGAAAACGCGTTTTCGGTCGAAAACGTGTACGTTTGCACTTCCCGGCCACAGGGAAGCTGCTAGCCGGGAATTCTCTGCCTGGTTCTACCCGCTGCCCGGAACGCTACGCAGGGCAAAAGCGATTCTCGTCCTCCGTGCTTGCTTTTTCTCAGAAAGAGCCGTGGTGTGCGTTTTCGCCGGAAAACGCGTTTTCGGCCGAAAACGTGTACGTTTGCTCTTCCCGGCCACAGGGAAGCTGCTAGCCGGGAATTCTCTGCCTGGTTCTACCCGCTGCCCGGAACGCTACGCAGGGCAAAAGCGGTTCTCGTCCTCCGTGCTTGCTTTTTCTCAGAAAGAGCCGTGGTGTGCGTTTTCGCCGGAAAACGCGTTTTCGGCTGAAAACGTGTACGTTTGCACTTCCCAGCCACAGGGAAGCTGCTAGCCGGGAATTCTCTGCCTGGTTCTACCCGCTGCCCGGAACGCTACGCAGGGAAAAAGCGATTCTCGTCCTCCGTGCTTGCTTTTTCTCAGAAAGAGCCGTGGTGTGCGTTTTCGCCGGAAAACGCGTTTTCGGCCGAAAACGTGTACGTTTGCACTTCCCCGCCACAGGGAAGCTGCTAGCCGGGAATTCTCTGCCTGGTTCTACCCGCTGCCGGGAACGCTACGCAGGGCAAAAGCGATTCTCGTCCTCCGTGCTTGCTTTTTCTCAGAAAGAGCCGTGGTGTGCGTTTTCGCCGGAAAACGCGTTTTCGGCCGAAAACGTGTACGTTTGCTCTTCCCGGCCACAGGGAAGCTGCTAGCCGGGAATTCTCTGCCTGGTTCTACCCGCTGCCCGGAACGCTACGCAGGGCAAAAGCGATTCTCGTCCTCCGTGCTTGCTTTTTCTCAGAAAGAGCCGTGGTGTGCGTTTTCGCCGGAAAACGCGTTTTCGGCCGAAAACTTGTACGTTTGCACTTCCCCGCCACAGGGAAGCTGCTAGCCGGGAATTCGCTGCCTATTTCTACCCGCTGCTCGGAACGCTACGCAGCGCAAAAGCGATTCTCGTCCTCCGTGCTTGCTTTTTCTCAGAAAGAGCCGTGGTGTGCGTTTTCGCCGGAAAACGTGTTTTCGGCCGAAAACGTGTACGTTTGCACTTCCCGGCCACAGGGAAGCTGCTAGCCGGGAATTCTCTGCCTGGTTCTACCCGCTGCCCGGAACGCTACGCAGTGCAAAAGCGATTCTCGTCCTTCGTGCTTGCTTTTTCTCAGAAAGAGCCGTGGTGTGCGTTTTCGCCGCAAAACGCGTTTTCGGCCGAAAACGTGTACGTTTGCACTTCCCCGCCACAGGAAAGCTGCTAGCCGGGAATTCTCTGCCTGGTTCTACCCGCTGCCCGGAACGCTACGCAGGGCAAAAGAGATTCTCGTCCTCCGTGCTTGCTTTTTCTCAGAAAGAGCCATGGTGTGCTTTTTCTCCGGAAAACGCGTTTTCGGCCGGAAACGTGTACGTTTGCACTTCCCGGCCACAGGGAAGCTGCTAGCCGGGAATTATCTGCGTGGTTCTACCCGCTGCCCGGAACGCTACTCAGGGCAAAAGCGATTCTCGTCCTCCGTGCTTGCTTTTTCTCAGAAAGAGCCGTGGTGTGCGTTTTCGCCGGAAAACGCGTTTTCGGCCGAAAACGTGTACGTTTGCACTTCCCCGCCACAGGGAAGCTGCTAGCCGGGAATTCTCTGCCTGGTTCTACCCGCTGCCCGGAACGCTACGCAGGGCAAAAGCGGTTCTCTTCCTCCGTGCTTGCTTTTTCTCAGAAAGAGCCGTGGTGTGCGTTTTCGCCGGAAAACGCGTTTTCGGCCGAAAACGTGTACGTTTGCACTTCCCGGCCACAGGGAAGCTGCTAGACGGGAATTCTCTGCCTGGTTCTACCCGCTGCCCGGAACGCTACGCAGGGCAAAAGCGATTCTCGTCCTCCGTGCTTGCTTTTTCTCAGAAAGAGCCGTGGTGTGCGTTTTCGCCGGAAAACGCGTTTCCGGCCGAAAACGTGTACGTTTGCACTTCCCCGCCACAGGGAAGCTGCTAGCCGGGAATTCTCTGCCTGGTTCTACCCGCTGCCCGGAACACTATGCAGGGCAAAAGCGATTCTCGTCCTCCGTGCTTGCTTTTTCTCAGAAAGAGCCGTGGTGTGCGTTTTCGCCGGAAAACGCGTTTTCGGCCGAAAACGTGTACGTTTGCACTTCCCCGCCACAGGGAAGCTGCTAGCCGGGAATTCTCTGCCTGGTTCTACCCGCTGCCCGGAACGCTACGCAGGGCAAAAGCGATTCTCGTCCTCCGTGCTTGCTTTTTCTCAGAAAGAGCCGTGGTGTGCGTTTTCGCCGGAAAACGCGTTTTCGGCCGAAAACGTGTACGTTTGCACTTCCCGGCCACAGGGAAGCTGCTAGCCGGGAATTCACTGCCTGGTTCTACCCGCTGCCCGGAACGCGTCGCAGGGCAAAAGCGATTCTCGTCCTCCGTGCTTGCTTTTTCTCAGAAAGAGCCGTGGTGTGCGTTTTCGCCGGAAAACGCGTTTTCGGCCGAAAACGTGTACGTTTGCACTTCCCCGCCACAGGGAAGCTGCTAGACGGGAATTCTCTGCCTGGTTCTACCCGCTGCCCGCAACGCTACGCAGGGCAAAAGCGATTCTCGTCCTCCGTGCTTGCTTTTTCTCAGAAAGAGCCGTGGTGTGCGTTTTCGCCGCAAAACGCGTTTTCGGCCGAAAACGTGTACGTTTGCACTTCCCGGCCACAGGGAAGCTGCTAGCCGGGAATTCTCTGCCTGGTTCTACCCGCTGCCCGGAACGCTACTCAGGGCAAAAGCGATTCTCGTCCTCCGTGCTTGCTTTTTCTCAGAAAGAGCCGTGGTGTGCGTTTTCGCCGGAAAACGCGTTTTCGGCCGAAAACGTGTACGTTTGCACTTCCCCGCCACAGGGAAGCTCCTAGCCGGGAATTCTCTGCCTGGTTCTACCCGCTGCCCGGAACGCTACGCAGGGCAAAAGCGATTCTCGTCCTCCGTGCTTGCTTTTTCTCAGAAAGAGCCGTGGTGTGCGTTTTCGCCGGAAAACGCGTTTTCGGCCGAAAACGTGTACGTTTGCACTTCCCCGCCACAGGGAAGCTGCTAGCCGGGAATTCGCTGCCTATTTCTACCCGCTGCTCGGAACGCTACGCAGGGCAAAAGCGATTCTCGTCCTCCGTGCTTGCTTTTTCTCAGAAAGAGCCGTGGTGTGCGTTTTCGCCGGAAAACGCGTTTTCGGACGAAAACGTGTACGTTTGCACTTCCCAGCCACAGGGAAGCTGCTAGCCGGGAATTCTCTGCCTGGTTCTACCCGCTGCCCGGAACGCTACGCAGGGCAAAAGCGGTTCTCGTCCTCCGTGCTTGCTTTTTCTCAGAAAGAGCCGTGGTGTGCGTTTTCGCCGGTAAACGCGTTTTCGGCCGAAAACGTGTACGTTTGCACTTCCCAGCCACAGGGAAGCTGCTAGCCGGGAATTCTCTGCCTGGTTCTACCCGCTGCCCGGAATGCTACGCAGGGCAAAAGCGATTCTCGTCCTCCGTGCTTGCTTTTTCTCAGAAAGAGCCGTGGTGTGCGTTTTCGCCGGAAAACGCGTTTTCGGCCGAGAACGTGTACGTTTGCACTTCCCCGCCACAGGAAAGCTGCTAGCCGGGAATTCTCTGCCTGGTTCTACCCGCTGCCCGGAACGCTACGCAGGGCAAAAGCGATTCTCGTCCTCCGTGCTTGCTTTTTCTCAGAAAGAGCCGTGGTGTGCGTTTTCGCCGGAAAACGCGTTTTCGGACGAAAACGTGTACGTTTGCACTTCCCCGCCACAGGGAAGCTGCTAGCCGGGAATTCTCTGCCTGGTTCTACCCGCTGCCCGCAACGCTACGCAGGGCAAAAGCGATTCTCGTCCTCCGTGCTTGCTTTTTCTCAGAAAGAGCCGTGGTGTGCGTTTTCGCCGGAAAACGCGCTTTCGGCCGAAAACGTGTATGTTTGCACTTCCCGGCCACAGGGAAGCTGCTAGACGGGAATTCTCTGCCTGGTTCTACCCGCTGCCCAAAACGCTACGCAGGGCAAAAGCGATTCTCGTCCTCCGTGCTTGCTTTTTCTCAGAAAGAGCCGTGGTGTGCGTTTTCGCCGTAAAACGCGTTTTCGGCCGAAAACGTGTACGTTTGCACTTCCCCGCCACAGGGAAGCTGCTAGCCGGGAATTCTCTGCCTGGTTCTACCCGCTGCCCGGAACACTATGCAGGGCAAAAGCGATTCTCGTCCTCCGTGCTTGCTTTTTCTCAGAAAGAGCCGTGGTGTGCGTTTTCGCGGGAAAACGTGTTTTCGGCCGAAAACGTGTACGTTTGCACTTCCCGGCCACAGGGAAGCTGCTAGCCGGGAATTCTCTGCCTGGTTCTACCCGCTGCCCGGAACGCTACGCAGGGCAAAAGCGATTCTCGTCCTCCGTGCTTGCTTTTTCTCAGAAAGAGCCGTGGTGTGCGTTTTCGCCGGAAAACGCGTTTTCGGCCGAAAACGTGTACGTTTGCACTTCCCGGCCACAGGGAAGCTGCTAGCCGGGATTTTTCTGCCTGGTTCTACCCGCTGCCCGGAACGCTACGCAGGGCAAAAGCGATTCTCGTCCTCCGTGCTTGCTTTTTCTCAGAAAGAGCCGTGGTGTGCGTTTTCGCCGGAAAACGCGTTTTCGGCCGAAAACGTGTACGTTTGCACTTCCCCGCCACAGGGAAGCTGCTAGCCGGGAATTCGCTGCCTATTTCTACCCGCTGCTCGGAACGCTACGCAGGGCAAAAGCGATTCTCGTCCTCCGTGCTTGCTTTTTCTCAGAAAGAGCCGTGGTGTGCGTTTTCGCCGGTAAACGCGTTTTCGGTCGAAAACGTGTACGTTTGCACTTCCCGGCCACAGGGAAGCTGCTAGCCGGGAATTCTCTGCCTGGTTCTACCCGCTGCCCGGAACGCTACGCAGGGCAAAAGCGATTCTCGTCCTCCGTGCTTGCTTTTTCTCAGAAAGAGCCGTGGTGTGCGTTTTCGCCGGAAAACGCGTTTTCGGCCGAAAACGTGTACGTTTGCTCTTCCCGGCCACAGGGAAGCTGCTAGCCGGGAATTCTCTGCCTGGTTCTACCCGCTGCCCGGAACGCTACGCAGGGCAAAAGCGGTTCTCGTCCTCCGTGCTTGCTTTTTCTCAGAAAGAGCCGTGGTGTGCGTTTTCGCCGGAAAACGCGTTTTCGGCCGAAAACGTGTACGTTTGCACTTGCCGGCCACAGGGAAGCTGCTAGCCGGGATTTTTCTGCCTGGTTCTACCCGCTGCCCGGAACGCTACGCAGGGCAAAAGCGATTCTCGTCCTCCGTGCTTGCTTTTTCTCAGAAAGAGCCGTGGTGTGCGTTTTCGCCGGAAAACGCGTTTTCGGCCGAAAACGTGTACGTTTGCACTTCCCCGCCACAGGGAAGCTGCTAGCCGGGAATTCGCTGCCTATTTCTACCCGCTGCTCGGAACGCTACGCAGGGCAAAAGCGATTCTCGTCCTCCGTGCTTGCTTTTTCTCAGAAAGAGCCGTGGTGTGCGTTTTCGCCGGTAAACGCGTTTTCGGTCGAAAACGTGTACGTTTGCACTTCCCGGCCACAGGGAAGCTGCTAGCCGGGAATTCTCTGCCTGGTTCTACCCGCTGCCCGGAACGCTACGCAGGGCAAAAGCGATTCTCGTCCTCCGTGCTTGCTTTTTCTCAGAAAGAGCCGTGGTGTGCGTTTTCGCCGGAAAACGCGTTTTCGGCCGAAAACGTGTACGTTTGCTCTTCCCGGCCACAGGGAAGCTGCTAGCCGGGAATTCTCTGCCTGGTTCTACCCGCTGCCCGGAACGCTACGCAGGGCAAAAGCGGTTCTCGTCCTCCGTGCTTGCTTTTTCTCAGAAAGAGCCGTGGTGTGCGTTTTCGCCGGAAAACGCGTTTTCGGCTGAAAACGTGTACGTTTGCACTTCCCAGCCACAGGGAAGCTGCTAGCCGGGAATTCTCTGCCTGGTTCTACCCGCTGCCCGGAACGCTACGCAGGGAAAAAGCGATTCTCGTCCTCCGTGCTTGCTTTTTCTCAGAAAGAGCCGTGGTGTGCGTTTTCGCCGGAAAACGCGTTTTCGGCCGAAAACGTGTACGTTTGCACTTCCCCGCCACAGGGAAGCTGCTAGCCGGGAATTCTCTGCCTGGTTCTACCCGCTGCCGGGAACGCTACGCAGGGCAAAAGCGATTCTCGTCCTCCGTGCTTGCTTTTTCTCAGAAAGAGCCGTGGTGTGCGTTTTCGCCGGAAAACGCGTTTTCGGCCGAAAACGTGTACGTTTGCTCTTCCCGGCCACAGGGAAGCTGCTAGCCGGGAATTCTCTGCCTGGTTCTACCCGCTGCCCGGAACGCTACGCAGGGCAAAAGCGATTCTCGTCCTCCGTGCTTGCTTTTTCTCAGAAAGAGCCGTGGTGTGCGTTTTCGCCGGAAAACGCGTTTTCGGCCGAAAACTTGTACGTTTGCACTTCCCCGCCACAGGGAAGCTGCTAGCCGGGAATTCGCTGCCTATTTCTACCCGCTGCTCGGAACGCTACGCAGCGCAAAAGCGATTCTCGTCCTCCGTGCTTGCTTTTTCTCAGAAAGAGCCGTGGTGTGCGTTTTCGCCGCAAAACGCGTTTTCGGCCGAAAACGTGTACGTTTGCACTTCCCCGCCACAGGAAAGCTGCTAGCCGGGAATTCTCTGCCTGGTTCTACCCGCTGCCCGGAACGCTACGCAGGGCAAAAGCGATTCTCGTCCTCCGTGCTTGCTTTTTCTCAGAAAGAGCCGTGGTGTGCGTTTTCGCCGGAAAACGCGTTTTCGGCCGAAAACGTGTACGTTTGCACTTCCCCGCCACAGGGAAGCTGCTAGCCGGGAATTCGCTGCCTATTTCTACCCGCTGCTCGGAACGCTACGCAGGGCAAAAGCGATTCTCGTCCTCCGTGCTTGCTTTTTCTCAGAAAGAGCCGTGGTGTGCGTTTTCGCCGGAAAACGCGTTTTCGGCCGAAAACGTGTACGTTTGCACTTGCCGGCCACAGGGAAGCTGCTAGCCGGGATTTTTCTGCCTGGTTCTACCCGCTGCCCGGAACGCTACGCAGGGCAAAAGCGATTCTCGTCCTCCGTGCTTGCTTTTTCTCAGAAAGAGCCGTGGTGTGCGTTTTCGCCGGAAAACGCGTTTTCGGCCGAAAACGTGTACGTTTGCACTTCCCCGCCACAGGGAAGCTGCTAGCCGGGAATTCGCTGCCTATTTCTACCCGCTGCTCGGAACGCTACGCAGGGCAAAAGCGATTCTCGTCCTCCGTGCTTGCTTTTTCTCAGAAAGAGCCGTGGTGTGCGTTTTCGCCGGTAAACGCGTTTTCGGTCGAAAACGTGTACGTTTGCACTTCCCGGCCACAGGGAAGCTGCTAGCCGGGAATTCTCTGCCTGGTTCTACCCGCTGCCCGGAACGCTACGCAGGGCAAAAGCGATTCTCGTCCTCCGTGCTTGCTTTTTCTCAGAAAGAGCCGTGGTGTGCGTTTTCGCCGGAAAACGCGTTTTCGGCCGAAAACGTGTACGTTTGCTCTTCCCGGCCACAGGGAAGCTGCTAGCCGGGAATTCTCTGCCTGGTTCTACCCGCTGCCCGGAACGCTACGCAGGGCAAAAGCGGTTCTCGTCCTCCGTGCTTGCTTTTTCTCAGAAAGAGCCGTGGTGTGCGTTTTCGCCGGAAAACGCGTTTTCGGCTGAAAACGTGTACGTTTGCACTTCCCAGCCACAGGGAAGCTGCTAGCCGGGAATTCTCTGCCTGGTTCTACCCGCTGCCCGGAACGCTACGCAGGGAAAAAGCGATTCTCGTCCTCCGTGCTTGCTTTTTCTCAGAAAGAGCCGTGGTGTGCGTTTTCGCCGGAAAACGCGTTTTCGGCCGAAAACGTGTACGTTTGCACTTCCCCGCCACAGGGAAGCTGCTAGCCGGGAATTCTCTGCCTGGTTCTACCCGCTGCCGGGAACGCTACGCAGGGCAAAAGCGATTCTCGTCCTCCGTGCTTGCTTTTTCTCAGAAAGAGCCGTGGTGTGCGTTTTCGCCGGAAAACGCGTTTTCGGCCGAAAACGTGTACGTTTGCTCTTCCCGGCCACAGGGAAGCTGCTAGCCGGGAATTCTCTGCCTGGTTCTACCCGCTGCCCGGAACGCTACGCAGGGCAAAAGCGATTCTCGTCCTCCGTGCTTGCTTTTTCTCAGAAAGAGCCGTGGTGTGCGTTTTCGCCGGAAAACGCGTTTTCGGCCGAAAACTTGTACGTTTGCACTTCCCCGCCACAGGGAAGCTGCTAGCCGGGAATTCGCTGCCTATTTCTACCCGCTGCTCGGAACGCTACGCAGCGCAAAAGCGATTCTCGTCCTCCGTGCTTGCTTTTTCTCAGAAAGAGCCGTGGTGTGCGTTTTCGCCGCAAAACGCGTTTTCGGCCGAAAACGTGTACGTTTGCACTTCCCCGCCACAGGAAAGCTGCTAGCCGGGAATTCTCTGCCTGGTTCTACCCGCTGCCCGGAACGCTACGCAGGGCAAAAGCGATTCTCGTCCTCCGTGCTTGCTTTTTCTCAGAAAGAGCCGTGGTGTGCGTTTTCGCCGGAAAACGCGTTTTCGGCCGAGAACGTGTACGTTTGCACTTCCCCGCCACAGGAAAGCTGCTAGCCGGGAATTCTCTGCCTGGTTCTACCCGCTGCCCGGAACGCTACGCAGGGCAAAAGCGATTCTCGTCCTCCGTGCTTGCTTTTTCTCAGAAAGAGCCGTGGTGTGCGTTTTCGCCGGAAAACGCGTTTTCGGACGAAAACGTGTACGTTTGCACTTCCCCGCCACAGGGAAGCTGCTAGCCGGGAATTCTCTGCCTGGTTCTACCCGCTGCCCGGAACGCTACGCAGGGCAAAAGCGATTCTCGTCCTCCGTGCTTGCTTTTTCTCAGAAAGAGCCGTGGTGTGCGTTTTCGCCGGAAAACGCGCTTTCGGCCGAAAACGTGTATGTTTGCACTTCCCGGCCACAGGGAAGCTGCTAGACGGGAATTCTCTGCCTGGTTCTACCCGCTGCCCAAAACGCTACGCAGGGCAAAAGCGATTCTCGTCCTCCGTGCTTGCTTTTTCTCAGAAAGAGCCGTGGTGTGCGTTTTCGCCGTAAAACGCGTTTTCGGCCGAAAACGTGTACGTTTGCACTTCCCCGCCACAGGGAAGCTGCTAGCCGGGAATTCTCTGCCTGGTTCTACCCGCTGCCCGGAACACTATGCAGGGCAAAAGCGATTCTCGTCCTCCGTGCTTGCTTTTTCTCAGAAAGAGCCGTGGTGTGCGTTTTCGCCGGAAAACGTGTTTTCGGCCGAAAACGTGTACGTTTGCACTTCCCGGCCACAGGGAAGCTGCTAGCCGGGAATTCTCTGCCTGGTTCTACCCGCTGCCCGGAACGCTACGCAGGGCAAAAGCGATTCTCGTCCTCCGTGCTTGCTTTTTCTCAGAAAGAGCCGTGGTGTGCGTTTTCGCCGGAAAACGCGTTTTCGGCCGAAAACGTGTACGTTTGCACTTCCCGGCCACAGGGAAGCTGCTAGCCGGGATTTTTCTGCCTGGTTCTACCCGCTGCCCGGAACGCTACGCAGGGCAAAAGCGATTCTCGTCCTCCGTGCTTGCTTTTTCTCAGAAAGAGCCGTGGTGTGCGTTTTCGCCGGAAAACGCGTTTTCGGCCGAAAACGTGTACGTTTGCACTTCCCCGCCACAGGGAAGCTGCTAGCCGGGAATTCGCTGCCTATTTCTACCCGCTGCTCGGAACGCTACGCAGGGCAAAAGCGATTCTCGTCCTCCGTGCTTGCTTTTTCTCAGAAAGAGCCGTGGTGTGCGTTTTCGCCGGTAAACGCGTTTTCGGTCGAAAACGTGTACGTTTGCACTTCCCGGCCACAGGGAAGCTGCTAGCCGGGAATTCTCTGCCTGGTTCTACCCGCTGCCCGGAACGCTACGCAGGGCAAAAGCGATTCTCGTCCTCCGTGCTTGCTTTTTCTCAGAAAGAGCCGTGGTGTGCGTTTTCGCCGGAAAACGCGTTTTCGGCCGAAAACGTGTACGTTTGCTCTTCCCGGCCACAGGGAAGCTGCTAGCCGGGAATTCTCTGCCTGGTTCTACCCGCTGCCCGGAACGCTACGCAGGGCAAAAGAGGTTCTCGTCCTCCGTGCTTGCTTTTTCTCAGAAAGAGCCGTGGTGTGCGTTTTCGCCGGAAAACGCGTTTTCGGCCGAAAACGTGTACGTTTGCACTTCCCGGCCACAGGGAAGCTGCTAGCCGGGATTTTTCTGCCTGGTTCTACCCGCTGCCCGGAACGCTACGCAGGGCAAAAGCGATTCTCGTCCTCCGTGCTTGCTTTTTCTCAGAAAGAGCCGTGGTGTGCGTTTTCGCCGGAAAACGCGTTTTCGGCCGAAAACGTGTACGTTTGCACTTCCCCGCCACAGGGAAGCTGCTAGCCGGGAATTCGCTGCCTATTTCTACCCGCTGCTCGGAACGCTACGCAGGGCAAAAGCGATTCTCGTCCTCCGTGCTTGCTTTTTCTCAGAAAGAGCCGTGGTGTGCGTTTTCGCCGGTAAACGCGTTTTCGGTCGAAAACGTGTACGTTTGCACTTCCCGGCCACAGGGAAGCTGCTAGCCGGGAATTCTCTGCCTGGTTCTACCCGCTGCCCGGAACGCTACGCAGGGCAAAAGCGATTCTCGTCCTCCGTGCTTGCTTTTTCTCAGAAAGAGCCGTGGTGTGCGTTTTCGCCGGAAAACGCGTTTTCGGCCGAAAACGTGTACGTTTGCTCTTCCCGGCCACAGGGAAGCTGCTAGCCGGGAATTCTCTGCCTGGTTCTACCCGCTGCCCGGAACGCTACGCAGGGCAAAAGCGGTTCTCGTCCTCCGTGCTTGCTTTTTCTCAGAAAGAGCCGTGGTGTGCGTTTTCGCCGGAAAACGCGTTTTCGGCTGAAAACGTGTACGTTTGCACTTCCCAGCCACAGGGAAGCTGCTAGCCGGGAATTCTCTGCCTGGTTCTACCCGCTGCCCGGAACGCTACGCAGGGAAAAAGCGATTCTCGTCCTCCGTGCTTGCTTTTTCTCAGAAAGAGCCGTGGTGTGCGTTTTCGCCGGAAAACGCGTTTTCGGCCGAAAACGTGTACGTTTGCACTTCCCCGCCACAGGGAAGCTGCTAGCCGGGAATTCTCTGCCTGGTTCTACCCGCTGCCGGGAACGCTACGCAGGGCAAAAGCGATTCTCGTCCTCCGTGCTTGCTTTTTCTCAGAAAGAGCCGTGGTGTGCGTTTTCGCCGGAAAACGCGTTTTCGGCCGAAAACGTGTACGTTTGCTCTTCCCGGCCACAGGGAAGCTGCTAGCCGGGAATTCTCTGCCTGGTTCTACCCGCTGCCCGGAACGCTACGCAGGGCAAAAGCGATTCTCGTCCTCCGTGCTTGCTTTTTCTCAGAAAGAGCCGTGGTGTGCGTTTTCGCCGGAAAACGCGTTTTCGGCCGAAAACTTGTACGTTTGCACTTCCCCGCCACAGGGAAGCTGCTAGCCGGGAATTCGCTGCCTATTTCTACCCGCTGCTCGGAACGCTACGCAGCGCAAAAGCGATTCTCGTCCTCCGTGCTTGCTTTTTCTCAGAAAGAGCCGTGGTGTGCGTTTTCGCCGGAAAACGTGTTTTCGGCCGAAAACGTGTACGTTTGCACTTCCCGGCCACAGGGAAGCTGCTAGCCGGGAATTCTCTGCCTGGTTCTACCCGCTGCCCGGAACGCTACGCAGTGCAAAAGCGATTCTCGTCCTTCGTGCTTGCTTTTTCTCAGAAAGAGCCGTGGTGTGCGTTTTCGCCGCAAAATGCGTTTTCGGCCGAAAACGTGTACGTTTGCACTTCCCCGCCACAGGAAAGCTGCTAGCCGGGAATTCTCTGCCTGGTTCTACCCGCTGCCCGGAACGCTACGCAGGGCAAAAGAGATTCTCGTCCTCCGTGCTTGCTTTTTCTCAGAAAGAGCCATGGTGTGCTTTTTCTCCGGAAAACGCGTTTTCGGCCGGAAACGTGTACGTTTGCACTTCCCGGCCACAGGGAAGCTGCTAGCCGGGAATTATCTGCGTGGTTCTACCCGCTGCCCGGAACGCTACTCAGGGCAAAAGCGATTCTCGTCCTCCGTGCTTGCTTTTTCTCAGAAAGAGCCGTGGTGTGCGTTTTCACCGGAAAACGCGTTTTCGACCGAAAACGTGTACGTTTGCACTTCCCGGCCACAGGGAAGCTGCTAGACGGGAATTCTCTGCCTGGTTCTACACGCTGCCCGGAACGCTACGCAGGGCAAAAGCGATTCTCGTCCTCCGTGCTTGCTTTTTCTCAGAAAGAGCCGTGGTGTGCGTTTTCGCCGGAAAACGCGTTTTCGGCCGAAAACGTGTACGTTTGCACTTCCCCGCCACAGGGAAGCTGCTAGCCGGGAATTCTCTGCCTGGTTCTACCCGCTGCCCGGAACGATACGCAGGGCAAAAGCGGTTCTCGTCCTCCGTGCTTGCTTTTTCTCAGAAAGAGCCGTGGTGTGCGTTTTCGCCGGAAAACGCGTTTTCGGCCGAAAACGTGTACGTTTGCACTTCCCGGCCACAGGGAAGCTGCTAGACGGGAATTCTCTGCCTGGTTCTACCCGCTGCCCGGAACGCTACGCAGGGCAAAAGCGATTCTCGTCCTCCGTGCTTGCTTTTTCTCAGAAAGAGCCGTGGTGTGCGTTTTCGCCGGAAAACGCGTTTCCGGCCGAAAACGTGTACGTTTGCACTTCCCCGCCACAGGGAAGCTGCTAGCCGGGAATTCTCTGCCTGGTTCTACCCGCTGCCCGGAACACTATGCAGGGCAAAAGCGATTCTCGTCCTCCGTGCTTGCTTTTTCTCAGAAAGAGCCGTGGTGTGCGTTTTCGCCGGAAAACGCGTTTTCGGCCGAAAACGTGTACGTTTGCACTTCCCCGCCACAGGGAAGCTGCTAGCCGGGAATTCTCTGCCTGGTTCTACCCGCTGCCCGGAACGCTACGCAGGGCAAAAGCGATTCTCGTCCTCCGTGCTTGCTTTTTCTCAGAAAGAGCCGTGGTGTGCGTTTTCGCCGGAAAACGCGTTTTCGGCCGAAAACGTGTACGTTTGCACTTCCCGGCCACAGGGAAGCTGCTAGCCGGGAATTCACTGCCTGGTTCTACCCGCTGCCCGGAACGCGTCGCAGGGCAAAAGCGATTCTCGTCCTCCGTGCTTGCTTTTTCTCAGAAAGAGCCGTGGTGTGCGTTTTCGCCGGAAAACGCGTTTTCGGCCGAAAACGTGTACGTTTGCACTTCCCCGCCACAGGGAAGCTGCTAGACGGGAATTCTCTGCCTGGTTCTACCCGCTGCCCGCAACGCTACGCAGGGCAAAAGCGATTCTCGTCCTCCGTGCTTGCTTTTTCTCAGAAAGAGCCGTGGTGTGCGTTTTCGCCGCAAAACGCGTTTTCGGCCGAAAACGTGTACGTTTGCACTTCCCGGCCACAGGGAAGCTGCTAGCCGGGAATTCTCTGCCTGGTTCTACCCGCTGCCCGGAACGCTACTCAGGGCAAAAGCGATTCTCGTCCTCCGTGCTTGCTTTTTCTCAGAAAGAGCCGTGGTGTGCGTTTTCGCCGGAAAACGCGTTTTCGGCCGAAAACGTGTACGTTTGCACTTCCCCGCCACAGGGAAGCTCCTAGCCGGGAATTCTCTGCCTGGTTCTACCCGCTGCCCGGAACGCTACGCAGGGCAAAAGCGATTCTCGTCCTCCGTGCTTGCTTTTTCTCAGAAAGAGCCGTGGTGTGCGTTTTCGCAGGAAAACGCGTTTTCGGCCGAAAACGTGTACGTTTGCACTTCCCCGCCACAGGGAAGCTGCTAGCCGGGAATTCGCTGCCTATTTCTACCCGCTGCTCGGAACGCTACGCAGGGCAAAAGCGATTCTCGTCCTCCGTGCTTGCTTTTTCTCAGAAAGAGCCGTGGTGTGCGTTTTCGCCGGAAAACGCGTTTTCGGACGAAAACGTGTACGTTTGCACTTCCCAGCCACAGGGAAGCTGCTAGCCGGGAATTCTCTGCCTGGTTCTACCCGCTGCCCGGAACGCTACGCAGGGCAAAAGCGGTTCTCGTCCTCCGTGCTTGCTTTTTCTCAGAAAGAGCCGTGGTGTGCGTTTTCGCCGGTAAACGCGTTTTCGGCCGAAAACGTGTACGTTTGCACTTCCCAGCCACAGGGAAGCTGCTAGCCGGGAATTCTCTGCCTGGTTCTACCCGCTGCCCGGAATGCTACGCAGGGCAAAAGCGATTCTCGTCCTCCGTGCTTGCTTTTTCTCAGAAAGAGCCGTGGTGTGCGTTTTCGCCGGAAAACGCGTTTTCGGCCGAGAACGTGTACGTTTGCACTTCCCCGCCACAGGAAAGCTGCTAGCCGGGAATTCTCTGCCTGGTTCTACCCGCTGCCCGGAACGCTACGCAGGGCAAAAGCGATTCTCGTCCTCCGTGCTTGCTTTTTCTCAGAAAGAGCCGTGGTGTGCGTTTTCGCCGGAAAACGCGTTTTCGGACGAAAACGTGTACGTTTGCACTTCCCCGCCACAGGGAAGCTGCTAGCCGGGAATTCTCTGCCTGGTTCTACCCGCTGCCCGCAACGCTACGCAGGGCAAAAGCGATTCTCGTCCTCCGTGCTTGCTTTTTCTCAGAAAGAGCCGTGGTGTGCGTTTTCGCCGGAAAACGCGCTTTCGGCCGAAAACGTGTATGTTTGCACTTCCCGGCCACAGGGAAGCTGCTAGACGGGAATTCTCTGCCTGGTTCTACCCGCTGCCCAAAACGCTACGCAGGGCAAAAGCGATTCTCGTCCTCCGTGCTTGCTTTTTCTCAGAAAGAGCCGTGGTGTGCGTTTTCGCCGTAAAACGCGTTTTCGGCCGAAAACGTGTACGTTTGCACTTCCCCGCCACAGGGAAGCTGCTAGCGGGGAATTCTCTGCCTGGTTCTACCCGCTGCCCGGAACACTATGCAGGGCAAAAGCGATTCTCGTCCTCCGTGCTTGCTTTTTCTCAGAAAGAGCCGTGGTGTGCGTTTTCGCGGGAAAACGTGTTTTCGGCCGAAAACGTGTACGTTTGCACTTCCCGGCCACAGGGAAGCTGCTAGCCGGGAATTCTCTGCCTGGTTCTACCCGCTGCCCGGAACGCTACGCAGGGCAAAAGCGATTCTCGTCCTCCGTGCTTGCTTTTTCTCAGAAAGAGCCGTGGTGTGCGTTTTCGCCGGAAAACGCGTTTTCGGCCGAAAACGTGTACGTTTGCACTTCCCGGCCACAGGGAAGCTGCTAGCCGGGATTTTTCTGCCTGGTTCTACCCGCTGCCCGGAACGCTACGCAGGGCAAAAGCGATTCTCGTCCTCCGTGCTTGCTTTTTCTCAGAAAGAGCCGTGGTGTGCGTTTTCGCCGGAAAACGCGTTTTCGGCCGAAAACGTGTACGTTTGCACTTCCCCGCCACAGGGAAGCTGCTAGCCGGGAATTCGCTGCCTATTTCTACCCGCTGCTCGGAACGCTACGCAGGGCAAAAGCGATTCTCGTCCTCCGTGCTTGCTTTTTCTCAGAAAGAGCCGTGGTGTGCGTTTTCGCCGGAAAACGCTTTTTCGGCAGAAAACGTGTACGTTTGCACTTCCCCGCCACAGCGAAGCTGCTAGACGGGAATTCTCTGCCTGGTTCTACCCGCTGCCCGGAACGCTACGCAGGGTAAAAGCGATTCTCGTCCTCCGTGCTTGCTTTTTCTCAGACAGAGCCGTGGTGTGCGTTTTCGCCGGAAAACGCGTTTTCGGCCGAAAACGTGTACGTTTGCAC